>NC_054400.1:13421927-13735141 GCF_017976425.1 Toxotes jaculatrix | reverse complement strand
AGCAAAGGAGCTGCTGTGAAGTGGAATACTGTGAAAGCCACATTTCAGTAGCCACAACATGTCAATTAAATATTTTCCTTAATCCTGGTAGAAGTATGATAACTGCTTGTAACACTTTCCTGTATCTTATGTTGTGTCTCTCTCCAGACCTGTGGCGGATGACAGCTGAACAGGCTCAGAGAGGTAAGCTACCCTCTGTTGTGTAACCAACAGAAACAAAACTTGAGCGGACAGCGCACTGAGAGCTAGTGTCAGATGCGGACTGAAGCCTAATCCTTATCTGAAAGTGTTTGCCATTTGAAAAAAACGTTTTATGTTTTACATCTAGGGTTTCACATAATCCCTGACAGATCTGTCACTGAAACCAGCCCTGAGTGAAAAACACTAATCCCCCATCTCTGTCTACAGGTCAAAGCCTTTGTGATCCAGGATATTCCTCTTTAGTATCCTTTCATTCAAGTACATTGCTGTTACTTGTTCTTCTTCTTCTGTCCATGAGTTGCCACCAAAAACAGCTTTTTGTCTCTGTGCCAGTCCTTGACTATCACTACCTCAGCCATAACCTGGTGATGAAGCACATTCCTGGGGCTGACCCTGAGCTTGTCCTCCTGAACCACTACTTTGAGGAGCTGGATGTAAGTCCAGTCTTGTTTGCCATATATGTATTTTATTGTATTTTTTGTTTATTTTGCAATATCTGAAAGCCACTAATGTAGAGTCAGGTGGTCATTTTTTTGGTTGGTTCATCACAAAGAGCTACCCCTCTCACTTAATAAAAATATTGAACTGTGTAGCTTTAACTTTTCACTTCATAATTAATGCAAATTCTAATCATGTTGAATGTACCATATAGTACAATTTTTCAAGCAGTATTAACAGTGACAGAAAAGTATGTTTACCAGGGAATTATCCTTTAACCTGTGTGCTTCCTTCACAGCGGATTGCTCTGTCTGACATGACTCGCTCTGAGATTAATGAGCTGCTGGGGAAACTGGGTTTCTACAAGAAGGCTCAGCCTGAGGACGAGGTGCCAGAGGAGTTTCGCTTCTCTCCTGCCAAAGACAGCCCGTTTAAAGATGAGCCGGCTTACAAACCCTCTACTTCTTCTCTTGCCACAGAGAACACCTCCTCCGAGCCCAACGCAGAAGTCAAGCACACTGACCTATAACCCATCAGAGTGGAGAAACGTAGGAATATAACAGTACCACTCTTCCCCATAGCTGCTCCATGACCAGCTGGTTAATGCAGCTCATAACAGAAATGTTTGTCACTTCAGAATAAGGCCAGCAGATCATGGATCAGCCCTTGGGGAAGGACACAATCTTAGCATCAGCAAAAGGCCTTTTAAAAGTCCACAGTCTGAATTTGCACATATTGTTATTGCTGTCTGTTCTTTTCTTTTTTTTTTTTTTAGCATTGATAACCCAACAGAGTGCTTTTACTCTCCACACAAAGACTGGAAGTGTGTTTGTTATATTTTGTTGTTTGGCCCATTATGTGTCAGTTGTCTTCAGGATCTTCACCTCTCCCGAGTTCTCTTGTGTGTCCAACTGCGTCCTACCCACTTTGAAAATTAATGAAGCCACAGGCCGAAAATCGTCCGACTGGCCTGAGGCTGATGCTACATGCTCTGGTGGGCTAGACTGATGCACACAAGGGGGTTCAAGCAAAAGGGTGGTAAAAGAAGAAAATAATAAAATATTTGAAAAAATAATCTCTTGAATGTTTTTATGTGTATTTCCAGTTACACTCCAAAGCTTAAATTTGCCAGATTGCAGGATTTCCCGTAAGAGAAGAGTGAGAATAGAGTATGAATATACTGATGTTTGACACTTTATAGGAATAACTGAGTGTGAAATAAGAAAATAAGTGTTTTATGAGGCAGGTGAGAGCAGTAATCCCCCCACAAACGCATTCGTCTCTCAAATGGTTTAATTGTTAATTCACATTTAACTGTGGTGCACAGAAACATGAAATTACAAGGTGTTTAAGCTTATATACAGCAGTCACTGCTTGGTGGAAGGTATTCATTTTTCAGTTGGCAGCAGTGGAATAATTCTCCGATAAATTTCTCTAAATCTACTGACACAGAGCTTTAACAAATAAGTTTCACCAAAATCAGCTCTGAAACCAAATTTTAGACATCTTCTCAAAGGAATCTTAATTTTACAAGCAGAATAAAAATTTTAAATCAAAAAATTTTCCTTAGCTTCATGTTGTAAAATATACAATTGGCAGCTATGTTCAGTTATGATTACTCACGTTTAAACTGAAAGCCGGCTTTCATCAGGCCCATGAACTTGTCCAAAAAGTGACACCAATTTTGTTTCACAAAACATAGTTATAACTTGAGCTTACTGACTTACTTTAAACAAAAACTTTTGAAATTATAATGTACACACGAAACAAAATAAAAAATGATATATATCCCCAAAAAAATATCTATCCAAGCATAAATAAGGAGCCCTCTAAACGAGCTGTGTGTGAGTGTGTTTGGCAGGGTGTGGCAGTGATGCTGGGTGACGATGGCAGCAATGCGAAGGGTTTTTTTTTGTACATATGCTGTTAGTCAAGCAGTGAGAAACATCAAGTAATAATACAATTCAGCTGTATGATATCAGCCTGCAACCCACTCCTCTAGTGTTTTTTTTTTCCTATCTGTATAAAAAAAACCTGAACTGCACATATTCTAGATTTTAAAATAATATTAAAATGATATACAGGAGGGGTGCAATGTTCAAAAAGTCTGTAACATGTTCTCAGTAGCACTGTAGAGTTCAGAAAGGTCAGATTACTCAGCGCTGGACTCAAACATAAGAACAGCAAAACAATGTTGAGTCCATTTGAACAATGAAGAAAGAACATCCCTGTGCTTGTGCATTAAATAGTAATATGCTTATTGATTATTTCAACATGAGAATGATAATAACTTAATAAAGCAACCAGAGTTTGATAAAAACGAAAAAGTACCAAAGTGAAGATCAAATAATGCATCATATATTGGACGGGATATATGTTTCTTCGTCAATTACGAACAGCAATGATAAGAAATTACAATAATTACAAAAATGGAGCAGAGAAAATGTAGGTATAAATAATTTAAAAGGGGAAATGCTATTTAAAAAATATTTCTCTTTTTTCTCATGAGGTGTTTTTCAGCACACTAGTGTAGTGACACAGATACTGTATGTTAAATATCACCTGATACAAAACCGAGTTTGACTACAAAAAGTAAAATATCTAAAACTTTAAAGCTTAAAAGGTAGTCTCATAAAAACTTTGGCGCTCTCTTGCTAGAGAAAGGTGGGATATGTGTTGACAATGTGTGTCCAGATGAGAACTAAAATAATGAAAACACATCACCGCTGCCAACATAGATAATAAGCAAACTGACACACAAACACACACACACACACATTGTCCCCAACTTCTCCATCAAAGATGTGCAACTCTTGTGACCCAGCCTATCAGAGTGGTGGCGGTCATCAGGTGACGATGGAGCAGGGGAGGGGTCAGGGCTGGTGAAGGTAAGGGGAGTGGGGAGGAGGGGGGCCTGTGAGCTCACTGAGCACAGGTCAGAGGTCACAGGACCGACCCATGGACATCTCGTATCTGCGCAGGTGGTTGACCAGGGACTGTACGTAGGTGAAGACACATTTGGAGTCGGGCTTGTTACCCATGATCATCATGTCCTCCACTTCCAGCAAAGGCATACAGTTGGCATAGGTCCTGAGGAACAGGCATATGAGACAGTGTGTATGAGAAAGACGAAGATGAAGAAACAGGAGGGGAGAGGACCACAGATGGAGCTGGGAGGAGGACATTCTCTTTAGATTTCCAAACCATCATGTTCAGTCATGATTAGTCATAATAAATCACCCATGAGGTGAAAAAGAATAAAAATGTAGTGTTATACACACACACACACACACTTCTGCACGGACAAGCTCCAGCTCTATGCTTTTTCTTTTTTACTTTTCTTTTTTTATCCTTTTTGTTTTCCTTAAACCTTTAAAATGTTTCCTTAAACCTTTTAAGTCCTTAAAAAGCTATTTCTGAGTAAACCTCACTGATGCAATGTATTTCAATAAACTACTTTAGCAGCAAAGGCCTCCCATGTGAGTGATGCAGAGAGTGACCACTGGGTGGCGTCATCTCCACACACTGTAAACCCTCTGAGACATCTTACACAAACAAAGAGCAGAGTAACGGGAACCGCACAAGGGTAACTCTCTTGCACGAGAAGACAAATGTCAACAACATTAAACCAGTTTTGTTGTTTAAGGAAATGCAGACATAGGTCATTCTTCACTTTTCTATTACAATATCTTTAAAAGGGTTTACAAGCCAAGTGCATAAACACCTGTAAACTCGCACTTGATAAAAAGTAAGTGGACAACACAGCCTCTCTGTTCTCTGCTTTGTTTCTTAACTCCTCTGTTTGAAACATTGTGATACAGCAGTTCCTTTTAAAGTGCTGAGCTGCAGATGGTCCTGGCTGTCTGCCTGGGCCATAGTCTGGTTATGCAGAAATGCACACATGGACACACGCACACACATACCATGTTTGGTACTTTGGACATCAGTGGCTTCAGATTAACATGAGGGATCAAATATCCAAAAGCAGCCGCTACAGGGATTTTCCGAACCACCACGTTTGATATAAATCTTATCAGCTGGTAAAAACATGCACTTACACACACTCAAACACACACGCATCCACACTCTCCACCCCTTTACGTCTGTCAGAACCAAAGTGTGGTTCCTTCGTACGCTTGTCCCCCTCTCTCACCATGGGTTTGGTTTTAGGTGGGGTGCAACTCTAGGAGGAGTTTTTGGTTTTAACCAGGCCCTTCGTCACCAGACCCCTGTAGAACTCCTGCAGGTACGTGTACACACACTTCCAATCTGGCTCGCGCATCTTCACCATGTCGTCCACATCCAACAGCTGGGGACAGTCCACTAGTTTCCTGCGGCCACGCCGGGCAGTGGCGGGGGAAGAAAAACAGGGAGGAGGACAGAGAGAGGAAGGAAAGGAAGACCCAAACAGAGAGACACAGAGTAGAGGACAGGAAGGACCAAGAGCGAAGTACAGATAATAAAAAAAAAGGGAGAAGGAACAGGACAGAGATTGTGGACAAAGTGCAGAGAAGACAGGAAAGAGGAGGGGAAAAAACAGATAAAGCAGTGAGCAGCCAAATGTCAAAGATTCAGTGTGAAATGATAGAGAGAGAGAAAGGACACAAAAAGAAACAATAACATTACATTCTCTGTGTTCACAAATATATCCATGAGTTGACATGCTTCATGAACATTCATACATACACAAGTCAAAACAAAATGTCAAATGAGCGTCAGGTGATGCTCATTTAGCCTTTTTGTTTGTTGTTGTTTTTTTTTTTGTGCACTAGGACAAGACACCATTTCAATACAACTATGTTCTGTCACATAAACAAGACATGATGAAAAAAACAACAAGGATTAAAAATAAAATAAATAAACACAAAGATACATTCACATGGTGACTCTAAAACACACACTGGTGCACAAGATGAACTGTGTGTGTGACAGTGTGTGTGTGTGTGTGTTGGGATTCCAGATAACAGCAAACTGTTGGGATGGTCGGGAGTGCCTGGGGAAGTGAGTGACAGTGCAACACACAGAGGTGGAAAGACGGGGGCTGTGGTTGGGTGACAGTCCAGTGTTGAGAATATAAATCATTACTCTAAACATCAGCATGGACATTTATCCTACTGGGAGCATGTGAACATACACACACGCACACAGAGGTGAGTGGGTGGGTGGGCAGGGGCATCACAAGTGAGAATGCTGTGATGCAAGGGGGATGAGAAAGAGAAGAGAAGAGGAGAGAAGGAGGATTAAGAATAAAAAAAGAGGGATAAAATATCGGAGGCGCAGCCCAGAGTTCGTCTGTTTTTTTTTTAACCTGGTGGTTGTTTGGGGAGGTTTTGCTCACGGGTCTCTGGTTTAGAGCAGATGTAGGGTGTCACACCAGTTACTCATAGTAGAGGACAGATGGAGAGTGGAGGTTTAGAGGTGGAGTTATTAGAGTAGTAACGGGGCTCTCTCAGCCTTGAGGGGGCTCGATACACCTGGGAGAGACCTGGGAGAGAAAGTCAACACTCGGACATCAGTCGAGGAGCTTCCATATGTTCTGGGTCCGTCTCTGTGCTTCAGGCTCAAGCAGGTGTTGGTAAAGAGCAACACTAAATAAAAGCTATGAGTGGATTTTACAGAGAAATGAGAAAAGGATGAGAAAATCTGTCCAGCGCAAAGAAAGGCAAATGTGTTTTTTGGGCTGGGAGCAGTCCACAAAAACCAAACGGAATAGTCTGATTTTGGGTTTTCACACCATGACAGCCTCAGCTGAGAGATAATGTCTATATCTTTGAGCCATGGAGGAGAACTAAACCTGCAGCACCTTCTTCCACCTTGTTTCTCCGCATATTCTTCACATTTTCTCTGCCTATCTTTACACAAACGAAGGTTCATTGCAGTTGGTTTCTCCAACAACGTCGGCTGAAGCTCTCACTTGCAGTCAAAGCTTAACAACACCCAAACCAATGTGAGTAGTGCATGTTACTAGGACAAGCATGTCTGCTACGCGTTACTCACTCTGCAGTGCTGAAGGCCACCTCAAAGTTTTGCCTGCGGTTGCTGGGGCTGAGGGAGCTGTAGTCAAAGGCTTCAGGGAAGAAATTGTGCACCAGGGCACAAAACGCCATGCCATTGCTCCAACTGGATGAAAAATTCTGAATATCCACATGCTGAGGGAGAAGACAGAGCAGATATGGAGGCAGTGACAGATAAGTGATGGAAACATTCCCTGAGACGGACAACATTAGCTCATCGTATCTTGTTGTAACAATCGGGTTCAGCTCAAGCATTATTGGCTGGCATTAAAGAAGAGCACTCAACACACAGTGTGTTGCTGTGGCAGGTTGGCTAACCTCATATGAGCGGGTCTTGGCACGGCACCAGTCGAGCAGCATCTGCTTGATGGAGTTTGCGTTGGGTACACCAAAGCTGGTGGAACGCTGAACCTTGTTTACCTTGGCGACTGCCTGGTTTCCAGGGCTAAAAGAAAAGTCAGGTTTGTGTTAATATTTACATGCTTTGACCTGCTCCTTTTCTTTCTTTGGTAACACTACCTCTCTGTTTATCCTTACCCGCCTCCCTCCTTCTCCAGCTTCTCTATCATGGCTTTGCGGGCCTGCATGGCAGAGGTCTTCGGCAGAGTCTGAGCCCTCATCAGCTCCTTGCGCCTCTCCGCCTGCCTTCGCTCCACGGCAGCCAACCCGCCGCTGCCGCTGCGGGTGGATGTGTCATCCTCACGATCAAAGACACTGAGGCAGCGACACGTACAGCGGGTTAATTTGTGAAGGTGCAGGGATTTTACATTTCGTGCAGTTATTCTGCTGATGTGTCATGACCCACCTGCCCACTTTTTTGCTTGTGTTAGAGGAGGAAGAGGAAGAGGAAGAGGTGAAGCTGTATGATTTCGACTGGACTGTCCCTCCTGAAATTCAGACAGAATTGTGTCATGGTAAACCAAAGCACATAAAAATAATATTGACAATGAGACTGTAATAATTATATAATGACAGTTTCGCAAGAAAGCCACAAAGCAAAATAAAGTAATGACTCACTATCTGTTTTCTGCACATAACTGGCCTCAACCACAGTGCTGCGTGATGATCTGCTCCCATCATCTGAACACACAAACACACAGGGTTAGTGTCCTAGTAACAAAGTTAAGTAATTGTGTTTTCTTTTACATTCTGTTAACTGCTATCTTTTTCATTTTTCTGTTTTCTCTCCCATGATGTCTTTTTGTGACTCGGGAGGATGAAGTTCAATAACGGTTTAAATAAGGTAACAGAGAAAGAAAGTACCAGACTGAGCAAAGCGGTCTGTCTTTGTGACTTGACTGAGCGTGGAGCCATCTGCTGACTTCTCCACCTTCCTCATCACCACCTCTCCTGCTCCGACTCCAGCGCGACCTTTCTGCGAACGCTCTTCTCTCTGCTGCCGGAGCTCCTGCAGACGGGTCTCGCGTTCCTTTTCTCTCTGGTCTGGGGTGGGGGAGAAAAGAGGTTAGCAGAGAGGAGGGATGAAGATGTGGAGGGGAAGGTGGAGAGATGATGTCAGTGGAAAAAGAGGAGGAGGAGGATAAGAGGTCCTAAACAAACTGACAGCACCTCATCTGACTGCCACAGAGATGGATTAAAAAGAGGGCCTCCAAATTTGAGACGATGCATTTCAGGATTCTTTCCACAGTACCGTAAAATTCCTCCGAACAGACAAACACCCACAGGTGGGAGGCTTGCGGCTGAGCCAGAGCTGTCGAGTAATATGTGCTGCACAAACATCACAGATTAAAGAGAGCAAACACACTCAGATCGTCCCGTGTGAAAGGCTACACCAAGTTCAGCACCTGCACTGTTACCTCCAGCTTCTATCTGACATGTACATGTATTTAAACATACCATGCAGTGTTAATCTGGATCCATTCTTAAACTCTCTATTTAGTTATGTCTGATATTTTTTCTTGTATCTGAAGAGGTCAGGGAACTAACTTGAACCCTTTTATGCTCGATGCGGAGAGTAGACTCAGACTGTCAGCTCAATGCAACCAGACGCCTGGTGAAACCATATGGTAAGTGATCACTGCAAAACCAGAATATGCTCAGTGTGGTAGATGTTTCAGTAATGATGTTGCAGCACACTGAGGTGAGTGTGAAACACTCCATGAAAAAAAAAAAAAAAGATTCATGCACGTTAACAAAACTGTCAACATATCTGTCATCATCCACCGCAGAGGTCTGAGAGATGAAATGTTTAAAAATTGTAGTGGTCTGACAATGACAGGATGGTGCACACAAAAAGACAAATGCAGGCAAGTATCAACTGTTAATGCACACTGCACACCAACCTGCCCTACCTATTTCCTCTTGAGTACATCCCAGCATGGCCTCTGAGGGCAGAATGGATAGAAATAACGTGGGAATTGCAAGTTTGTTGAAAATTTGTAAAGAACAGACAGAAAAAAGGTAATAATAAGAAACTAAATGTTGATTAAACCTCATTATAATGAGGCAGTGTGTCCACCTTTCATGATTTGAAAGAAAGCAGAAGTCATGAAATATTGAGTGGAGCAAAAACTTTCATGTGGTTGGAGCAGCAGATTTTTGTTCATGCTGTTACCTCTCTTTCTCTTGCGAAGGTCTCTCATGGCTGCACGGATCATCTTCCTCTCCTCAAAGTCTTTTGACTCATCGAGCTGTGGAAAAAAAAGAAAAAACACACACATACACACGGAAACAATGAGAGGTCATTCCCCACAAAAAGCCAAAGTGGCATGGCTCTATTTATGTATGCAGTTCCAACAATGTGCATACACACAACTCTGAGCTGTGACTTTTAGCTGGTGAGATTTAGTGTTGATACACGAACTTTCTGCATGACTGACACTGCTGTATTTGGTACTAAGTGGTGCTTTTAAATCTAAATCATCCAGAATTATAACTTGGGTGTGAAGTACCATTTTGTCAAGGAGCTCTTCATCCTCGATAGCAGCCAGCTGTTCAGCAGTCAGTTTTCCAGAGCGCTCGTCAGGTTTGGCCAGAGTGCTGGAGCCATTGGGGATGGCTGGGACTTGACACGCCATCTGTACAGACGGTCCAGCTGAAAACACCGGCTCAGAGGCCATAACAGGCTCTGTCTCCATCTGCACATAACACAAACACACACACACACACACACACACATACACATACCATGAGCAAGAACATACATATGCAACAGGACACAATGTGGCATTTATAAATCTCAGACAGCACAGACTTTGGAGTTGCTGTCTATGTTCATTTTAAAGGAAAACTGTTACCATTAGCTGGATATGTGCCAACTGAAAGTTCGAGCAAGCTGGAATCTCCTAACCTGGAGCTTAGGTTTTATGTTCTGTAGTTATGAAACCAGGAGGAGAGAGAACTGAAGCTTGTTGACATTTAGGACCTAATAGGCACAAGAGGATTTTAGGTTAAACACACTGCACCCATAATAGGCCTGAGTGTTTGAAGTAGATTGCAGAGTTCACATCTTTCCCTCCCTCTAATAATCTCTTTTTTCTCTCTCTTTTTTTTTTTTTAACAAAGACTCCTCACTCACCATATGCCATCATTTCTTCCACTCCTCTACCTTCCAGCCACACTAGAGAGTGACAATAAGCAAATGAGAGCAAGAGGAGACCTGCCAAGTTAATGTTCACTTAGCTCATAGAGTGTGACTGATACATGGAGTGGCTAAATGATACTGAGTGGCGGCGAACCACGAGTTTATGTGACAGGTATGGTACACCACTAAATGTCTCTAAGATGGGAACAATGCATTAGCAGATATAAACATCCAAAGCCATCCTTTCTGGGCTGTACAGCACACCACGGATAGACTGAGGCGCAGAAGTAAAGAGGAAGCAGAGCACCGTGAGAGCATTTTAAGTCGTAAAGGTTAACCTGGCTATTGAGCAGCATATTGTGAGTGGCCATAAATCCTACAGAAAACACCTCTTAAATGTTCATATGCAGCTGAATGCCTGTGGCAGACTATAGGCTCTGGTTGTGACTTCAATGCTTTTGTTGTAACTGAGTCTAGAGCCAGATATAGCTCAGACAGCTGGCCCCGTCCCTATCCACGCTATCTACCCTATCGGCCCTCCTCTCCATGGGTCCAGCTGGGCCAGGTCTCACCAGGGAGGGACTCTGCCCAGCACAGCCACAGAGCTGTGTGATCACGGGTGGCCCCTGGTTTTAAGACTTTTCTGGACACGGAGTTCTGACCCATGGGACAGGCTGGACTGAGAGGCACTTGACTGACCAGGAATGTTTTGGGACACAACACAGCCAAACAAGGGCTCTGAGTCAGGCAACGAGGGAATGTGTGTGGGGTGAGAAAATCCCAGATAACCTTAGCACTCCAATCATGTTTAATTCAGTTTCAAAATATTATTCAGCATCTGATTCTCTGTGGCATAACAGTTTTTCTTTCTGTTTATTATTTTCTCTCTTGGGAGAAGGGCTACAACCTCTTTCTGATTCACCACCGACGCTTGCAATAGTCTCCACCAGCAGCATTATGAAGCTGACAGGGGAGAAAGAGCTGGTACTGAACATGGACGCAAGGAAAAAAAACAATCCGATAAGGTCACCCCTCATTATCACAATCGTTTAAGAGAAGACCAGCACCTTTACAGGAGCAGCTGATTGGCAGACCCAGCTGTCTTTGCAGGATTAGACAGGAATACGAACTCTGGCCAGTTGAATAACTGTAGATAATGCCACAAACACTCAATATCCCTCAAAATGTCACCAGTGCACATGTAAACACTCCCACCGGGTTTGTTATGGGATTCCAAGAATGACTAAAGCAAACAAGCCAAGAGAAGACAGCATGTGCATTGATCTCTATATTAGGACTATAAGACCTTTAATCCCTTTCCTATTCTGAAGCCAGACACGTAAAGCCTTTTCATTTATGACTCCTTTTTTAAAAACATCTAGTTCACGTTCCTGTCAAAGTGAATGTTATGGATGGCACTGCTACTGCTAAAAAGTGGTCCTTATTTTCTCCACCAGGAAGTGTATTCACTCAACAGGACACTTGCATGCAGACACACACACAGACACACACACACACACACACGCGAGTGACAGCCAAGACACAATCAGAAATACATGGTGCTACAGGACTGGAATACCTCCGTGACAGATTACAGTGAAGTCCTACACATAAACACAATGTGTCAAAAGTGACTGACAGCTGAGATGGTCAAGCTTTTTTAAAATGCAGTGAGGGCAAAATGGGAGATCAAAACCAATGGACAGCTATGACAGATGGGACAGTAGGTCAAGAAGTACGTGAGAAGGACACCGAGTGTGAATAGCATGTAAAAAGACAGCTGATTCACAGGTATTGTCAACACTGGAACAAAAGACATTCCTGTTCTATAAGCAGCTTATCCGAATTAAAAGGGGTCATGATCTGAACCATTAACAGAGAGCGGTACCTCGCTGTGGTTACAAGAAATGTTTGCCATCAGAGCAGGAGCAGAGAGGGAACGGCGGGTTGCAAAGGTGGGTGGATGAGGGACAGGCGAAGGCTCTGAATTCTGAGGTGTGCTTGTCTCAGTACAGTCTGAGTCCAGGGGACATGACATGGTTTCCTGGGGTTCCGTTGATGGAGTATCCAGATGAGTGCTAGTTGGAGTATCCTGGGGTGCACTGGATGGCGAATCTTGGGAAGTGCAGGATGGAGTATCATGTTGTGCTTCAAGTGCAGTGTCCGGGACAGTGCAAGCTGGAGAATCACTGGATGAAGTTAGAGAATCACAGAATGCAGTTGTGGTGTCACAAGGAAGTGAGGATGAGCTGTCCTTGCTCGGCAGTACATGGAGTAAGGGATCAGGTAGACCCATTATCTGGCACAGGGCCTCCACTTGCCTCACCAGCCTTTCTTGCTGAACCCTCAGCCTCAGGTTCTCCTCCTGCAGCCTGACAACAGCCTCGGCCACAGGAGCCACCTGAGCTACCGCCTCCTCTAAACGGGCATCCACTCGCTTCCCAAAGGCCTGCAGGTCACTGTGGATTTCCCCAACTGCACACCGTAGTGTTACTTCAAATTTCCTCTCGCAAAACTGCTCTCCTTCATTCTCAGCTTCCTCCTGAGCGAGCAGATCACCGATCACCTCCTCCAGGCCAGACTCGGCACAAGCACTATCTGGGCTGCCCAAAGCCTCTGGAGCCTGAGAGGCTGGGAGGAAGTCCAGATTCACCCCAGGCATGGCCAGACCAGCTGCACTCAATGTTACACTGGTCAAAGTTCTTCCAGTTTAAATCCACTTAAGTATCCCAAAAACTTAAGTTAGGGTGTTAGATGAGAGATGGCTGTGGCTTTTGGCTCAGAGGTGAGGGTAGAGGGTGCCTCCCTGACTGTCTGTCAGAGACAGACAGTCAAAACAATGCATGGTCTTTATACCCCCAGCAAATCTCCCCTCTTTACTGGCCAACACCCTGACAGCCAATGAGCATACAAGAAATCCTGTTTCCCAGGCAGCAGTAGCTCCACCTCCCTATTTCCAGGTGCCGTGGACATGTCTATTTATCTCCTGCCCTGCCATTATTCCACTGAGACAGTCAGTCCTGGGGCACTGGTGGAGGCCAGAGGGGGAATGGTGGTGGCAACAATTTAGAAAACTCGCCCCTCCCTCTTTCAACTTTCCTTTTATTTAGAGCCCTTGTCCTTCACACCTCAACTGGCAGGCAACGAGGGGTTTAGATGAGGCTCTAGACCTGGGATGAGTTGAAAGGGCTACACATTAGTGTTTCACTCCTCTTAATGTTACTTTCTGACAAAATGCAACTGAGTCCTGACTAATCAGGTCAGTTGTGCTGAATGACAGTGATTTAAGGCAGACCCCCAGAGGGAAGATCAGTCCATGAAGGACAAAGTGTTTGGGGCCATGACAGAGCAGACTGGGTGACCAGTGAGGATGAGCTGGGGCCCAGTTCTCCACAGCTGTGGGTAAGGATGTTAGGAAGGGTATCGCAGTCCATCCAAGATTTTGTTTTAGGCTTACTGATAAAGCAGCAGGTGTCTAGCTGCTGCTCATGTCAAGTGCTTTTGTGTTAAATTAAGAGCTCTCCAAGAGCGCTGACAGAAGTCTGTGGGCGTACCTTGTACTGTAAGATCCTGAAGTATATCTTTTAAACGCCTGCTGAAGATTTATTGGCACATGACAGTCCACGCAGAAACATCAAATGGTACTGTACATGCTGTTTCTCTGAATGCACTCTGATTAGAAGCATAAGGCTACACATGACAAAATGTGATAAACCTGTAATTCTTGATGACATGCCAATGCATTACAAGCATTAAGATGTTTCTAAAAAAAGCAGAAGACTTCGCTGTGAATATCTGCACCTAAAAAATATAATGCAGTGATTGTATAAACATTTTTTTTTTTTTATAAATACCAACCTAAACACTAAAACACATACACAGAATGTGCGAATCATCTGAGATGAAAATAATCAGGAATGGCCCTCAGTGGAGAACAATGTGACAAGGGGCAACAGCGGTCTCTCCTGGGATTTACAGGTAAGAAAAACAGTCGCCAGGAAGAATCTGGCCTCAAGGGAGAGTGGAGACAAATGTGACTGGCAGCGGGGAAAGTGGGTCAAAACCCAAGAAGGACATGACTCGACTCTTACCATGCATCAAAGCACTAAAGCACTTTAACAACAGTAAAGCAACGTGATGCGTGATGAGAAAGAGGGAGCCTGACAAATATAGACTTCTGCTTGCATAGAGGTCAGTATTACTGATTATTATGGCAAGAATCTGAGGTACAAATGCAAACTGGATGAAATCTTATCTCTTCTCATTCTTAACAGTGTTTCTGGCCATTGTGAACCCTGTGCTACTATATACAAGAGCAACCAAAAATAACATAGTGTAGCTTCCAACAGAGCTCAAAAATAAAGCAACACAGAGATTTTAGTCTAAAGAAGAAACAAAGAGGGGAAAACCTCTCTTAAGGAAATCTAAATCTAAGCTGGCAATAAAACATCAGGAATAAAGCACAGTGGTTTTGAAATCAGAGTAAGTTCATCCAGAAATCGAGAGAATTGCAGAGTTTGCACCCTGGTTTGCAGACCAGGCTTAAATCTGTGACACATGTGAACTGGTTGGGTAACCAGCATGTGTCATGGATCAGCAGTATGTTAACAATGGGGTCCTTATTCCTCTGTGTGACAGTGAGACTATCTGTTACTGACTGCGGGCCTGTGTGTCCGTGTTCATGCAGCGGCACTTCTCCAGCGTGACCCGAGGCTTGGCAGTAATGTCTGTGACTACAGGAAAGAGGCTGACTGTCCTGTCATCACCCTGGTTATAAAGCTAAGGCATTATTTGTATTTGTGTTCAAGGCCGAGCGCAGCGGTCGGCACGGACACACGAACAGCTGAAATGAGCAGGAGCAGCTGTGATCACTCGGAGCAGGAGGCATCAATAATCAGCTGCCGGTCTCACCTGTCTGAAATGAACTCTCTTGCAGATGCACTGAAACACTACAAGCATCTTGACCTTGCCATTAACTTCATCTTAGTCTTGCTTTTATAATAAACAACAAGGAGAGGTTCTCTCTCTTTTACTCATACATCTCCTTCATTGTCCTTCCATTGTTTATTTCAACTAAAATGTGTTTTCTCTGTTGAATCTCAAGATTGTAATTTATAGGCAATCGACTGCAAGAGCTGATGCTATCAGCATCAACATGTTTTATTGAAATTAAAAAAAAACTAAACAAAAAAAACAACTAAGGAAACAGGGGAAGTTGTGAGTTTTGAAGTTAGACCACCAAGGAGAAATCCAGACCACCCAAACAGATCAGAGTCCCAGACAGGAACCACTGTGGTCAATAAACAACCATCAACAACACTACATAGGAAGAGCTACAGTTACAGTTATACCACATATTGCACGCTCTTCATGCTATAATGAACATTTAGACTAAATGTGAAAAGGGCTTTTACATATGCTACTTTAATATGAATCCTCCCCCTGACATTTAATTTCCTTTCACACAACCTTGAACTTCAAATAAACCAGGGAAAGTCCGAGAACAGGTGGTTTCAGGATCAGCCTGAAAGTAACAAAGCTGCCTCCCCCCTGGTTGATGCTAACCAACAGTGTCTGCTTCTGTTTTCACAATCTCATTAAGCAAGTCACTCAGGCTCTGTCTTTGTGTGGTAAAACTCAGGCTCAAGTGTGTCTGAGCGTCAAAAAGAGAGGCAGAGATGTTCCGAAGCTTACTGTTTGTAGCCTTTTGGTTTATCAATGAAGGCATTCATGTTAAGCCTATATGATGATGATGAAGCCGTTGTGCAGTGCTGCAGTGACTTTTTGCCGCCAGCGTCAAGGCATGTGGCTTAACCCTCATCCCCAACAGTTATGAATAACAACATAATTAGCAGGATAGTAACAATTTAAGGTGCAGCTAATTATTATTTATCGAGTTCATACTGTGCTGGTGCTGTAAACACTGAGAGGAAAAGAAACTATTAAAAAAAGCTGATTTTGTGATGCACACTCCTCAAATGCATATATTTTCTTGCCATAATTTAAAATACATCACATTTAGTAATATCATGCACATGTTAGCACTCAGAGAAAGACATTACCTGCATGTTCTTAGGGTAATGCTGTAACAACGCTCAGCTCAGTCAAATATGAACCTCATCCTCTGCAGAATCTCTGTCCTTTTCCTGGAAAATCCCTTTCCTAGAAGAAAGACTGGGCTGCCGTGTCTTAGTTAGCACCTTGGCCTGAGTTTGTGTGTCTCAACAATGACCTAACTAATGGAGACAGACTCATTCCAACACCTTAAATCCTCCCTGCAGCCTCATGGAGCCTCCTCCCTGCCCTAATTAACCAGTTCCCTGATCCCATAACCAGATTACCACTGCGCTCGACACAGGGGGTGGGATACACAGCCACGAAAGAGTAAACAGGACACCACTTCTCCTCTCCTCACCTTCTCAATCCTCTACTCTCCATTCACAAGGGGACTTCCTTTCATGGAGGAGCAAGTACGCTTAAGGAATGAGGCAAATGAGAGTTTAGCTGTTCTCCTTAACCCTCAGAGGTCACTGTGAGAGACAGGAGGGGAACAGTTTTTGACAGCACTCACTTTCCACCATCAGCAAAAGACTTTAGAGAGAGTAGATGAAGTGATGAAGAACTTGTGTTCACAGGTGCATTAATGCAGCTGGACAGTGAGTGGTATGGATGAGGACAGACAGGTGTGATTTAGGAGGAATTTCCCAGATAAATCTCAGAGGGTATGGCCTGCAGGGAGAAAACAAGGAATGCCCGGAGAAGCTCCCTCCCTCCCTCTCTCTCTCTCTTCACATACCCTACAAGGACAGATGTGACTGGCTACCCACTCTGTGTTTGATAAACACTGTTCTTCCCTCCTCTCCCTCCTTTTCTCACACTCTGTCTGCCTTTCATTGTCCTGACTCACTCGCTCGCTTTTCAGGCCTTTATAGGTGATGGCCATGACAGGGACGCAGCAAAAACTCCAGCTGACTTCAACTGAATCAGTTGGAAATTAAACAGAAGATGAAAGCAAAACATTCATCTTTAATTGGAAGGGACTGGAAACACAATTATTTTAAGTGTGTTTGACAAATTCTGTCAAGTTTCTGTGGAGCCTCAAAGATGTGATCTTTTCCCAAAAAATATTTCCTAAGGCAGACTGTACCTTGATGGAGGATCCGGAGGAAAAGCTGGATGAGGTGATCTTGAATGGCGTAGCTCTTAGGCCGAGTGTTAAGTCTGAAACGGACACAGAAAAGACAAAGATTTACTTGGATTTGAAACATAAAATATTTACAATGAGACTTTGAATTCAGGTAGAGTTAATCCACAGCTCCAAAGGCCAAAAAAGGTCCTGGTGTCCATATGCCTGTGTACAGTTGAGATGTGTGCATGGCTTTGCACTGTGTTGGTGTTAGCCATTAGTCAATTACATAAGCTGCCATAGTGTCATAAACATGGACTCATGTCTCATGAGAGACAAGTGAGAAAATGTCGATGACGCCACCTTAAACATAAACAGCCCTCTTCATTTGCCTCTAAGAGTATACACATGCATTTCCTTGTGACCTGTTGCCTCCCCCCCTCCACACACACACACACACACACACACACACACACACACACACACACACACACACACACACACACACACACACACACACACACACACACACACACAAAACCTATATCATAAAATACAGGATTGATGTACACCAGCACAGCACAGTGAACATTTAAGAGTCTTGGAAGGTGCTTTTGAGAGAAACTGGAGACACACATGTAGCCTGCTCTCAATCAGTGAGAGACAGGCAGGCTCCCAAAAAAGGAGACCAAAACCATTAAAGTAAATTGAGCTGAAAAGAAATCGTGTGACCCTCGCGGAGGAGCCCAGTGGGGCTGCCAGAATATGTCCTGGAGGGGGGGGGGTGGGTGGGATGGGGGTGGAGTGGTTGTAAGAGGTGAGGAGGCTGTAGCTGCACAGGTCCAGCTTGAGTCTTAAATAAACTGTTTGGGTTGGAGGTCCCGGTTGTTGGGAAGAGCTGAAACTTAAGACGTCTTGTTTGGACAGACTGTAACAGCAGCTGTAGCAGCGTTGCTTCTGAAATGGACTGAGAGTCATGATGTTCATGTTTTTGTTTCATGCAATTAATGAATCCCTGCTGGTGTGTACATTACATTACATTACAAGAACATTATGTTTTTGGGACACTGGCCCACTGCTCAGAATACAGATTTCAGAATACAGAAACTCACACCATCTATGGATGCCTCAGTGAACACTTGCTGTGGTTCTCTAACATCCACTATCGTTATTGCCTTGTAATTTTTTTCCATTTTCACAGAGCGCCCTGGTAGCATGAAAAGGTGTCTGCAAAGCCCCTGGATGTACTGCATATCACTGAACTCTACATTCAATTTAGTTTAACATCTGTTCTACTATGAGTAACAGTTTCCTCACTATTGAGACAATACTTGACAGGTACAACCACTGAAGCATGAAGCATCAGGGCCAATATTCAACCAGGTACACACAGATGCTTTTTTTCTGGCATCCATGTTTACCTGACAGAAAACACAGACACGTGAGGAGAAATAACTTGTAGCAAAGGTCTCTTGCTGCATTCAAACCATGGACGTCACAATGATGTAACAGCGTCTTTAATCACCACCAGGTTACCCACGACCTGGTGTTTCTGTAGTTTCTATTTTCTCATCTCTTAACAAACTGACCAGTGGAGTGAATTCCCAAATTCTTTGTCTTCATTTAAAAAGCATGCTTAAAGGAATAATGTAACCCAGTGGTTTGTTCGTTTAAAAGAAGCAGGCATTCATTCTGAATCTACTGTGTGAGTTAACAGGCTTATTCAGCTGCACTGTTATACTGTGACAATGTTACTCATTCAGCTTGGCCACAGACAGACAGTTGTTGTTTCCTTTGTCCCAATATACTCTCTGCTGTTGACTTCTGACCTCACCACCCTCCACACTGCAACAACCTGCCCACTATGAAACAAATACCCTTCAGTACAACCATGTTGTTTCGGATTCAGTCCCGACATCTATCCCCACTCATCCATGTACTTTGTCTTGGTCTCACAAAAACCCTTGTCATCATCCCACTTCTCACTGATTCATCGGCCCCGGTTGACTCCCACAGCGACTGGGATTCCATCATGATCCAAGGGTCGATATCAACAAGGAAAGACATATACTAGCTAAATTAGGATTCATAGCCTCCTGAAACACAGTGGGGCTGCAGTTTTGCATACTTTGCCAGCTCCACAGAAAGCATAAAAGGCCAAAGCGATTAAATTTTACAGCAGTGCATTAAAAATCAAACATAAGATCAAACATAAGAAATGGTGCAAACAAAAACCTGCAAAATATTGCACAATGTTAAAGGGGTTATTTGAGCATTGAGTGAGTTACAGCATCAGCACTTCCTGTTGCTATAAGGTTAATACACCTACCCGCTCTCTGCCCCAGAACATTAGGGGTGATGCGTGGGGTCATGCTGGTGATGGGGACGATGTTGCCCCTAGGGGAGGATGTAGAGGAGGTGGTGGTGCGCCCATCCTTGATTTCAATGGTGAGGAAAGTCTTCATGTCTGGGTCTGCCTCTCCCTGGGTGACCTGCTGTCCAGCTGCTCTCCCTGGGGTCCTGTCTTCCTTTGAGTTACTGAAGGCGTGCACATCTTTTTCAGCTGAATGCTTCGTCCCACCCACGGAGTTCTGCGACTGGCTAGCTGAAGACAGGGGTTTGTTAGCCCCACCTCTTGGCTGAGGTGTGGCCTGACTCTGAGATGCAGCAAGGGTGTGAGATGTGGAGTCTCCAGATGTGTTGAGGGATGCTGCTGTGTGTGTGAACAGCTCAGTAGCTCTGGAGAGGTATGCCTGGCCACTGATGCCGGAGGTTGTCCCATTCCTCAGAGAAGCCTTCTTCAAAGCTGGGACGTTTGGGCTCTGGCTGGGCTCTGTGAACTTGCGCATTCGATCACGTATGGAGTTGGTGGAACTGACCTGTTCCAATTTGGCATCTTTCTTCTCAGGTGCTGCACAGACATAATGCAGATGGGGAGTTGAAATCACAGAAGAACACTCAGAAGAGCTCAATACATCAGAGACACCTCAAAAGCCCTCTACTGCCATTTCTCTTTTCCTCCTCTCTCTAGGTTTTGTTCCAGCCCCTTTACTTAACCTCCCCCCGTTTCACTGTCTTTCGGTTCCCTTTTTCAGGACTTTTCAGGACATGTTTCTACCACTCATGGATACTTTTTCATCCTTTGATCCTTAGTACTGTCAGATACTGTGTACAAAGCTCATGATTTGGCACAGACCCTTCAATGGAAAAAAACACTAGTGATTAGAGGAGAAGATATTCACTGAGGTCATCCTAACAAAGGAAAAAAGGATGTGCTGCTGAGGAGGAAAACCACAGTTTATAGTACAGTGGACATAGCAAAGAGCACTGTCTGGCAGAAATAAAATGGTGCATATTACAACATGCTCTCTTCCCAACTCCCTCATGTGAATGGCCCTACACGGTTATTGTCTCCATATACTGTGTGTGATACTGTTACACAGTTAATCAGTTAATCATTTAGTTTATAAAATGCCACAAAAATACTGAAAACAACAACAGCATTTTCAGTTAACAGCGATTTAAAACATAGAGGGTCAGCCAATTCTCATGTTTGAAAAGCTGTTTTATTTGATGTCTTAAAAGATTATCAAAAATGTTATTGATTAATCAGTTCAGGACTAACAGAGTTGGACTAGTTTCTTACCAGAATCCTTTGCTTTGTCATGACTGAGGGGAAGATCCCTGTTAACTGTTATCTAAAAAAAACAAAACAAAGAAACATAATCATGCAGAGGAAGTAAAGAAGATTAAGGGTTAACAAGCACTGTGCCTGGATTGACAACCACAGAGCTGCTGGTCTGAACAGTTCCATGTTTAACAGGGCAGCAATGCACATTCAGGAGGGGCAAGAGTCTGCATGGATGGCCACGGTGACAACCACACACACACACACACACACACACACACACACACACACACACACAGAATCCTAAATACAGAATCGACCGGTGGTGTTTTCATTATGTAACATTTGTGTATGTAGTGAAGCAGTGGGCCTCTGTTCTTTTTTTGGCAGCTGGGGCCATGATGGGCCCCAGAGTGTTTACATTACTTTCAGGAGACTGAGCATCAGCGTATATTGCAGGGAACAATAAAAGAAGTCCGGGGCCAGCCTTGGGTAAACACATTTAGAAGAGTGACACGATGGCGTCATGGTGACCTGAGCCCCCAAGATGGGAAATGTTGCTTAACAGTTAACAGTGAGAGCAGAAGCAGCAGCTCTGTGTGTTTGTGTGTTCTTAGCACTGTGGGATGAAATGAGACAGAACCTCTGGCCCGTAACGCTGTCTATCCCTCTCTGACAGCAGGTGAGGCTGACATGCCGCTGAGGTGAAGCAGAGACACTCAGGTGCACAGTTTGTTTGTGTAGCCAAGTAACAAAAATTAAACAGCTCCAAAAAGGAGCTCAGCGTGGTGTGTTTATGGATGCCGATGTGACCTGGGTGTCACTTAAGAATGGAGTGACGAGCTTTCTTGTTAGGGATAATGAAATGGAAAGAAACAAAGGGAAAGCTTGATCTGTTGCTGCACGTGACTTTGGATGTGTAGCTCAACAGCCCACTCTAGTGGTACAGTTATATGTTTTGTGTGTTTTTAATTTTAACATGAAGAAAAAGGGTCTTTAGGGAAAAATTAGAAATGTTCCTTTCATCTCAGCTGGCTGCAGGGTCGTGTCTGTGTTCGACTGACTGCAGAGGGTAACATGAGGCGAAGTAAACAAACAAATACTACATGTCATTGGCAGACAGCGTGTTGTTAGTGGTACTGAAAAGTGAGGACCACACCAGCATCGTACCAGGCTTTCATCTGCATAAGAATTCATCTGATACAAGGACTGTTTACTCTACCTTTTGTTTCTGGATGTCCATTTTTCCCTTGGTGCTGCCACTGAGCAGGTCATTTGCAGGACTGCTCCGAGATAAAATGGCCCCATCGGGCTGCTCCTCGTCAACGATGTGGTTGTCGTGGGACTGATTCTGGAGGTTGCCTGGACCTTGGCTTCTACTCTCAGTTTCTGAATCTGTGCTGTAAGTTGAACCACTTGTGGCTATCTCCACCTCCTCCCCTGGACCCCTCTCCTCAGAGGACATACTCACGCTCTGGTCAGATGTCCCTGAGTCAGTCCGTTTCCTCGACAGAAGACCAACACTATCTGAAGCACCAGAGCCCAAACGGGGCCTGACGCCTGAGTCGGAAACATTTGAACCCAGTCTCTGTCTCACGTAAGACTGGGAGCTGATGCTTCGCTCTGATGCCCCAGAGTCTAGCCTACCGCGCTGGGAGGAACTCTGGCTCCTGTCTGAGGCTCCAGAGTCTAGCCGGGCTCTGTAGGCTGAGCCCAGACTCTTCTCTGAGGTCACAGAATCCAGATTGGACCTGGAAAGCACCGAGGTTACACTGCGGTCTGAAGCTGAGGAGTCTGACCTTTGACGGTGAGACAGGACCAGGTCAGGCTCTGTGGTCACAGCCTCTCTCTGAGGCTGGATCAGCAGAGGTCCAGAGCCCTCATCCTTCACCAGGTGATCGAGAACCAACACCATGCCTGAGTTGGAGCCTGCAACAGAAAATACAAATGAAAGGTGAGCAATAAATTCCTTTCTGTACCCTGTGCCTTTTCTGATATTGAAAAAAATGATTTTTATGTCTAGTTTTCCGCTTAGATCAGTACTAAAGTGGCGTGAAGACAATGTTACTGTTTTTGAGCAAAGAAAACAGTAGGTGGTGAAGCTAAAGAGACCGAAATGATGGAAATGAAATACTTCCGCAGCACTGGGGCCCCATGAGAGGCTGGCCTAGAAAATATCACTCAGGATCACAGAGGAGGCACGTGGAGACATGAGGGGATGTAGGCATTTCCTCCAGACTGGCCTCAGTTCCTGAGCAAGATTTGTGAGATTGCGCTGGTGTATGTGCGTAAAGGAGAAGGAAGGGTCACGAATGGAGAATGGGAGCATGTGGCACAACCATAGGTGGTGAGCAAGTACAAGGATTCGAGAAGGAAGTGGGGGAGAAATAGAGACTAGGACAAGTACTTCCCCTCCCCTCCTTCACTGCTCCTTCTCTCCGCAGGAAACCACACTCCAAACAACACAGCGGTGCCCACATCCTCTCCCTATGATAGTCTACCTCCAGCACGCCATGGTGCTGCAAGTGATTGGAATATCTGAGGTTGTGTATGTACCACAGATAACGAAAACAGAGAAAACCAAGAGTATATCCAATTCCCACACCACATGTAAACACCAAGGCATGAAAACACATCTGAATGACCTGTGTTTGCACTAACTCTGCAACCAAAGGGGGTTCACCAAGTACGCATGCCTGTTATTTACAAACCAAATCAAAGAGGGACTCCAGTCCGACCAACAGCCACAGCAATCGCTTTAAACTTTGAACAAGACAGGATCAAGGGTGGATATTCACAGCTTCATTTGAAGCAGCTGATCTTTTTTTACTCGCTGTTGCGTAACACCACCCAAAAAAAGAAGCAAGCTCAGTTGCACACAATCAATTTATAAATGGCACAGAGTTGTTGATTAAACAGACCAGATGATTATGTAATACTGTCTGAACAGAAAACGTGATTATGACACACAATTGGGACAATAACTGGCTACCATTTTCACATGTGACACTATGAACGGTCCACTAGACACCAGTGTCCACATCTAATGATGCGCTCAACCCAAACTCAATTACTGGTCAACTGTAACCAAAGTGAGAGCCAAAACACTCTGCTTCTTCTACAAACTCATGTTATTGTACATATTTTTGCCATTCAGAAACTGTCATGTCCATTGTGTAGCGATTTCTGGGAAAATCCCCACTGCTACTGGATAATGAGAGGCTTGCTTTTTGCTTCAAAATAGCTACAAAAGCTGAACTCGTGCACTCTGCTGCCAGTCAAAATATAAAGCACAAACAATGGACAACCAAGGGTTTTCTTTATACTTCTTTCACACTCAAGCAATGACCCGAGGAAAGCTCATGTTTTGTCCCCACTGTGAATGGGTCAAGATTTTTGCGACTTTGTCTTGAGTGCTGATGAGTTGGGGGTTTTTTTACACGCGTTTTGTCACACCTCAGCTTTAGCATAACACTAAAAGAACACAATTTTCTACTAAATTTCAAAGGTTTTTGAGCTGGTGGTGCTGGATGAAAAGACAGGGGGTCAGCAGAGTAATTCATCCAGAGGGGAACATGGGATATTGTTGTTATTGTTGAGATTTTTTTAATGACATTAATTGAGAGTGGTTGAGCAATTTGTTTTTAGAATTTACATTGGGATTATAAATATACTGGGCCTCATGTGAAACTGGAATTAGTATTATGCTTCAACTTGAGCGTTTTTCTCTCTTTTGGGAACTTGAGGCACACAGCACATTCCTCTGAGAGTCTCTGAAAACATTTCATTTCCTAAATCACAGCCTTACCAGTTACAGTTTGCTCTAGAATGCAGTACGGCTGGACACATGGTCATTGAGGTAAAGAATGTAAATATAAGCTTTTTTTGTCAGAGAGGTAGAGGTGCGTGCTTGTGCTGCGTTCAAAGACCAAAAACAACCAGCCACTGATCAGCCAAGTTAATCTTTCATTTTCTGCCACTTTCACTCTGCTGAAAACACAAAAACCACAAGCCCACCCTGGCTACACTATCCTGTCCCAACCACAAACGCCCTGTGTCTTTGTTGATTGCTATCCTTTGCTTTTCTATGGTGGTCTTTTTTTTTGTTCACCCCTGCTTCACCCTGGTTTAAATTGTAAGGCAGGGATAACTCAGGAACACTGGGGAGTTTCTTCGCCACGTCGCGCAAGCCTCAGTTCTGTTCTGGTATCAGCTTTATTTAGCAGAGGTGTGGCTGTTGGGTTTCCCTCTGTTGCTTCCCATAGCCCCACCACCAGCCCTGGGTCCATGAGAAGGACACTGGGAGCCAAGTCCAGGGCCAACCAGACCACACAGAATGACATTATTATGGCCGCCAGCCTCACGCCAAGTTCAGGTCAGCCAAGCCTGAGCTTAAATACAAAATGAAAAAAAAAAGCCATCTTCAGCCGAGGGTGATCCAAGTTAAATTTGATGCCCTAAATAAAGGGGACTGTCCAATTAATACTTTGTCCTGAGGTGTTTAAACTGGACAATCAAGCTATAGGTAGGTTTCTAACAACATTTATGACTCCTCAACAATGCACATTTGTCATTTTACAATCTATTCACTGTCAGCTCTGCAAGTGCGCCTGCAAGGCTTCAAGGATTCAAGTGAACGACGTACATTCATTCCCCTCTGAAGGCTTGCATTCATTCCACTTTATTAACGGTTAGGCTAACAGAGTGGTTAATGAAATTACTTCACACATAAGAAGCCAAAGTCATTAAGCCTATGGCTGTGAGTGACTCCAAACACTTAATAAAGTTGGACGAAGGAGCTTAAAGAGTCTGAACTAATATGACCTCCTGACCGCCACCTCAGGAGAATGGCTCCTATGGCCAACTATTTTAACAGACAGCAAAGAGGAAATTGCATCAAGACAGATCTATGAAGTCACAGGCACACGCAACAGAGGTCGGCAGTGTTGGCTTCAACCTTGTAGTGTTTACCCGGATTTAACCTTTGGGTGAATGTTTACAGTATATATAAGCTTTTCTGTTTCAACAATCCCAAGAGAGTGGCATGTCCAAACATGATCTAAATGTGAGGGCAATTCTGTATATCCTGCAGAGAATATGTATTAAATTGGTGAACAGCTTTACACCACTTTGAAGAGCAGTCCCGCGCAGTCTGGTGCTGAATAAGTGTTTCATACCTCTTCTCTGCTCTCGGCTTTGTTGGGTCTGCTGGCCGTGTAACTCCCGGATCTGAGATCTGGTGCGCTCTCGTTCACTGCGATTCTCCCGTTCTGTCTCCTGTGAAAAAATGAAAAAAAAAAAAAAGATTACACATGCTCAGTGCACTTCAATACAGCTCCAAAAGCATCATGCTCTTTAATTTCTCATCTCACAATCTATTTCTCAGGACAGCAGCCAGCCCTTGCCAAACTGCCAGCCCATTCCTCTGATCAAAACCAGAAAGAAAACATCAGCTCTGCGATCATCTGTTTGAGGTCAGCTGGTGATAACAACAGTCTTTTGTTGGAGGTTGAGGTCAAACGCTCAAGCCATGATGAGCAGCGTGCTGAGCCAGCTGGAAAAGTAAAGGTCTGTTTTATTTTCCATTGTATATGTCTGAGAGAGACGCCCTGAGAGCCAAATGAGCCAACATATACATTCAGCACATGGTTCAATGCTGTGTTATGCCTCTGCTTTACAGTCTGGCTTGACTTTGGTAGCTCCTACTCTTTCAAGATTATCTGAGGTCTAACATAGTACAAAATCAGCTTTCCTGCAGCACCCTGATTTTTATCTATTCTTTCTCAGTAATACAGGAAAGTCGCAGTAGGGGGAGATCTCAGAGGAGAAGTAGCAGTATTTTGGCATATGGAGAGGTGTAGAGGGGAGGACGGAGAAGTAAAGATGAAAATCCCGGCACTACTGTTGGGCCTCTGGTGCCTGACCTTAAGCTACTCCACAGGAGAATCAGCTGCACAAATAAGGCTCCTCTGAGCACGTGCGCACACACTCTTTAAATCACTCCCCCACATATTCTTAATCCACAACACTCTGAGGACTTGCAAACTTTTCTATTAAAGGGCAAAAAGCTCTTGTGTGGAACTTCAGGTGGTTTGCATCATACTGTAACCGTATCACTGCACATAATCTCCTTAAAGGTGTTTTACATGAGGCATCTAGGTTAAGAATAGTCCAAGGAGCTTGGGTGGATTCTGGAAAAACATACTGGACATGACCTTACATACTGAAAATATAATACTTAGACCAGATTTACAGCCTACCATTACTTCAAAACGCTTCTGAAAACACATTCACAATCTCTCAGGCGAGCAAAGAAAGCGCACACACCCAACCACACAATCACACGCCACAATCATTTGCCATGTGTAAACAATGTTATCCTAGACAAGAGATTTGCATGGTGTGAAAATCTTATAAATCACACCTTTGTGCCTTAAAGGCTTTTAATCATTGCAGTGTGTGATCAGAGCTAAAAGGGAGAGATGGAAAGTTAATGTGGTGACCAAACACAAAGCCTGTTCGAATTGAAACACAACTGGGAGGCACAGGTGAGAAAGGAATCGAGTCTTTCTGCTCTGTCAACTGTGACCTTCCCCACCTTGAGCAGATTAGAGGGCAGAGTGGCTCAATCACTGTGGAGAAAATGTAATCAGACCCTGTTGCAGGAAACGGCAGCACAAAAAAGAAAGGTGAATCTGCAGCGGCACTGCTTGGGTTATAAACAAAGACACATGATTAAACCTGTCAAATAACTTTCTTTGTAAAATGAGTGAAGTTTCACTGAGTCTGTCAAAGAAAAAGAGACTTTCCTCATAAGAAAAACTAGGGAATTGAAATATTAGAAGTGTCATTATACTGATGTAAAGCAACATAGATGGTGCTCCAATGTCACTTTTTCCAGTTTCTACTTCCACAGAGCAAAAAAAAAAAAAAAAACGGCAGCACAGATTCTGGGGCATAAAAAAGTCTTTTTAGCTTTTCAAGACAATGGTAATTTTTGCTGATAAGGTCTAGGACACTGCAGTGGAATGCAGAATTTAGTTGAATGCTCCTTTAATGAGCTATTACGGTGCTTGACGAGGACACAAACAGTCCTCTGCAGCAACACAAAAGACTAAAGGCACTACAGTGTAATAATGCGAGAGGTCATACACAAAGGACACTCTCCTTCTGAGTGGAGTTACTCAATCAAAGAGTCACGGGGAGATAATTGTGTTTGAGCCATAAACACAATTAGAGAGAGAACAAGTCTTTCCCCACTCGCTGCTCCTCTCCTGCTTCTACCAGGAGTCAGGCAGACAGCCATCATTTCACAGCTCCCACTCAACCACAGGGAACATATTTCTCACAGACAGTGAGGCAGAGAGAAAAAAAGGAATATAAAGTGGAACTGGAGACGCAGACCAGAGCCTGGGACCTTCTGCCAGCCACCATGCTGTCATTAGCGGCTTTCCTCTGGCCCCAACATTCAGGACCTGACAGAGTGGAACCAACACTGACACCGTCCCACTCCAATGCTCACCCCGAACCACTTGTCCCATCTGGCCTCAGGAGCTTGTTTGTGTCGGACTACAATTGCAAAAATCTTAAACTCGTAAACACAAAAACAACTGTCGTCTCTCATGACCACAGCAAGGCGTGGACCATCCATCTGGACTCCTCTGAACCCTCAACTCCACAAAAAGGCCGAGTCTGAGCAGGCACTGAGGCACACACCTCCTTCACCAACCAGTTCAGACTGCTGAGATCAACTACGGATTAACACGCTCAGTTTTTCAGTGCTCCAGTTTTCCATGAAATGTTAAATCCATCACTCCACTGATGAGGTCAGACCATTTGAGGGTCTTCCATGCCTCCACGTGGAAGAGAGAAGAAGAGAGACCTGGCGGCTCATTTTCCATTACTGCAGCCTGAGGAACCACATGGCTCGGCTTACCTCCAATAATTGAAATACAGTAGCTAGAATGAAGTAGCAATCATCTCTGTATCACACACACACACACACACACACACATAGTCTGGAGTGAGGAAACCCACAGAAGAAGTCAGCCCTGCGCCTCATTCCCATTTATACTTACTGCAAATCATCACATGCCACTCTCAGGTTATTTACTGTTTTGTTTTTTTGTTTTTTTCAAAATGAATCCACTGTATTTTTTTTTCCCTCCACCACACTTTCTCAAGCCATCTCCAAAGTCTTATAAACCCTCTCTATTGCAATGGCTAGGCCCGGTTTTAGACAGTTAAGCTACTCTTTCCTCAGGTCACGTCTTGCAACATCTTTATGATGAGATCAGAGAACAAACAAAACTCTGTCTGGAGCTGCAACACCCGCCCACCCAACTGCCTACCTGTGCTCTCTCCCAACACACCTATGATGGCACGCAAACCTGCAGCCTTAAAGAGACTATTGGCAGGTTTGAATTACTAAATACATTTAAAATACAAGCATTAAATATTTAAGGTTTATCTTTTTTTTTAAACATCCTTTCATTTCATTATCTTCTGTATTTGACCCAATGTCATCTCATGTATCATTAAGGCGTCACCTGTATCCTAAGATATAACCTGTCAGCTAAAAGGAACAAAAAGAGAACTCAGCAAAAAAACATGAATGAAAAAAACATGAAAAAAAATCATTATGTACACAAACCTGAGAGGTAAAAAGAGAGGCAGGCAAGTCCCATTCTTCATTCAGACAGAAACTAGCACAGACAGATGTGGAAAGATGTCTAAATGGTAGAAAGTCAGAGAAAAGCGTTGGTCTGTGACACACGACAGCAGGAAAATCAGAGTGACATTTACCTTCTCCTCACCAGACAGACTGACTGACTGCCTCCCTCTCTCTCCTTCTCCTTCTCTCTCTCTCTCTCTCTCAGCAGCAACCCTCTTGGAGTCAGGACGTCCGCTACTCTGCCGCTCTACTCCCTCAGCCACATCATACATACTCACACACACACACAAACATATACACCACCACCAACACCACACACACATACACTACCAACAAGCCACTCCCTTGACTTCCCCTCCCTCCCATTCTGTCTCCACAGGGATCTGACCCCACCACACACACACACACACACACACACACACACACACACACACACACACACACACACTCTCTTTCCTTGCAGGTTAAAGGGTTGCCTGGTTGACACATTAACTTCTGACACACTCTGCCATTGTTTTGACCTTTTTTAAATTATTTATCTAACTGCTGTTATACTTGAGGCTAGGAGATATTTTACTGTAACAAAACCCCATTAAATTATTAAATATTTTGCACTGCTTTATCCTAAAATAATGAATAAAGATCCCTTTTTCCTGCCGGCATTTTTTTTTTCGCTACATACATATAATTAAAGGGTTTTTTCTTTTTATAAGCTGTTACAGCACGTTTTCTCCCAAATGAGCAAAAGGAAACTTTTACTGTACCTCAGCTATCCTTGCATGTCAACCATGCCCATTAAAAACAGTCATTAACTTCTAATGAGAGGTGGATTCTGGCAAAATGACAGATGAACAGCTACATTAGCACACTAATTAAACACACATAAACTCAATATATTTTCTCTCTTAAGCTTTTGTCACACAAGTTCTTGAGCTGTTGTTTGTTTCAAGATGCTGCCAGTGTACACATGTTGCATGTGTGTGTGTATGTGTATGTCTGGCTGCTACGGGAGTCTATCTAGGACCTCCATCTGCCACGGGACAATTGCACTAAGCTCAAAGAGATCCGCTGCTGTGATGTGAGTGGAAGGAGCCCTGCTGCTGCTGCTGGTTTATGTTGTTTTTGGCCACGTCCCCATTCCAGCACAGACTAGACTGCTGAGGCACAGCTGGTGAGCTGCCTGTCTGTCTGTCCAAGCCCCCCGTCCCCCACCCCAATCATCATCTAGATGTTCAACCCCCCTCATCCATCACACCACCTGTGGTTCACAAACCCACCACCGTACCACTCAGCTGTCTTACAGGAAGTGAGGTAAAAAAGGCTTGAATGCTAGAGCATCCTGTGACGTCAACATCCTATAATCATTTCCTATCTGAGGAGAATACACACACACACACACACACACACACACACACACACACACACACACACACACACACACACACACACACACACACACACACACACACACACACAAAGGAATGCACACAAGCAAAACAGAGGCTGCGACAGACAATGGTAGTGATACCAACGGCCTTTCATTTCTCCCCCTTCATATCACTGAAAAATGGGTTCTTTATGTATTAAACCACCAGAACATGAACCACTGATAATGTGACTGCATTTTCCTTCAAAGCACTGCTGTTGTGACTTCATTCACTTTTATCACGCAAAAGGCTTAGTTACAACAGTGGTGACCGCATACACTAAGAATTAACTTTGTTTTTCCTCCACAGAGATCTCATCTACTGGAAACAAAGAATTCATTAAAAAAAGAAGCTCAAACAGCAAATAAGATAAGATCTGGCAGGTAAAAAGTTAAGTCTTTGGTCTTCAAATCATGTTTGCTGCAGCAACCACATAATTCAATCTGTTACGCAGAAAAAGACAAAAGTTTAGTTCAACTCTGAAAACAGTCCCGTTGTCCTCCACTAGAGGGCCAGTCAGCTGTGAGAGACATCTGAGAGGAGGCTCAAGTCTGGAGTTCTAGACAGAGACTAAAGAGGGATTCAGACAGATGTGAAAATGCAATTAAAGGAACTGAAAGTGCAATTAAAGTATCTGATCAGTTATTCAGCTAAATTTTAATCTGTGGATGTGTCAAAAAGTAAAAGCCCCGTGCAGATTGAAGTTTGCAAAATGACAATGGCTGGGAGACTGTCCCTGTCAAAAACACTGCTTTAACTAAACACCGGGCTCAAAGTAAATTTTATCTTTCTGCTCATACTTGGTCAGACCTGAATGAGGATGTAAAAAAACAAAACACATTCCTTGCTCCATGGCAGCCTAGGCGTGTGTTTTGTGTGTTCACATGTGGTGCAGCCACATTCATGACACAGTGTGTGACTCAAGTCACAATGCTTGTTGTTGTTTGCTGCATTCGTCATTGTGGCAGCAGAGAAACCTCAGTTCATTCTTTTAAATGGAAGTTGACAGGAGAGTATATTACATTTGAGACTGGTTACCTGCCAGTGGTAAAGGTGATGTGTAGACCGATCCAGCCAGACGCTGTGACATTTAATCATTTCTCCTACCATAAATGACAATGATCACTCTATTAACTCTGCCATACTCACTCCAGTTCCCATGCTGCCCTGGGGCTCCACACTCTCAGGATCCAGGCAGCGACCAGGAGCTTTAACCTTTTCCACAGTCCCTAAAAGTACAAACACACAAACACACACACACACACAGGAGTAATGCTTCATTAGAATGAAATAGGTAACAAACACAAAAAACTCTGGCCTATGGCCTTTTAAGAGAATGGGCAGGGTGGAAGTTGATCAAATTAGTCTGTATGTTGCACCCTGTCTATAAGCATCACAGTGTTTCAGAGTGACAGGGGCCTCACACAGACCAGACAGCGCTAAGGAATGAAAGGCATCCACTATCTGATCGGGTATCATAGGTAGATACCACAGAAACTATGGCAACCGCAGTGCCTGCTATCTGTCCCACGTGAACTATGCAGACACACTCATTAACAATGTGTATTTATCCCCCCATGTTTCTTAAAAGTTTTCTCTTTAGCGGCCAGAGCTTGGTGCCAAAACATGTTTGAAAAAAATATTAACTTTAATCAAGATTAGAATACCACATCATACTGAAAATATTCGATTAAGAAACTTTTTTATTTTTGTTTAATGCCCTTTGCAAAGACTGATAGATGTGTCGCACGTTTTCGGTCAACCAGAACCTAATTATAGTCATTCAAACTCTGACATTTTGGCCTTTAACTTTATTTTCACAGCACCATCTTCAGGCTGATCAGTTTAAGTGTTGCTGCCAGAATACAGTGACAAAACACATCATCCTTGAAGTGGTTTCAGTTTCACCAAACAAGTGCTATTGTTTTTAACAGACATACAGACACAGCTTGACTCCATCTTATCAAACAGCTGGACTCACCTTGCTGCTGTTCGTCTCGGATTTGTCGGATGGCTGCTCTGATAAGCTTCCTCTCCTCATACTCGCTGGCGGCACGGAGCTTCAAGCAAACACACACAGAATATCAGTGCACACAGGACAAGCATGCGGTGTCACCATATTTAATGATTTTTGTCCATTAATACTCACCATTTTCGTGAGCTCATCGATGTCCTTGATTGATTGCAGTTTTCGTGACAGGGCTTCCAAGTTGTCACTGGATTCTGACCTGAGAGAAAGAGACACAGTGAAGTGGTTATAATGGTGTTCACTATGAGTGTCCATCAACTTGTGCTCATGCAACAAGTGACAAGTTGGAAATCATAGCTTCACTGACTCTAACCAGAGGCATCTCTGTGCTTGTGAAAAGCAGCAGGAGACAATCCAAAGATAACACACAGTTTTCTTGGCCGGGAAAAAAAACCATCAGAGGAAACACTCCCAAATCAAGCGTGGAAAAAGTGATACTTTGGCAGAGCACTGACAGATTTGACAGTAGTGACACACAGCCTCTGAAAAAAGCTGCTCTCATCCTCTTTTTTTTTTTTTCAGTCTCATATTTCTCCACTTTTATGTCGGTTTCTATTACTCATACTCTCCTCCAGCTCCCTCATTATCCTCGCTTTCCTTCATTCGTTGGTATTAAAGGATGTGTGGCATGCTGGAGTGGAATATTTCACATTCCTCCACGGGATAATGCAACTTTCAGATGGGTTTAGTGTGTGTATGTGTATGTGTGTGTGTGTGTGTGTGTGTGCGTCTTAACTTGTGCGCACGTGCATGCATTTGCTGCAGCAGGTATGCTTTCTCTTGCAGCTCCAGTGAGGCACCTCCTTTGTTATTGTAACCCAAGTCATCTGAGAGCAGCAGTGAATGGAAATGATTAGGCCTGGCCACTGGTCTTAATAGGACTCAGTGACAGAGAAAGAGAAGCATCAGCAGAAGGCTGGGTATCCTCTTCACATCCAGCCGTGTTAAATTTTTACTGCGCTCCAAACCAGATGCTAGAATTGGGCTGTTGCCTTGAACTAGTGCCAGTCTTAAATTACCACCTGTAAAAGGACAAAAGGACTCAGGCCGTCCTGTTCTGTAGAGCTCAGGATTTCATGCCCACAGAGACGGAACTAAAGGCCATCAAAGGTTTAAATTCCCATACAATTCATTTTTAGTGATTTTGCTGTTAAATGTACTATGTCTCAGGAGAGCAAAAGGTCCTTTATAATGTTTTGCAAATGAATGTAACTGTTAAACAGGAATTTCTCGAATGATATCTGGCAAGATGCTGATTGGCTGAGAGCAGAAGCCTTCTTATCTCATAAGGTAAAAAGGCAAAACCTTGTCAAAGTTTGGCCTTTCCAGTTTAAATACTCTAATTTGGCATGAATGGATAGATTTCAGGAATTCAGGAAAAAGTTCAGTTGTTTTAAGTTTACTCTAGTTCATCAGAATAAGTCTGCATCAATAGTCAGAAACGTATTATAACATCTTCAACATTTTTAATGAAATGAACACTGTAGTTTGCATGAAGATGTATATCAGAATGACAAACAAAAATAACCTGAACTGGAAAAAAAAAGAAAAACAATTTCAATCTCATGCTCATGACTGCTGACTGGTAATCTGACATATGGACACATCTTTAAAAGTCAGGGTATTTATTGTGAAATGTGCACACAAGATGGAAAATGGAAAATTTACTAGGGTTGCAGTTTTCTGTCCCCTCTGATTCCCTAACTTGACTTTTCCAGACTTTTCCCACTGGAGTTGAGGAATGCTGCATCTGGGTTTCTGAGAGTTTTCTCAGCATCTCCAGTTCACCTAGTCTAGTGCAGTTTGTCATTAGGACAGGTCTTTGTGTGTGTGTCTCTGTGTGTCTCTGTGTGTGTGTGTGTGTGTGTGTGTGTGTGTGTGTCTCACCTGTGCTGGTTTTCCTTGTCCTCCTGTTGTTTGAGGCGCGTTGGACGAAATCTCTTGCTGGCCAGAGCGGCCTCCATGTCCTCGATCTCCCTCCTCCTCAGCTCCCGGATGGCTGAACGGATGAGGCGTCTCTCGTCCAGATCCACGGTTCCATCCAGCTTCATGCACGACACAAAGAGACAAACACAAACGGGGCGTGAAGAAGAATGCAAGTGTCGAAAGTGTGCTAACAGAGCAGGACGAAACACAGAAAGCCGAATATTTGGCTTGCAAAGATTAGACACTTGTCACTCTTATATTTGCATCCATGACTGAGTACACCATAGGAGCGGGGTGAGGAAATGGCCACAGAGTTATATAAGACTCTGCTTCTGAAGGGGACACAGGCTTGTTCTCAGTGTAAGTACAGGGCGGTCACTAAGCAGAACTGCAGGGTTCTTGGGTCAAAACAAGAGTGGTAGCGCTGACTTCTTTCAGTAGCTGTCTCTTGCTGTCTGTAATTAACCCTGCCAAACAAGGACAATAAGGCACTCGTTTACAAGAAGGGGCAGACTTTCAGCCAATCTGCCCTCACAGAACACACTCACAGCTGTCAGACCGAAAGACAGAGCGTCCTAAAAAGTTCAGGAATCCACCGTCAAATGAAAGCCATTTGTGATTTTTGATTATGCGAGCCTAATCAGAGTCACAGCTGACAGAACGTAAACAGCATTCACGTGTAACATCCAGACAAAGCTGGACTTAGCATCCCTGGTTTACTTTCGAATGTGTGGTAGGGAGTTACAGGGTCAGCACGGCTGATGGACGGCTTATAGATTGGTGATGACAAGTGATCTGATTTCACTAATGTGAAAAGACAGGACCACCTGAGCAAGGAGCAGAGGATGAGAAACAGGCACGCTAACAGCTGGTGCTCCGCTATAAGAAAGAAGTGTGTTCAGCTCTCAACCTATCACCCAGGTGTCTTCTCCTCTGGCTATATTTCATCCGGTCTGAAAAAGAAACTAGGCTGCAGGAGGCCCCAGAGACTCAGACACTGAAGTGGCTCACTTACAACACTCACTAAGCCATTTCATCGCTCTGAGTGCCTATTAGTTAAAGGGTTTATTTTTTCAAGCAAAAGAGGAGTAATTGAGGTGTGTGTGTGTGTGTGTGCGCAACATGCCTGCAGACAGACACACTCCCTTAGTGAGACGGATGCTTTCATGTTAGCGACTGCCGTCAGCGTAGGAGGGTGGAGGGAGCCCTCTCCTGTCAAATGGGAGACAGACCTCTCTTTTGGTCGACAGCGGGAACCTGTCAACGCATGCAGAGACGAGCTGCTCCTCTGGCAGGGTTTTCTTATAAACCTCACACTCAAACACACGCTTTAAGGTTCCCCGCGCTGCACCAGTTAAAACCTGCAGAGTCGAGACACAAACCTTTGTATGCCAACTGTCTTCTACTAAAGGGAGCTGGAAGTGGTTGTTAAGCTAAGCCTTACACCCTGATGGGTTGAAAAGGGGGTTGTTGTACCCCCCGGGCCCAGAGGAGGAAGAGGAGGAGAAGGGGGGACGTCTCACAAGAGATGAAGAGGACCAGTGGTTTTGAGGTCTCGCTGTGGTTTGACAAAATATGCAGCCAGAGCTACACTGGCTCAGAGGGGCTCTCCTACATACTGTAATTTGTGGAAATTTAAAGTGCTGAGCTGACTGAAAAGAATGAGTAAGAGGAGAAAGTGCTCAGAAAAGGCAGGAAGAAAGAATATGAGAGAGGAGGAGACGTATAAGAAGGGGGAGTGAATCGGTTAACGGAGAGATAGGATGACAAAGCGAAAAAGAGAAAAATGAAAGAGAAGCTAGACTTGGGTATGCCTAAAAATGGGCAGATGAGAACTGGGTGGGAAAGGGCCAGGCCTCGCACAGGTCATTCCTCGCATTCCTACTGACTCACAAGGAAAAAAAGATTGTAGTGAAATCAGGAGCTGGGTTTGGGTCCAACCCAGCAGTGAGATGACACGACGGCCAGGCGGAACTGTATAGGGTTTTTGATTGTGAAGCAAGAAAATAATGAGCGGAGAGAGGAAATGAGAACACACTTACGGGCTTCTATCACTGGACAGTGTCTCTCTCAAATGTCTACTCTCTCTCTCTCTCTCACACACACACACACACACTCAAGGGAGCTGTCTGTTACCACACTGTCAAGCTCACTGCCGAATGAATGTCATGATGTGATTATACAGCCAGTACGCTGCCAAGTTTTAGGACTCACTGATTTATTTATTCATTATTGAGATATAACAGAGAATAGCCTCAAGCCTGGGCCTCTATTCAAAAGGAGTGGCTTCTGCTTAGCATTTCACAACAGGCTCCACATATCAGTTTAAGAAAAAAACAAAAACAAAATCATAAAAGAAAATGTTCAACAGACAATGGGGAAAAAAGCTCCAGACAGCTTCAAAACTCCACAGACCCTTTCTGACAGACTGCAGAAAGGTCCAAATCGGTCACAGTAATCTTTTCAAATACAAGCACACTGAGAGGAATTAAAGTCATGATGTGATAAGAGATGAAAAACAGTCAGCACTCTGACTTTTACCTGCTCTAATTTCAAACAGCTGCTGTTTTTGTTTTTTTTTTTCAAATTGACCAATCAGTGCACAGATGGATAAACGTCAGGTCAGTTTGGATTGGGTGCAGTATTTATACACTAAATTCAACTGGGACAAAGCCAGTGGTTGTAACTGCCTTTTCCTTTACGTATTTGAAAAGGGAGTAAATAATAGAAAGAAAAAAAAAATCACCAATAGCTCCACAGGAAAGTAATGAGTGGGCGTAACTCAAGCAAATGAACCACACCTTAAACTTGGGCGTCTGCCAAAGAAAACAGAATAACCGTTAAAGAGCCAGAGACGGAAACACACACACTCGTCCATAAACAGTCCATTAGACAAAGCTACTGCCTGACAGCGGCCTTTACAGTGAGTGAACTGTGTCAGGAGGAGGGGAGAAGGAAAAAAAAAATCAATCTGGTTACTCAGTGACAGCACTGACCATTCCCAAAGGCATTTTTCAAACCAGCCCACAGACCTCTGGGTAACCAACTGTCACTGTATAATAACAACAGCACTGTGACCCAGAGAGCAACCGTTACACCCAGACAGTGCTGGTATTCACATGGTGCTGCTTTTGCTGCTAACAGACGCATGAGTCAGAAATCACACATAACAAACAGGTCACACACACACAAATAAGTTTTACTGAAAAGAGGCGGTCGCCGAGACGTCACCGAGCTGTCAGCACCTGTAATGACGGCAGAGGAGTAATCATGTTGCAGTCTGGCCTGCTCTGCTAACTGAAGACTCATCGCCGTCACACCTGTCGGCTTCTGCGGAGTCACCTGACTCAGCCACTGACAACAATGTTAGGAAACAGGATGGTGGAGGTGGAGGTGACTGACAAGGTGAAGAGAGAAAAGGCGCCTCAAGACAAAGCTTAAACATGGGTATTACAGACTTTTTTTTAAACGCACTTACTCACTTATATAAACCAGAAAATGATTACCTTATTTGGCAGGAATTATACTGTATCGATGAACATTAGAACATTTCCCAAGCAGCCTTGCTGGGGCTCGTACTGTACCATTGCTCACTTTGACTCATTTCCTGCCCAGCAGCAGCTCTCTATGGAATCATAACCTCAAACCTATCCAAAGACATTTCACTGAAGCAGCTCAATCAATCATGGCCAATTAAAGAGTGTTCATGGTTTACCAGTAATCCCGACCAGCTGGTGACACACTTCTGAGGACAGCAAACATACTCTCTGAACTCATCTGCTGCACATGAGAGAAGCGGATTTAAATATGATTTTAAGTTTACACAGTTGGTTAAATTTATCTTGCCACAAGTAGAAACAGCCTCAGAAGTGGTCAAATATGGCAAGAACTCAAGGTTCTTCAGGTAGTCAAAATATACTTCAAGTTACACTGAGGTACTGTTTAGCTGGTCTGCCTTCCATGAGCTAAACATACGCGCGCTGACAACTAACCTGTGGGTGCAGCACTGAAATAGGATTATGTTAAACCTGTGGAAGTGAAAAGAAACAGACCACTCAGCTAAAGTGGTGTGCAAATAGAAAGCAAATTTTGTACAAGCTCAGATTTGTCTTAATTACACCCCTCTGTTCTGTGGTTTTCATCAGAGCATTATTCGTTAGAGTACATAGAATTACAGTCTCAGACTCTTTCTGAGCATCTTTAAGAAATGAAACACGGATTAACGGTAATGAACCACTTATTATGTCTAAGCTCTGACTTTAGTTTAGATACGTCTCCGTACACTGGATTGAATGTTAAAACATGTTAGTTTACATAATATGAGAGCTGATGACAATACCTACTTTTGTGTACCAACGAAACTACCAAGTACTGAAAGTTGCTATTGATTGCTCATCACATTCTTTAATCTGGTATTTTTCTTCTATAGATGTGTGTGGTTAGACATTTAAGATTTAAGACAAAGGCTTGGCTTTATTTGCTGAAAAGTGTCTGGTAGAAAAACATGAATATTCCTCTGACAGGCATTTGGAAAATGTTTGATTTTGGTATTAATACTAAAACTGAGGTGTCGCTTGTGTCAAGAATATCGCAAAAATTTCAAATACCTAGCCCTCCATACTGTGTGTACGCACGCTGTGGTTTACAAAGGTCAGGTCAAACACTACAACCCAGTGTGCTGAAGTCATCTCCCGTCACCTTTCCCACACACACCCTGGGAGCACAACGACCCCTCAGGCCGAGTCCCGACCTTTTGACCCCCGGTGGGTGTGCATGTGCTTGTCTCATTTGCTGTTTTTGCACTTAAAGCTTTCTTCTTTGTGAACGATGGCTCATTGAATAAATTCCCTGACACACAGGAGTATGTATACTTTCTGCGAGAAATGTGTGCATGCGCATGTGCGTCCACGTGCATGGGCATGAGTGTGGGTGGGGGGTACTGTGTGTTTGTGCATGAAATGAGGGCCACAGTAATAATTTCCAGAGCAGGCTGAGGTTAGAGTGCAACCAGGCAGCAGATCGGATCAGCGCTTTAAACTCACTTGTGTCAAGCCCACAAGTGAGTTTGCCCTTAAAAGGACACATGGGCCACTCCTTGCAGCCGAGCTGAAGTGGATTACCAGCTGCCACTCAGGAAGCCGGACTGGTACAGACATTGAGACAGACACAAATAAACAATTGAGAAGGACTGAAAGGGTGAGAAAGTTCAAAAGCATTTTTCAAATCTCTTTATTGCCCTGCTTTGGGGCAAGGCTCCAATCTGAATCAGGTGGAAGCCAATAAATCATTTCTCAACACCTGACGAAAACAATGCACGCATACTGTGGGCCGGCGCACACACACACCACACCCACTGAAAAATGGAAATATAATCAGGATACAAGAGAGCCCTGCAAGGCATGAGGCTCCTAGTTTCTCAGAAGAGGGAGTTTCAATCACCTCTCGGCTAAAAAATTAACAAAGAAATGAACCAGATTCAAGGTTAAAACTCATTGTGCTACAGTGTACATTGAGTTTTTATTGTCCGGGGTCTAAAAAGAGGGAGTTCTTGTGAAATATAAAAGCAAGCAAGGGAGAAAGAAAGATTACAGCACATGTGGCAACATGCGCTCTGAGTGCGGCTACACGTGTAGGAAAGCTTAACCTTTGCTAATAACTGGATGGTAGGATAAAGGCCCAGGGCGGACCTGGGAAAACAGCGTCCCCCTTTACACTTGAGTTAGCAGGCATAAAGAATGGACACATGGAGGAATGCATGTGGGTCAGAGGGGGGTATAGGCTTCAAAAACGTTCTATAGGACTGTAATTATGCACTGAAGACAGATCTGAGCTCACACATGTTGTGCATGTTACATGCTCGTGCTCATGGTATAGAGACTTACATTAGTGCAGCGGATGCCTCATGCTGACAGATTAATCAGCACACACTTGATTGTGCGCACATGGTCAACGCTCTGATCTGAAGTGTAAAATATTGGCCTTTCAGTTCTGTGCAGGACCTCAAAACTATTTCTAATCTTTGCTGCATTGTTGCACACCAGTTCACCAAAAACAACCCTAAATCATCCCCCAGTGATAAAATTCTCCAGGGCTTCATTCAGCTGCCTCCGTGAGACATTTTGGCCCATTTCACTTGTCTGGCTTCACACACTTTGTCCCCATCTGATTATGTCTCTGCGTGTCAGGTCACAGAGAAGATCCAGGTCAGTTACAACTTGCTGCGGAGACAACTGTGCCCCACATTTTGGGGACGGCCTCATCAAATGGTTTCATTAAACCCAACAAAGACAGAAAGCTGTCTCACTATTATATTATGAACTGTCCAGAGCTATTGTGAAAAAAATGGTTTTTTTGACAGTTGTTTGGCCATTTTTCTTTTCACAGCTTCAGAGTTTTGACTTCATCCTAGAGAGGAAGGGAGCTATCTGCACTTTGTTAGCAGAGAATATCAGTATCTCCCCTCAGTGGTCATGAGTAGCAGATCTGATAAAACATGATAAATTTCATCAGGAAGGAGCCTCCATAAATAAAGAGACAAGACATGAAGAGATAAGAAAGACTGCACTGGATCCTGCACTTTAGCTGGACTTGTCCTGTGAGCAGACCCAGGTCACAACAGGAGCTGGAGCATGATGAATCTTCTCCAAATGTGGGACATGGCTGGTCAAACTGAAGCTCTTTTTGTTTAATGAGGGAAGAGCCAGGAGGTGTCAGGGACATCCCACAGGAGGAAACAGAAGGGGTGGGGTGGGGGTGGTTAAAGCACTTTGGGAGGCTGCAGAGCACAAACAGTTTGTTCTAATAGATCCATGAGAGCCAGCCACGCTGACTCCGAAAATCCGCAGTAACTATAACGATGGGAGTGAGAGTCACACACTGACTCAACAGATCAGCTGTGTATATCTCAGGAATGCCCTGACATTAACAACAGTGAGCTGGAAAGCAAAACATCAACATCCGCTGGGTGATTTTTAGTGGATCTCAGGAAATTACTCTTTCCTCAGGGAGTCAATATAGAAAAGGTCCAAACCACTGTGTTTCTTACATTTCTCTGACTCGGACTACATACTTCTGTTTATCTCTCCTGTTCATCAGTTTTGTGTTTCATAAGTACCATCCTTTCCCAAGCTGGTGAAATGTGTGTATATTTATCTTTTTTATTGGAGCAATTCAGCATGTGACTTGGCAGAAAACCCACAACATTTCTGATCCTGCAGACTGCTGCATGTCGTTTCCTGTATGCTATTTTTCTCTGTAAACAGAGCCACACCTTAGTATTCCAATATAAAGCCAAAGATTGCAAAAGCGGTGCTGCTATGGTACGCTGGGTAAAGCCAATGGGCGCTGAACATCAAAGGCATCTTAACATCATCTTGGTGATGATGAGAACAACAATTTTCTTTTTCCCCATGAGAGAAAAACACAGCTTCCTATCATCTCTCTCCTTTCCTTTCATCTAAAGTGGACATTAACTAGCTTTTGTATTAAAGTGCCATGATCATGCACATATTAAACCCAGAATCTTCAGTTTGATTCTCAAATCCTCTTCAATTTGATGAGGCCTTATAATAATGAAAAATTATGTAAAAAGTCTGCTTGTATTGGGAGATATCACATTAGGCATGGGGACCACTGAAACAGTAGCCACAAAGGAGATTGTGCACATCTGTTGAGTGTTTCTTCTCAGTCTAAAACACCTGGAAAACAGTCTAAATGGCAGCTTGAAGGGTTTGTGGACATCTAAAGCACTAAATCTCAAACTGGGATTTCACTAGCCAGCGATGTCTAGTGGTGGTGACGGAGACAGCAGAGAAAAAGGACACCTTCAAATCCCTTATTCAGATCTTTTCCATTTGGCAGAGTGATGATCCAGACAGATGGAGATCAGTGACAGAAACTCTCTCTGCTGGATCACTTACGAGACAGACGAAAAGACCAGAGCAACTTGGACGGCAAATTGGTTCACCCCTCGGTTGACAGGCTCATTTTTCAACATAGAATGTACTGTGTTAAATGATTGAGTCTATACTGCACAGACAGCAGTCGATGTTGTCAAGCTGTCATTCTTTTGTCTTCCTCTGTAACCAGAGGTTGGTTCTGCTGGTTTGTCCCTCTATTGTGCTCAGTATCTCACCACTGACTGCGTTTTGACTAAACTTTAATGGCACCCTGTGGAGTTTTTGACACATGATCTGCTCATCAACTTTCAGATGCAGTATAGTAGCAGGAAACAGAAACGCACCAACAAAGGAGGTAAAGATGATAATTGCAAGCTGTTTGTGTTTGTTTGCATTAAAACTCCATAGGGCACCTCCCATGGGGCATGCTATTTCTATTTCCTTTTGTAGTGGTCACTGTGTCATGCACAATATAGTTGAACGGATTGATATCCATAATACTACAGGGAGTTAAGCATCTCATTGGCCTAAGGGGCTGTGGATGTGCACATCACTAAAAACATATATGACATACAGTATATTTTCCATGCATTGCCTCACAGCTGAACTCCATAATAAGGAGCATAAGCAGTAACACACAGAAAGTGGTTTATACCTTGACACACATCCTAATGTACAATCACAGCCTTTTAATTCACTTGCTATAAGAATGTAATCACATCACTGCACTGACACAAGCAGTACCAACCTCTTTGAGTGCTGCGTTACTGCCACATTATTCTTTTATGACATTTTAAAATGACAAAACGGTGCCTGGTATCCTCTTTAATAATAAAATATCGTGTCCAAATGGAAGTTTCCAACTTCTCAAAATGACAAAACAATACCGAGTATCTGTTTTAATAAGGAAATATGACACACTGAACTCAGTTTCAACTTTCAACTTTACACAAGAAGTAAATGTTTGTTCAAATGCACGTGAAGCTGTGTTAAATTGTGTTACATTCAGTCTGAACTATTGTTCCACAGCAACAAACTACTTAAAGGCCACAGACCAAAAATAGACTTAGATGTGCACACCATCTCAAAGTTCACTTCAGTTTTTCATTTCTCATCCTTTCGGAGCCAAAATATGACAGGCTATTTATAGCGCTATCCAGTAACAAAAGTTTCCTGTTTTATCAAACAAATACGCGACTTCTTATCTCTTTGCTCCCCGGCCGTGTATTTGGATAGTCGCTGTCAGAGGCTAAAGTCTGCATATACCAACTAAACTGTTCTCCTTTACTGTGATGGTTTCCTGTCTCTGCGACCGTGTAGATAACTCATACTGTGTCAGTTTAGAGAAGGGAACCTGCCCTGAATGTTAAACTGATCTCCCTCATACGGGAAATGCTTTGCGTGTGAGGGACATAAATACCTGTGAGAATGATGACAGGCTGCACAGAAAAAAAAAGAAAATATCAGGTGTGCTCTGTGAACCGTGTGCTTGTAGTTTAGAGCCTCAACAACTTTTTTTTTTCACTCCAGGTGAGAGATACACCTACAAAAACACCCTGTAAACATCCACTGAGGTCAAAAGTACTAACGGCCAGCACAAACCCAGACGGAGCAGGTGTTATCAGTGGTCAGGAGCATAAAACACTCCAGACTCTTTTCTTTGCGTGTGTATATAGCGAGGGGTTGGGGAGTCGTATTCAAAGGAAGATTTGCTGCATGCAACAGCTTGTATCCGTAACTTCTTAGAAGACACTGCAGTCAACTTTGCCACGTCTTTGAAGAAAGAAAAATTTTTTTTTGCGATTGTTGACGAGGCTCAGGTCCTGAATATTATCCTGGTGCCATTTAAGTTTTATCATTTTTACTTTATCAAAACAAAAAAAGAGGATATTTTTAAAAAAAATCCTGGATTACTTTTGCTCTGAGTATCAGACAAAATAAAAACACACTGCACATATATCTAAGAACCTCCCAGACGACAGTTATATAATGCAGCGTAATTTTTCCGATTTATTCGTTCCTGATGATGAGGCTGACATTTTGGACCAGGCCTCTGGGGGAATAAAGAGAACCTGGGGACGGTGCTGAGAGCCCACAAAACAAATGTATTCTTCCTCTCCGACTGTATCCGCTGAACCCTTGTCAACGCACAAAGCGTCCAGAGAGCCATAAAACGAATCCCCAGGGGCCTTGTATATCACCGGGGCCGGACCACAGTGAAATTGCCCTATTTTAACCATGTGTGAATGCTTCTTGCTCACCAGGGAGAAAGGACGGTCACAGGGCTGGCAAGACCGGTCACAAATCATTATGTGAGACATCCAGCATGTGAAATCAGCCCAGCAGGCGCCACAGACGGAAAAGTCTCCAATGCGGTCATGTCCATTCAAAAATGAAAAGACAGACTTGTGCATCAGCAAAATGCAAAACAGTGAAAGATAATAGGAATTCACACAAACACTGACATTTTAGTGATTTGTGACCATGTCATGTGCTGACTGTCCCTGTATTCCTCCCATGATGCACAGCGGCTGAAGGGGGGATTTTCAGAGATAATTAGAAGGGAGATCATGGTGTGGCTGACAGACGCCAAAGTCAAAACTTATTCTTAGCTAAGTAGGCAGGTGCACAAGTGTAGCAGCAACAACAACAAGACACCTGTAGAGTCACCCTGCAGGTTTGTCACACTGACACACAGGAAACTGTTGCCACACAGAAGATTCAGGGTTGTTATAACTGAAATAAATATCACCCTGGGAGGTGGCAATTACCTGATAAGATCTATTTTAAAGTGACAGTGGCTGGAGTGGTTTGGTTGGAAAGAGCTTTTCTCCGACTGGCTTTTCAGTAGCTTTTGTCTTTTTGTGTCCACAGATCTTCAGCCCCATTCAGACAGATGACCCGCAGCAAATGTCCTCTCAGCTCCTCTCCCAAAGAAACCGGGGACACCAACTGATTATTTTTGAAGATATTTAAATAATGGTTGGTGGCCAAGAGGAAAGAAAATGCTTTTCCTGGTTGCCATGGAGGGGATTAAACGAGCAATATAAAAGGCAGCCCGGGCTTTGAATAGAAGTGTAGAGATGGGATTAGTGGCGTTAGAGAGGCCGCCATATGACCTTCTTTAGTTCATTAAGCACAACAGAAGCCTGGAGTTTGTGTCCAGTATCTACCTGTTGTTTAACAGCAGCTTCTGCACCAGTTTATTACCAGTTTATTTAAACCAAATGTCCATCATCTTTTACTGGTGTTCTGAATAAAACAATTCTTTGTTCACAAACTCCTCAGCAGTTACTGAATATAAACACCACAGAATAGAGTGTTACATTTCATCAAAAACTAAACACAAAAGGCGCCATTCGCGTCTCCGCTGAACACAATTTAAATTCCATCACAGCCAAACATGAACTTCTCCTCTGAGCGGTGAGTTTAATCAGAGTTTGTTTCCTTTGAAACCAAGTTCACTGTGGAAAACCCTGACACTCGAGTCACCACAAACATCATCAGTGAAAATGTGGGATTTCTGTGACCTTATAGCTGGTGGTCACATCTGAGGGAGGGAAGCTTTTGGGGAAGAAGCACAGCTCCATGAATCCAGCGCAGAGGAGACTTCGTGCACAGTGGTGCTTTGAGCGTCAGTGTCACATGAAGATAAGCCCCATGAATTCCAGTGTCTGCATGACACTGCTGCAGCTCCCCACACAATGCCAGCATTTTGACAGCAAGTTCTTGCAGGATACAGGCCGCACAGGAAGAGTCAGACGAGCTCCATATCTCTGATAGCAGTGAGCTTAAGTTAAGTGTAATGTCATTATTGCAGAAATGTCTCTGAAGTTTAATACTGCAGTGGCAAAAAGGCAGTTGCAGAACAACAAAGACAGAATTAGAAAACTAAAGTGGTCCAGCAAAAAGCATGAGATTTCCACATTCGTTTCTCTGCCAAAATTTGTGGTGACCACTCTGAGTCCTTCCCACTCGGAATCACTTTAACTCCCTCTTTCCTGCTCCGTCCCTCTATAAATAAACTCATAAACTGACTGATCAAAGCCACCGAAATACTCCAGTTAAAAGCAAATCATTATGCTGAAGGAAAAATATCATTTCCTCGACATATTCCTGTTCTCCCACTGTTATAATGTCACTTGTAGCACGTTTGTCCTTTAAGTGATTTATGAGAAGAGAGCGACTGTAGCTCTTGGCCAGATGATTCCAGACTTTGGGGAAATAATGGGTACAGTTTAAATAGCATCAGATAGGTCAACAAAATATTCACAGCATTTATACCCTGCCTACATCCAAAGTAAACAGCCTTTTTCTTGTCAGGTTTACTAACCTTTAAGAACAGAAATCAAACTGTTTTTCTGAGAAAGCCTCTTCTTGAAGCGCTCATTCGTGGGAAAGCAGCCAGCGAGGATAATGACTTTAAAGGTCATTATCATACAGAGAAGTGTAGTTTAATCTGGCAGCTGCTCAACAATACCACTGTGTTTACATGTCGCAAACCTAACACACTTCATCAGTCAATACACAGCCCCTACAAGAGGGCTAAGAGTAAATAAATGATGAGCTCTGAGTGCACAAGGTGACAAAAGGAACAAAAATCTCAAAATTCATAAGCACTGTAATAAAAAAAAACTCAACTATTTAATTTAAAAATAAATATAAATACTATTGCTCAAATGTTTTCATGTTGTGTATGTGTAACTGTGATTCAGGAAAACCCAGCGCAGCTATGTCTAAACAAGGACAGTCTGACTCATGCGTCCTTGTAAATGTGTCTATGTTACAGGTGTCACAGTACATGTCTGACAGACTAATGTTTCACCTTCCTCTGCCTCAGGAAATAATTAGGACATGACTAACATGACTGTGAACCACGGAGTGTTCTTTTTTCTACATGTTCACTTCATCAGAACTGATTTGCTGCTCACACCTCAGTAATAGTACAGTATATCTAGGTGAATCACCTACAAGCGAAAAGTTAATATTACTTACTTCCACTATTTTGTAATAAGAGTTATGCCTGTTGTGTGTCATCATGAGGAATCACACCCAAAACTAAACATCTGTTTGAGTCAGTTCTCCTCTTTATAAATAAAGACTGAGACTGAACTAAGGCTTCATAGCTCAGTCTCTCAGTTATCTTTAATCTGATTAATCGATTAATTGATTAGCGTGTAAAGTGTCATAAAAATAGCAGATCTGCATCTTCAGGTTGTTGTTTCCAGTCACCAGTTCAGAGTCCAGAGATTTTAATTTTACGGTAATAAAAAAAAAAAAGAACAAGTCCTTGTGTTTTAGAAGCTGGAATGAGCATTGTTGATTGATAACTTACACAGGTAATCTATAATAAAGATTGTTGGCAATTTGACTAATCAATGAATCAATTTACGGTTTTAAAACTAGTCACAAATACAATAAACAAGTGTTTTACAGCTGCAATGAGCACACACCTGACTTCTTACAGTCAGACACTTCATTAGATCAGCAGCTTAACAGTTACTTTCATTTTACTTTAATCTATTATTTTCTCAATCAACTGATTATTTATTCGATGATACAAAAAAAACCCCACTAATCAGAATTCCTCAGAACCAGGATAACCTCTGTAAAAATGTTTTGTTTTGTCCAATAAGCAGTCAAAAACCTAAACAATGACATAAGAATGATAAACAATTGATTAATCCTCAAAATAGTTACTGATTATTCCCTTGCAATTGGCTAATCAATCAACTGACTACTTGTTTCAGCTCTACACCATGAATATTATGGTTTGCAAAGGTACATAAAAGAACCAAAAGAAGAAAAATCTATAAAGCAACGCATGAAAATGACAGTAATGTCATTTTGGTGGCCCGAAAAAACTCAGGAATACTACTATGTACCGTGTAGTATTATGGAGTTTTAAAATACAATCATGTTCCACTACAGCATGTGGTACCAGTAACAGACATATACCAGTCTAGAAATTTATTCCCATTACTTTTCCTTATGGGACCTCACCCCCATGTAGAGTGGTTAACCAGTCTGATGCAACTTCAAATGATGTACAGGTGCAATTTCGTGCAAACTAAAGATGGTGATGATTAACTGAGTCACAGCCCTGCGACACAAACTCTTATTCTGTCTGTCCCAGGCAGGTACCAGTGGCACCACCTCAGCTCAGAGCATCTCTCCATTCATCTACTCACCAAGGCTCGGAGAGAGGGCTCATCCAGCGCAGAGTAACTCTCCAGAGACATTTTACTCTTTCTGGTCAGGCTCAGGTGAGACGGGAAGATCCGGAAGGTGAGTCTTGCTCTGATGCGGTTCCCCGGCAAACAACGTGTACCACCTGCACGACTTGTAAGCTGTTTTTGTTGTGACTTTTTTTCTTTCTTTCTTTCTTTCTTGATTCTCACTGCAGTGAGTCTCAGACTCTCAGTCTTCAGCGGAGTCAAAGTCAGAAACTTCTGAGTCAACGAAAATAAACTCGTGTCCCGCTTATGGAGTGCATATTTCGGTCCTCTTTTGTCGTCTCTGGAGTTGTAGTGAAAGCTCTCACAGGCCCGCACGTTCTTACGAGGGGACGTTGGCAGCTTTTTGAACAGAGGATTCACACTGAAAGGTGTAATCCCCGCCCCTCTCTGTCCCCGGCTTCTCTCGGAGCTCATTCAAAGCGCGCCGCGCCGTGGGAAGGCACGACACAGCATCCATGTATGGGAGGTGATTAGTGCCACTTACTGTTCTGGTTCACTCATACTGCTTATTTTTCCTCACTGTTTTTAACAACAACAAAAAACTCTAAATACCAACTGTACATACCCTGCACAGCACCAAATGGCAGATTAATGGCAAAGTTAACAATGAGCTGATGAGCATAGTTTAGCATATGGCAAGTAAAGAGCCAGCGTTTCCTTCAAATGTTGGTAGAGCCCAAAAACAGAGCTAAAAGTAATTTAATATTGAGCTTACGTTTGGCAGATGGCTAAAACATAGCTCCAAATATATGCTAATGTTGCTCCGTAACATTGTACATCACACAAAGGTGATGTGTCAATGTTGCCAAAACAACTTGTTTCCATTGCTGCCAAAGGGCCAAAAAAAAAAAATAGAGGAGAAAAAACCTGGCAGCAGACAAAATGGAAGACCAGAGGCACTTAGGGGAGCTGAAATCACATGACTTCAGCAGCAGAAACAAATGCAGCAATGTCTCCCTCTGTGCCATTTATCTCTACATATGACAGGTAGTAGATAAGAAAGTCAAAGCTCACAAGTGGTCTACTGACCAAAAATATGGGAATTGGGGGGGGGGGGGGGGGGGGGGGGGGGGGATATTTGAGCCTTATTTATTACCAGGATTTGGTACCACAACTGGTAGACACAGGTGAGCTAGTCATATAAAGACGCATCACACAGCACAGACAGAAACTGGAGCCATGAATGTCCTCATTAAAACATTTAATAACCACACAAGACAAAGAATAGATAGTAGTTCTTAAACAAGAATAGTGAGCTATGTGTCTATAGTGCCCCAGGTCCAAATACACACCACACCAGGTGATTTCACTGATTAGCTGTTGCTCTCTACTTGAGCTAGTTGATGAGATATTAATTGGTAAAATGGTCAGACGCTGTTTGTAGTTAAAAGGCAAATTTGCAGACTGAACTGTCTGTGGCACAAGGTTGCCTATTTTATATATTTTCCTAAAGTGATCCCTATGTTACACACAAAATACATCTTATCAATCTTAAATCAAGGAACAACACAAACTTCTTCATACTACTTAAAAGAAAGTTGGAACAGGAGACACTTCTTCATAAGCCATCTCATCATAACAGCATGAATATAGTTTTTTAGATATGCTATAAAAAAAAACATATTACTGAAGAATATTAAAGACAAATCTTCAACAATATAAAAAGACAAATGTTCAATAATACAGTTAATTTTCTTCTTGGTCAAAGATGCATACATTTATCAAATCTGTTCCTAAAGCCCTTTTTAGCATAATAATTGATCAAAGTGCTTTAGGTTACACGAAGATGCAGGAACACTGAGAAATGCCCTGAAAGAACTGGCAAACGGGTGAAAACAAAATGTCCTTGGCTGAAGTAACAAGGTAAAGATTAAGTCAGACAAATGCACACTGACAGAGTCATGTGTCTGTGTTTGATGTTCTCAGTGTTCTTAATGAGCTGTGACATGACTTGTAGAGTTACAAAAAAAAAATCAAATCAAATTTAGTGTTAATGAAATTCAATTCATAATTTATCTGTTAAGGCTAGATGTTGACAAGTTAGACAAACATTTGAAACAAATCTTGAAATAAAGCAGAATGTGCATGAATAAACCAAATTACTCACTTACACTTTAATAAAACTGCAAAATACCAATACTCACACAGGCACTTATCAGATACTTATGTTTCATTTTCAAAAGTGTGCAAAAAGATAAATGAAAAGCAGAGTAGGAGATTTGGTTTTAATATTTCTCCAGATGTTCCTGCTCTCACTCTTCCTGCTGCTCTTCATTCTGCTTCTTGGGCAACTGCAAATGGAAAAAATACAATTGAAAACCTTTTTACAGATGCAAAACCGCCCTTAAGCAGAACTGACAGTGGTTAATTATTCTGTGGAGAAAGCACATACAAATCTCCTTGGAAAAATTTCCCTTAAATCAGCATGCAGTAGCACGTCTATTTGATTAAATATTTACATTATTGTAAGTAAAATTTTTCTACAGCCATCCTCTTCAAGCTCATATCTCTCATGTAAATGTATGAATATGAGTATTTTATACACCTTTGTGTACTGCTCATATTTTTGGTTCTCATAACACACTGTTGTTCTGCAAAATCATGTTATATTTTCATGTTTATGTTAAAGACTGGGTGGAAGCAGAAGCTTCTTGCTTTGGTTAGTTCAGGTGTTAATTTGTGTGCTGTGTTGTGTTGTGTACCTTTGTCATTGGATTACTTCTGTTCCCTCTCCCTTCTTTATTTTCTGGTAGATGAAGTCTAGTGGAGAAAATCAAACGAGAATATGAATAATATACTCGAAATTTTCATTACAAAAAACACAAATAATTGTTCTATTAAGAAATTCTAAATTGGTCAAGCAGAACTAAAGTAATTCACATGTAACTCCAAAAGCTTGTTTCCATAGGATCTGATCATTGCTTTTACCCCTTTAGAGATGCAGAGCCTGACTTGTCAGTGTCACAGAAAGATGAATGAGCCCCCTCTGCTTCCCTGCCCTGCTGAGGTCTGTTTTTCACAGAAACATCACAGTTGGATGTCTTCCTTTGACTTGGTAGTCCAATGTAGCCTCTCTGCCATTCCCTTGGGTTTTTTCCTGGTGGGATGTGTCTGTCAAATCCAAAGTCCTCTTCCAGGAAGTCGGCTTTATGTGGATAGCATGTGTAAATAAACACACATATGTGTTTTGTGAATTTGATGCAATTTTTTTCTTCTTCTTTAAGATTTTGTCTAACTGCATTTACATGTATATAAAATTGAAATATTAAGCACAGTTTAATATAATAATGTGTAATATAGGCAAAAAAGCCACTACAGCCTCAAAAATGGCCACCAAACAAGTGACCCCCAATAACTGTGACACTGCAAACAAAAACATAACATGCAAGTTAGGCTAATGGGTAACCATTTACTTGTAATACTAGTTTTTGTTCTTGCACTTTGAGAAGTTATATCCTGTTGCAAGTGGAGACACATCACTACATTACACAGGGTGGTCACATAAATAAATCAGAGGTAAACAAAGACACTACACTACAGAATATGTACAGTGTTTACTATTTTTCTATTTTAATATTCCAAGTACATTTTATACTTTACCTTGGTGCTTTATTCTCCTCTGAAAATCTGGAGATATCTGTCCAAATGTGTCTTTAGCAGGGCTCAGTGGTTTTCTTACTGGTGGTTTTGCTATATTATTCAGTGGATGGGCCGTCTGAGGGCGCATATCACATTTGTCCTAAAGGTAAAACACACACAAATATCATAAAACGTAAGAAAAAATATGCAACTGCATTCCTGTCTATTTCTTCCCGCCACTCTTTAATGTTCACTATTTTCCACTAGTGACACACCTGATGGTGAAAGACAACAGCCTCTTCTAGTGCAACACCACAGAATTCACATGGAATGACCACATCGCCCTCCAGTGGACTGGCAGGAGGACTGTAAGAGACCGGGGAGACAGACCGAGGGAAAGAGGGGATATTGGAAGCGAGTGTGTCAGGGAGGCTGTGCATCAGCCCTGAGGCATTCCTGTTCATCCTATCCTCTTTAGGTGGAGAGGAGGGCTGCTTGCTGAAAGACGCAAAAGCGGAGGCAGGGCTGCACCCAGTCTGAAACCAAAAATAAAAGAAATTATATAAAGCGCTGAAATGTAAGTTAAATCTGCTTAAAATCAAGTGATCATGTGCCTCCTAGATGGAGGTGAGGGCCACATGTTCCCACAGGCAAAGGCTGAAACTAAGATAAAGAAAGGTATTCAAATGTTTGCACGCCATATGATAGCTGACTGCATCTGAGCATTTTACACTGATTAGATCTGTGCATAAGCTGATTTATTTCTTAACCATGCAGAATCCTAGTGAGGTGTGGAGGCAATGTGTGGACAGGTTTTCAGAGGAAACACAGAATGCACCATGAAAAATAAAAGTGGATCACAGCACGTTTTTTTTTTTTTTTTTTTTTTCTGCACCACAGTAAGTTAAACTGAAAGTGGTGCTTGAATCAGGCTGGAATATTTGAAAACATCAGCAAGTCCTGAATTCAGAAGGCAGGGTCAGCATGGTCTGTTGGGCTGGTTACAGCTGTCAGTCAAGTTCTGGTTGTATTTTTCACTTTTGTTGTGTTGTCATGCATGAAGATATGATGCACTGACCTGGAATTACAAACTGTCTGCCCTCCTTTTCTCCAGTTATGTACTGTGGCGTGAGTCAGCAGTTTTTTTTTCCCCCTTCAACATTACATGTATATTTTAATACTGTAGATGTGAATGTGGATGTGAAGGGGTTAGGGGTTCTCAAAGGAGAACAAGCACCGACATATGAGGTTATGGTTTAACAGGGAAACAAAGATCAGCTCATCAACCAGCACACTCTTCAAACACAGACCGTTTCAGTGACTGGCTTTCTGTAGGCATACATATTACAAATAGTATATACATATACAATCCAATATCACTTGTCACACAAAAACTCAAATTTAAACATTTAAGAAACAATTACTGTCGCCATTTTATTATTCTTTTTTAAAATACTCTTGAGAATAATCGCTTCTCTCTCTGTTATCCAAAGTATTTTCTGAGCTATCCACACCGCTAGAGATCCTTGTACACTGAGCTAAAAAGTGTCTTTTTGCAGAAGTAACAACCAACAACCTTGGGGACCTGAAGGTGTGGAAAAGCAGTGAAAATTAAATCAGTGAGACTTAACTCTCTTTGGCAGCAGAGATTCTATCTGTCCATGATGCACACAAAAGAGTAAAATTAAATCTCAAACCTGATGCAGAATGAGGTCCTCTTCTGGAAACAGCTCTTCGCAAAACTCACAAGGCAGCATGGTGTCTATGAAAAGAATTTAAACCATGAATGAACCGACATCAGAATAACTTAAAAGTATTCTAATCAGAAATAATCTACCTGTTTGATCATGGTCCTGGACTGCACTTGTGCTTGTCCCTAAAGAGAAGTTTGGGTAGTTGTTGTTGGGTGGAGAGAGCGGAGAGGAGTTTACAGAGGTGTTAGATGTCCTCTCGATCTTGTGGTCCCAGATATCACTCCACAAGTTGCCCTCTACACCTCCAGCCACCGATTCTCCATCACTTTGCAGGCTGAGAGCCAGCATGTAGTCCAGCCCTGATGAATCCTCATCGTGGGTGTGATCACCATGTTGCCACATGCTACTGCTGCTGCTACTCAGAAAATCACTCTGCCCCAGAACTAAAAGAACAAATAATTATACAGACATACAAACAAACATTTTGAACTGGTTCCATTTCATTTGAAGGTGCTAACTGTACTTTCTGGACTATGTTAGTGATAGAAAGCTCCTTATCTCTGGTCAGGTAAACTTCAAAATTCCAAAGTAATCAAGGTTGGGTTGGCCCTGTGTTAAGCAAACTCTCTAAATTGATATTGATCTAAGATATTTTCCAGAGGCATCTACAACATTTCCTTTGCCAGTAAAACTGATTTTACAAAGATTACATTACATAAGGGAAAAACTGACCGTAACAGTCCGATATATTTGTGTATTACAGACTCTACAGACAAGGAGTACAGGTTATGCCAAGCAATTCTGGTGATACTTTAGCAGAGATGGAGGTTTAAAAGTATCCTGTGGAGTCTTTGACCACTTGTAGTGCCATGGAGCCATGTTTTTACAAGTGGGTCCCCGTTTTGTTTGTATTGTTCACACACGCAGGTGATACAATAAACCTTCTTTGCCACATTCTATTCTACTACTTGAAATGAAATCTCCACAGGGCATCTTTAAATTACTGTTACAGTTTTTTTTTAATTACACTAATATATTTTGGGGCAAAAAATTATTGAAGCTTTGGTGGTTCTTTTTTTCCCCCCCTCACAGGAAATTTAATATCAGTGTGTTAGTGATAAAACTCACACTGCCTGAATGCCATATTCCTCTGTGAAGTATTCTTCCAGTCTTGTGAGCTTCCCCTTGAAGTGTTAGAAATTCTGGGATCAAATGCACGGGCCAAGGCCTGTTGTTCTGCTGCACTGATGTTGTTATTCTTGAAGCCTCGTTCTTGGGCTTTGATGATATTTCGGATGGAGTGGGATTCAAACCACGCCCCTGGAGACTGTGGCTCTACTGGACTGCGACTCATCCTGCTGTTGTTCCTCTCTTGGGGCGGTGTGAGGCTTCCACATAAGACTGGATGCACAGCTTGCTCCCTCAACATTACATTGCACTTGCAGTGCGGGCAGGGCTCAGTGCGTGTACCGCAATAATCCTCATGCTCTTTGGACTGACTGAAAACAAGCTCCAGTTCACAGTATTGGCACGGGACGAGCCGCTGAGAACATTCGGAGCTCTGCAAGAGACAACAATCACGAAGAAGCGCAATTAAATTATAGAATCACGATGGCTAAATATCAGAGTTTAAAAAGAGAAGGAAAAATTTCTTCAGAAATACCTGGTGAACATCAACACGATTCTTCTCAATCTTCAAACCACACTTGCATGTAATCTATAATGGAAAAGAAAGTGCTTTTAAATACAGCTATCCTTACTCAGAGTTACATTGCTTTCTTGTTAGTCATTTCCTTTGGTGTAGAGATTTGAGGTCAGTGGTAACTGCAGTGTGTGGTCGCTCTGATGTGATTTTCTATTGCACAGTCGGCATAAGCAAGCACAGCGAGCAATTTAAGGAAGACTGCAAACCGTGTCAGTCACTGATATTGACATTACATGTACTTCATGCAAAAACAAATCGATTGTTTAATCAGCAATACAGCACAATCCGGTGTCCTGTTATAGTAAATTAATTTACTATCATAGTTCATCTAGCAGCACACATCTGTTACAAAAGCAATGGTGTTTCCAATATTGCTATTCAGATTTTACCTGTGTATGCTCCTGCTGCATGTGCTCCTGCAGATCTGACCGGGGCACTGGCTCCTGGCACACACCACACAGGGCGATGTTTCTTTGACAGTGGATCTCATGAGTAGTGAAATTAGCCTCTGGAATGTCATGTTTGCTAAAAAAAAATAAATTAATTAATAAATAAAAAAATAAAGACCATTGCGAAAATGTTTTCATCACCATATCACATAGACTAATCACGTAGTGTAACTTATTCATACTTACCAATTGCCACAGAACTGTGTATTTTCATCCGCCATGGCTTTACCAAAGCCTGAGGACAAAGTGTAACTTCAGTTATTAATGACACAAACCAGCTTGCTCTGTTTTGCTGTTCTTTACTGTTTATAAAAAGGTAAACATTGAAGATTTGTAGCTGCACAAAAGAACTGATTGGTTGATTAGTTCACATTAATTGAACTGGCACCAACATTTCTTTACTGAGCTAATTTAAAAATAGCCCAATGAATCATCAGGGCTAATGCAAGGAGTACGGATAGCCACTACTGTCGTTAACAGGTAAACTGGTTGTCAACTCTTCCTCTTACCCAGTGTTTCCAGAAAGGTAGCTAACGTTAGCTGACACCGATAGACTGGATTAGCAAGGATATCCCCCGTCAACCTTAATCATCAAGCATCTTGAACCACTTCAGAAAAACTGGACAATGTTAGATGTATCGGCTTTAGCTGGCTACGTAGCTTAGCATTAAATATACGGTTAGCAAACACCGAGTTGATGCTGGCTAACTAACTTTATACGCTCTTTACAAAGTAGCTACCGAGCCGGGACGCTGATATAACGACTGTTTTTCGGGCATCTGCCGCCTAGTCCAGGCAAAACGAATGCAACCGTTTTGACGTTGCCGTTTGTCAGTTAATTCACCTCTGAATACTTAATCAAAAACAAACTCGTAGACGACTGCTACCTACTTGATGCTAGCCTGAAAAACAGTTCGTTATTTCCTCCTTGCTCTGCGTATGCATTGTAGATTTATGCCCTGAGCAAAGCCTGTCAGGCTGTCTACGTAGGCTGTCTACGCTTTGTCTAACATCGGCACAACCGAGCCTAGATCCTACAATAATTTATAATACTGCAGCTCGTCCAAACGCACTAAATAGAAGGGTGCCCTGAATCTGCAAGGGGCGTACATATGACAGAGGTTGAGTTCTTAAAGCTGACTGTAAGTCCAAACTCAGGGAGAAAATATGGGCATTTTCTCCAGGCTAGAATTTGATTGGTTGAGTAAACACTGTGCGCTTGTAAAAACGTCTCGGCTCATACCATTACCTTTAATTTCGTATTCCGATTTCTGGTCGTACCAACACAACTGCCTCTCAAATTGTCATAAAGGTGTCAAGAACATATACATCGTAAGGACCATACAGACGGTCAGTATCCAGACGCCTATCCCTTTACAAATACAGACTCATAAAATATATGCTTTAAACGCTCAAGAACAAGGTATCAATGGTATTGATTTTGTGCTTGCAAAAGGAGTCATGGATTGTCAATACTTCATTGTTGATCCATCAGCTTCTATCGCAGAAGTCTGCGCAGTCTTCCGGACATTCATTGTACACAAAATGAAAATCAACACAGCATTGTCCTTTCAGTGTTTATTGAGTTTTTGATCTACCAATACTGTGAATGTCAGACAATTTCATTGTTGTAAGGCACAGTTTTGTTCAGATAAAACACTGATATTATTTACAGCAATTGTTTCGTCGTAGTACATACTGTACATCCTTGCACCTCCTCCAAGTCAAAATGACCACCCAATGATTGGACCGTTTTCGTAAATATATAAAACTTTTAATTCATTTCAGAGCCCTTGTTCATCATTTGAAAAGGCTAAGCCAACAATTTATTTTACAATGTAATATGAAATGTAAATCCATGCCAAAAGTTTAAAAACATAATTGTGACAAAAAGCAATACATTAAAAAATGTGACTAAATTGAAAGAAAGGACTAATTGTATTTTCAGATAAAATCTGTAAAATAAACTGGACTTGCAAAATATACTGATATGCCCATAGATGAGTATCGTAATGGATGCTGGCTTGATTTTTTTTTTTTTTTTTTTTTTAAACCATGCAACTTGAGGGCCTAAAAGTGGTTAAATCACTTAAAACTTGTTGCTTTCATCAATGTATGAGTAAATTATAAAATGAACACCCTACTGGACCTAATCGCATTGGTTTTGTTCCTGGTGATGCATTAAAGTTTTCTAACAGCTCTTAACTGGTTACATGATTGTCTGATATTAATTTAGGTCCAAAATGAAGCAGGTTATGGACCAGTTCCTTTGCTGAAACTTTGTCAGACAAAACATTCATCAGAAATACTAGCTGCATCAGGATGGCAGTACAAACAGCCCTGCTGCTGTACCCTGAGTAAAGCACAGGAAATAACCATGATAATAATACATGCGCCAAGACTAATAAAGGCTTCTGTCGAAAAACTACATACATCTCAGGTCACTAATCCTTATTGTTCACCGGTGCAATAGTCATTACTCCATTTTCCAATCCAAGGGGAAAATATTTAGTACAAAAAAAAAAAAAGTACCAGCATTGAAAGAACAAACATGAAGAGTTCCACAATTAATCGGCACCACAGAAATGAACTAAAATGACAGTAAAACTAAAAATTCACATTAGACTATTTTTGCCGTTGATAAGATGATTTCTACTATAGAACTCCTTTGTAGGGTCATTATACAAGCTTTAAGTGGCTATTAAAAATAACTATAAAGCAGATTAAAAATATCACTGTAAGCATCTTGCATTTTACTATTTTAATTAAGAAAATAGCCAAAAAATGTGCAAAAAAACAATATTGCATGACCAAATTGACATACCTATAATGCAGTCGATGGTGGTACTTTTTTTGTGGGCAAGAACAAAGCCATCTCACAGTCGTCTCTTCACAGGTAACTGTGTCAAAGAGCACGACAGTGGAATATCGGATATCAATCAGCTTGTGACACAGAGCTATAATAATATATATTGGTGCATTTTTTTGTGCCTGCCTTCATGTTAGATTGAAAATACCTTCCCACACGCTTGTATTGTCATAGGTGAAAAGTCCACCCATGACCTGTTTCGTGTCACTACTTTTCTCGCCATCTTTCCTGTTACTTTGCACTGACAGAAATAAAAAAATTCCAAGATCAGGATATTTGGTCAGTCAATGTAATTATAGCTAAAAGAGCTAAAAGTTAAAAAGAAAACTGCCTATCTATCAATAACTAAAAGTTTTTAGACAAAACACTTCTGAAGGGAAAAAAAAGTTTGTTTTCACTCTAACTTCCAAATGTCCTTGGTCCAATATAAAATTCAGCAGGTTGCTCTTACAGAGTCGTTAACCACACAGTCCTGTGAAAAAAATATTTTTACTACACTACACTATTTATGATCTAGAGTGGCAAATGAGGAGAAAAGGCTCAAAGACAGCATAATAGACAACAGAAGGAGTAAAAGGAAAAATACAGTACGAACATTCAGGAAATGAAAAGAAGAAGGCACAGATTTAAAGAGTTGAGATTAGAAGTCACAGAGGTAGCAGAGGTCACAAAGACGGACAAAGGAGAAAAGGAAACTGTTGGGAAAAAAAGGAGATATGTGATGAACTGTCTATCTGTCCTTGGATCCAAGCTTCTCGATCAAGTCCTGCAGGGGAGCAAGCTCTCGCCTGTCGATAAGGTTGAACTCCTGCAAAAAAAAAAAACAACAAAAAAAACAAACGATCATTTATCATTTGGCATCACACATGCCAAAACTCTCCTGCCATGTCAAACTAACTTAAGCCCCTTTCAGACATATAATCTGTGAGATTGCTAAGTTTATCTCTTTGTTCAAATAATGGCTTTTTGGCTTTCATGCGTACTGCAGGTGTCTGTTATGGAATGGATCCATGAACACTGTTCAAACATGACTGTTGCAAATAGAACCACAAAGCTTGCATAATAGTTGGCATCTAGTATGCAGAAGACAAGGAACTGCAGGACGTTACGTATGATGTATGAAACCAGAGACTATTTACTGCCACATCCCATTAAGATGTCTTATTATCTTGCTCTTAGAACAGAGAGAGAGCGGTTTTTTCCATGGCAGTGTTGGATCAATGTAAAGGCATTTTAACAAGAGCAGTGCAGCTTTCAGTGTTTCTCTTCAGGGTCAGGTTCGCTGCTTTGAAACTGATCAATGAGCAGCATTTAAAACTTCATTCCTAGTCCTAGATTGCCTGGTTTGGAGACACATCATACATTAAACAGATTGCACTGTATGTCTGAAAGGTGGCTTTAGATACACAGCAGTGATTAAACTCCATATCGTAGCTGAAAAATCTCACTTGAACAAAGAAAATGAAGTGCTTGAAGGAGGTGTTGAGATGGGCCTCCTCCTGCAGCTGCATCACAGAGTCAAAATGCTGGTGGTAGATGTGAGCGTAAACCCTGAACAGACGCTTCAGGATGGTTTTGGCCACAGACATGAAGTTCTTGGGAAAGGGAACTCCTGTGGGACAGAAGGGGGGTGGGAAATGCTGAGGTCAAAAGAAGAGAATGTGCTGTTTCGAACCTCCACTAGGCCTTTCAGCCTACACCGGAGAAAGACTACAATCAGCCCGCCTGGTCTCCATGTGAGGCACATGATCAGTTGACTGAAATCAGGTGACTGAAAATAACGTTAAACTGCTTTGCCTCGTCTGTAGTTTCAGGTCACTGTCCTGCTTCTCTGTTCTAAAATTGGGTGACTGCATAAAAAAAAAGCTATAAGTCCTGCACTGTTTGGGATGTGAACACCCTCCAACACTCCTGGAGCAGAAAGTCAGCTCGTTAACCACACAATCATTACTTCATTTCAAGTCCAATATGCCAAGGTAGAGCCAACTAAATGAAATAAGTATCACTGTCCATATGCTTTCTGACTGCACTCTAGGTTCACGGCTATGGAGCTTGTACTGATAAAGCTGGTGTCTGGTCTGCACACTGAGTATTCAAGGAAGATATACTCCCCCATATCACCACAGAAGAACATTGTGCATTAAATGACAAACCTATTAAAATCTAGAGACTATTTTAAAAAATAGTATGAAAGAAGCAGAGAGAACGCACATCAAAATTAATCCTCAAAGGGCAAATGTCACAGAAAAGTTTCTCCACTTTGCCTGTGGGAAGACAATGCTCGAACTGAATAAAATGAATATATGCATTTGCTTAGTCTGCTGAAGAACAATGTGATATGCCCTAGCTGGTGTGAGTTTATCTCTGCATGCATTTGTATAACAAAGAGGTCTGCTGATAAATTCATACAGATAATACGCTTAAAACTGCAATCCATATCATCACAAAAAGCTTAAAGTGAAACTCTGTTTGTCAAACTGCTAAACATAAAAATTCTTTATCGGCAAGAATCAAAACTCACCAATCTTGGAGGGGAAAAGTGTCTCATCATCCAGCTGATCCTGCACCCAGGTCATCAGGTAGTCGATGTACTTGGGCGCAGAACACTTGATAGGCTTCTTAATATTGGTGCCGTCAGCCCAGTGATACTCATATCTACAGAGAGAGAGCAAAATGAACTGACACCTCTTGTATTATTGACTTGAATCATTAGTTAGAGCAGACCTTCATATGACACATGAAGATGAAAGCTCTACGTAGAACATGCACTCATTTGGCCTTTCTGTAAGGAAATGAAAACATCATTTGGTAGCAGATAAGCTTAAAAAAACAAAGCAGGAGGGGGAAATGCAAAAGTATCCACTCATATTGTTGCTGGCGTCTATGTCAACAGGAAGTAAACTCTGTTCTCTTCCTCTTGATTAGAGACTGCAGAGAGTCTTGGCAGGACGGAGGATAGAGGAACTGCCAAATCTAGATTCTAACTAAACAGCTTCTACAGAGACCACATGCAAAGTTTAATTCCTGTTTTCCTCGTGACATTCAGATGATGAATTTCAATTTCATTTACTTTAAGCTATTAACCATTAAAATGTGTCTCTCGTAGCTCGTTGATTAAACTAACACACTACATAATTACTGATATTTGCTCTGTTATAAAGACATGCTGCACTGTCTTTAGCAGTAAAGCTCTGTATCACTGTGCCATTGAACCACAAATCGTTTATTACTGATTCTGATTGATACGTGTGCACTTTTTTCCTGTTTTTTTTTAAAGAACTTTCAACTTAGTGTGACACATCTTGTGTCTCAGCCGACACTGGGGGAAGTTCCTCCTTTCCAACTTTTACGTAAACGCTTACATCAGCTAACATTTTTCCTCTGTTTCAATGGAGCTGCTCAGATGATCTATTTCACAGCTTTCGCAGATATGAAACAAAGCAAGTTTTCGTAACATTATATGCTGCATGTTACAAGTGCATATAAAATCTTTTGGTAAACTCTACTATGTCTTCATGATGTATTTTCTGTCAAGAAACTGATTATAAATACAGATAATATTAAAAACAGATAACTGCATTGATGATATATCACAGTACAGGAGCTGAATATTTGTGCAATCAATGATTTTATGGTTCACTTCACATTCATCACTGACTAACATCAGATTTTAGAATTTACGAAGTTCAACTTCGTAAAATAATACTTTTAATAGGGAGTGTATATGCATGTCAAAATGTCAAGTGTAAAAGAAAAAAAAGCGCCTGTTAGAAGCCCTGTCCTCAAAAAGAAGCTGCATGCTCAAAAAAAGACACTGTTTGCCGTTACCTTGGTCCAGCAGACATCACAGAGCAGCTGGTCTCAGTGCAGAACTCGGTGATGGTGCCGTACAGCATGTTGATCTGGTTGAAGAAGTCCACCGCTAAAAGAAAGGGTAAATGGTCAAATTTTTTGTTCTCTAGAAATTATGTTCATAACAATAATGAAACAATACTTTTAAAACAGTTTATGATCTACATTTTAGTAAGCAAAATCTACAGCCATCAATTAATATATTTAACCAGGCATCTACCTGCTTTGGCCATTAGTAAAAATTTTAAATGGTAGTTTATGCACTGAGTGGTGTTTTTTATAAATAGGTCTGCTGTATTCATCCACTCACTGTTGACAGCAATCCACTCATTGAGATCCTCTCCCTCTGGCAGCATGACAGCCTGCCTCAGGTTCCCACTGCCCAGTGTTGCCTCAGCATGTTTCAGCAGCTCATACCGGTGAGAGCCCTCTGGGATGTTCTTCTTCGGCTTGAAGGTCTTAGATGAGCGACTGCCACTGCAAAGAAACAAAGCGCACATGGAATTAAGCAACCAACTGTGCACAGGGCAAGATTTGTGTAGGAGTAGATCCTCCACTTGAGCCTTCACATGTGATGATCCTTCCTGTCTGGTTTGTGCAATCAGCAGCTATATGAAGCCTTTATGGTGATCATCTATGAACTTGATGCTTGGCTGCCATGTTTGTCAAGCCAATGTACAAGCCCAAAGACTTGTGTAGGCCTGTTTTAGTGTGACAGAAGCACGGCTGTAAAATCTGTCTTGTAAATTAAGTGTATAAGGTGATTACCCACTTGATGCAAGAGACAGGAAATGCGACAGTATCAGTATCAGTGTCACTGTAAACAAGGAACAGTTCATTACATTGCTCAACATTTAGTAGCCTCTCAGCGAGGTTAAGGCAGCATAGGTGTGGATGATGACTAATGTTAACATTTCTGGTTTTATCTGAGTAAAAATTGATAATATAAGCGAAGCTGGCTAACGAATCGCGAGCTAGCGTTTATCAGGCTAGCCAAGTTAGCACGTAACTAAGCTGGTTTTTGAAAAGTTGTAGTTGGCCAGTGCTGGGAAATAAATACAGTAGATAAATACAGTTTACGGCTGAGGTTGCGACGACGAATGATAACCCTATGTAATAAAAGGCGGTTTAAGTTTAACCCAAACTTGTTAGTTCGCTGGCATATTTTCTGTAACGGTGCCTTATTTTAATAGTTACTTCCCTTGGTGGAACTTCGTAGAAACGTAGCTAACGTTAACCGCAAGCTCCGGCTGCAACTTAACAAGAGACTGCTAACTTTACTTACAACAGGAAGCTCATCTTGGCGAAATGGTCGTCGGAGAGCCTCGGTTACAATTCCTTACTCTGGTTTAGTAAACAGATTTTTAAAAATATATATAATTACACACTGCGAACCACTTGTCAGCGGTGCCTGCTAACATCGACGTTTGGGCTAACATGAACTGTAACCACAGTGGCTCTTCCTCTATCGGCTCTCTGTTGAAGCTCGGCCGGTAGACTGTCGCCCTCCCCCGGCTGCATGCAGCTACTACCACTCCCCAAAACAGACAGTTGTCCATTAAACAAACATACAACTTTGTATCTATTAGTACACTTCACACACACTTTAGCGTTTACCTTACCAGACTTCTTAAAGCCACATTTATCTGATGCTTGAATGATCTGATTTTTTATGTATTTGTTATTTGTTGAAAATTCTTTCTTTTTGGCAATAAAACTTAGAAAGTTTTTTGAAACAAACACAAACACTAGAAACACTGGGGCAGAGGGCTGCCAGATATAAGGCCACTACCACCCATCTCCGGTCGAGGGATCGGACCGGCGACCCTCCGATCTCGAGCCAAAGCCGCACTCTTTACTTGATGCGCTACGGCTTCCCCCAAAAGTACATACATATATTTATTTACTCACGTACTGTACTCAGTTTGAACAATAACAACTTTTATTTTATATTCTACACTTTTACTCGTGTAAAATATTGAATGGAAGACTCCTGGAATGGAATGGATTATTTATTTATTTATTTATTTTAAGATATTGAATAAATGTGCATTTTTGTTGATAGACTCAGACCCCCACCCCTTCCCAAACACGCACCCACCCCACGCTGCTGTGTGGACAGTTCACTTCAGTGGAAACTTACAGTATCATCTGTGCAGTAGAGGTGTGGCAGCAGATAACAGTGACGCAGGCCCCGTGCGTGGAGGGGAGAGGGAGGGCTTTAAAGCCTGTCTTCCCCCTCTCCCTCCTTCACAGACATCGCTCTGTCAGCCCGGGTGGTGGCGGTGTGTTTCGTAACCGGCCGCGGTGTCTCCTCTCCTCTCCGCTCCTCTCAGCCGGTCAGAATGGCAGCGCTCAGGACTCTCAGGAAACTGTGCCAACACTCGCAGCATCAAGTCTGTAAACTGCACACGTCCGCCCCGAGGTGAGTGCCACCGCCGGCTCTGAAATCTGAATTTCAATTGGGTACATTTCACGCCACTTTCACGACACGTTCGGCGCTTTTTTTTCCCCCACAGTGGTAAGACAGGTTTGTGTCTCTTGAATATTTTTTTTTTTTTATTTGTTGAGGCCCATAGATGGATAAAGTCGTACGTTTTTATTCCGGGGGTTTGTTTGATTATGTTGTACTCGTACTAAATGTCCGCAGTTGGTCACATTTAGACGCGCCCCTAGCGTTATGCCGGTAACATTGCAGCGACCGGCTGGCTGATGAAATCGGTCTGAGTGCTTGCACCCTGTGGCTTGAGGAGCCAGGTTTCAAGTAGAGACCGAGGGGTGCCCCTCAGCACACAGGGGACAGACATGCATTATGTCCTGGATGATATGAGACGGCAAATGGTAAATTAAGATGTTAAATAATAGTAATAATAATAAAACACGACGACGTCCCCGTGCAACATCCCGTGCAGGTATTTATTGGGAACGTGCGGAGTGCAGCATGACTGAGATACATGTAATAGACTAATGTCTTAAAAATCCAATTCTCGTGTGTCCCCTGCACATGATCTTCAGCTTCTGAGTCACAAGATAGATCATCCAAGACATATGTCACGTTATGCATGAGTTATTACCACATATCACAATACAGATGCAGATTTAAAGCATTTATTAATTTGATCTGGTAGAATCGTATTTTGAGACAACAGCAGGGTAATTTTATTCATATAGAACATCACACATCATCACATAAACTTAACAGACTTTACTTTGAAATTCATTCAGCAGCAAGTAACACACAGAAGAATGAAATACAAAAAAACCAACAGTAACAAAGGAAGAAAAAGCAACAAAAAGACAACTTCCTTCTGAGGTGGTCCTCATCTAGCACAGGCTATTTAACATGGATATGTGGCCATACATCTGAAAAGAGAGATTTTCCCCTCAATAGAACAGCTTTGTATTTAGATTCATATGAGGTTAAAGAGCAATTTGCTGCTCTGCAATTCCGACACATTTTCTGTGGGACCTGGTACACTGGCCCCATGGCCTCACCCCATTTTCCCCAAAAGATGTGATACTTTTCTGTGAGGTTTAATTAGTTATGGCAGAATGAAAGGGATCGTTACATCACGGTTGATGGCTCATTACTCTTCAGTTATTAGTTACTGCTCTCTGTGTTTGTTGTTATATAACTGATAACTGTCTCGGGGCTTTTGTTTGGATAAATCAACACAACAGGTCAACCCTGTCGTTACACTCATAAAGTAAAGAATGCTGTACATCAGGTTTATCATTCAGGTAATTATACCTGATGATTAGATCCTCATAAAAATTGGCTCTCGCTTGACTGCTCTGTTTTTTTTTTCTTACCATTTTACATCAACCCTGGGACACAAAACATTTTAACACTACAAGTGATGATTAAACATATGGCTCAGTCAGGTGGAGAGATGCAGGGTCTAATTTTAGACGCTCTTGCCCAGGGTGGATGGTTGAGATTGATTACAGGTTTCTGGTGTCAAAAGCCCTGTTTAACAGTGATCATAGAGACCATGTCCAGCAGACCATAAAGATTATTCAAATAACTGAACAGAAAGAATGTTAAATTACAATCATTTGGATTTAACTGTGTATCCAGTCTTTCTGTTTGTTATATATTAAAAAGGCAAAAACATTAGTTTAGTTTTGTACTATTTTTTTATGGCTGGTGATCATATTTTGTTTTACACCTGTGTGGGGCATTCTTCATCAATTTTGACATTTTATATACCAAGCAAGTAATTGCTTTGTTGAAAAAAAAAAAAAATTACTGTTGCAGCCCTAGATTGAGAATGACAAATTGATCCCATATTACTTTGTCTGAATAACGGCAGACAAACGGCTTCTCAAGTCATTTATTATTTGTCCTCTGACCTGGGTGTTTTTGTATAACAACTCTCAGGCAGGAGGCGGTGGTCATCTCAGGAAAGAAACTAGCACGGCAGATTCGGGAGGAGGCCCGGGCCGACGTGGAGAAATGGGTTTTGGCCGGACACAGGCGACCTCATCTGAGTGTGATTCTCGTAGGAGACAACCCAGCCAGTCACTCCTATGTCCTGAACAAGACACGTGCTGCAGCTGATGTCGGTAAGTGAAAAACACGCATGCCCCTCACGTATGTAAACACAGAAGAACAAATGTTTCCTTGTGTTTTGAGTCGTTTTCTCACTTCAACCTCCCACAGGAATCTCTAGTGAGACGATTCTCAAACATTCAGACATCACTGAGGAGGAGTTATTGGACCTGATCTACAAACTTAACACAGACCACCGTGTGGACGGCCTGCTGGTCCAGCTGCCTCTGCCAGGTACAGAGAAACTGGAACAGTGGAATAAAAAGACTATGACAATGACTGTAGGGAGTCATGCATCTGTAGAGAGGCTTCTTTGTGTCACAGTAAAATCGCTTGTATTGCTACTCAGAGCAAGTGTAGGTCAGTCTTTGTCAAGATTTTCCAATAAGTTGCATTTGTAAACTTAAACAAACTGACTGACTGTAGCTTGTCTTTGTTTTCTGGCAGACCACATCGACGAGCGCACAATCTGTAATGCAGTTTCCCCCACCAAGGACGTGGACGGCTTCCACGTAGTTAACGTGGGTCGCATGTGCCTGGATCAGTCCACCATGCTTCCTGCCACTCCGTGGGGAGTCTGGGAAATCATTAAACGCACAGGTAACGGGAGAGACCACTTACATTCTCTAAGGGTTGAAATGCTGCTGAACAAATTTTTCTAAACGAATTATGTCAATTCTTGTCTTTCAGGTATTCCTACTCTTGGGAAGAATGTCGTGGTTGCAGGACGCTCTAAGAATGTGGGCATGCCCATCGCCATGTTGCTGCATACGGACGGCCGTCACGAGAGGCCCGGAGGTAGGTGGTGAATGTGACGAATATGCGGGTTTCTGTGCACAATTATGTGATACGTATGAGGAGAGAGAGTAAAAGTATGCACACTAAACCTTAGTTCTCTTGCAGGTGATGCCACGGTCACCATTTCTCACCGTTACACTCCAAAGGAGCAACTTCGCCAACACACTAAAATCGCTGATATCATTGTGGCTGCTGCAGGTTTGTGTCACTCTCTCTGCCTGTATCTGAATATGGCTGAACTGTTTGAGGCTTATGTTTGTTGAATAGATTGAGCTCATTCTGTTGTCTAACTGCATGGTGTTGTTGAACTATCAGGGATTCCAAACCTCATTACTGCGGACATGATCAAAGAGGGAGCAGCGGTGATTGACGTGGGAATAAACAGAGTGCAGGACCCGGTCACTGGAAAGAACAGATTAGTTGGAGATGTGGATTTTGAAGGTAGGGCTGGACAGTGAACACGATCGTATATCTGCAGGGAATCACTCTGTGTCTCAGGTGTCTGTAACATTGTTCTTTTTCTGTCTATATTCAGGTGTGAGACAGAAGGCGGGCTTCATCACTCCAGTACCTGGAGGTGTGGGACCTATGACTGTGGCGATGCTTATGAAGAACACCATCAAAGCAGCAAAGAACGTTCTGCTTTATCCCCCAGAGAGGATCCGCATGGCAGCTGCGTCTTAATAGGGCTGGAGCAAGTCCCAGCAACAGTGACACATTCCACCCACTCCAACACTACCAACCCCCGCATTTTTTTTTTACTTGGAGCAACCTGACAAGCTCCCCTTGCACACAGACTGGAAAGATGATAGCTTTAAGGCTCTCTTCCTGCTGACATCTTTAACCTTTCCTAACTTCCAGTCCAGCCATGTTTAGACTGTTACATTCACCCATGCATCTGCATGTTTCATGTAACAGGGGTTTGCAGTATTTATCATTTGCAATGCATTACTGTGGGATTTTTGAGTTTTAAAGAATCTTGAGAGACTGTTTTATTTATTGCTACGGTGGCATAATATTTAAACATGAATGGAGACGTTACAGTATTTAACTCAAAGCTGGTAAGCAGTTAAAGTAGAGCAACTGAAGCCTGTCTGTTATGTTGTTGTTAGTTTAGCCTGTATGTATCAAGAGTGATAAGGGCTAACATCATCAGGAACAAGTATTTTTATCAATATACAAGCTTTAAAGATTCACTATTGCCTTTGTAAAAACTTTGAAATAAATATTACAAATATGTTCTCACACCGATTCTTTCTGTGCACACTAATTGTGTCTTCTTGTTTTGTTCTGACATGACCACTGATTCTACTTGCTGTACTTGCTGTGCATAACATTCAAATCACTGACATGGACGAATGAGACTGGGACAACATCACTCATTGACTGACACTTTGGACTATTTTGGGGATAAGCCTTCCCCCTTTACACACAAAGGTCAGACTGTCCACAGAGACGTTCTCTCCGTTTTTGATAAGCGGTGTGGCCTTATTTAGGTCACCTTAATGTTGTCCTCATTCAAGCTGATGATAAGTAGTTGAACTATCCCTGACATATTTTTCCTCTCTTTGATTTCCCTTTTTTCTTTGTTTTATTTCTCTTTTAGTAGCGTGGAGGCACCACAGGTATATAGGGATAATCTATCTGGGGCAAAGGCTGGTGAGGTTTGTGTTGGTTCACTGAGTTTGGAGGTTTTTCTTTGCATGAGATATACTGCATGGGCATCTGCAGTCTGCTAGTCTTTTTTTCATTGCCCTGGTAGAACTGTACTAAAACCATTAAAAATAATTTTAAATGACATGTTGTCTAATTAAAGATAGTGAATCCTGAGGACAGATTTGGGGGACATATTTATGTGATAAATATTCTGCACACTAAATAATTAAATGGGCTGGTAAGGGAACGCTGTTGTTTTTTTGTTTTTTGTTTTTTTTCATAAATAAGAAAAAAGACCTTTTCATGCAGGTGAAAGTCAAAACGACAAATAAAGGAAAGGGTAAGGGTGACAACCAGTCTGAGAAAGACTAAAAATGATAGTAGTCTGCAGAAGATAAACTTGATTGAAAAAAAGATGAGACTAAAGACTAAATGACATACTTCCTGTAAAGACTTCATTTGAATGTGGTATAAAGCAAGTTAGATATAAATGGAGCTAGACACATTCACTCAAGTGCAGTATAAATTTATATATATTTCATTACATTTCTGAGGAAAAGATTTTCACCAAATTTATTTGACAGCTGTTACTTTGCAGATTCAGATTTTTAATTAAAAAAATTATTTAAAAAATATATTTTTTTTTAACTTTTACTTTAGGTAGTCCTACTGCACCGTCACTTAATTAAAATTGTATTGAAAAGTATTACAAGTATAAGTAAAAGTACTGACTTTTATTGTGACGAATTATTTCTACACTAGTTTATTGCTATTTTTACTATAAGAGTTAACAATACTTATGCAATGAGCATTTTCTAACTCCAAGTAGGAACCTCAATAATGTGTTTCACGGCGCCGACGGAAGGAAATTGAAGACGCGCACGTTTCCGTAAACTCTAAAAGTCAGTCTTATGTGGCTGCTGTAGCTCAGTTGCTATCTTTTATGATCTTTAACCAACTTTTCAGTGCGGGTTTGTGTAGGTGTGGTTTCTCTGGTGATGGATCGCAGCAGATCACCTGACAAAGCCGGAAGAGATAAGAAGAAGAAGAAACGGAGACGGTCCTCCTCTTCTTCGTCATCGTCTCCGTCGTCTTCCTCATCTAGCAGCAGGAGTCGGAGCAGATCGTCGAAGAAAGTGGCGCACAAGAGCCAAGGTTGGGGGCATGAAACCGGCGAGCTTTGACCGCAGCGAAAGTGTTATTGCCAAAGAGCTGTGTTAAACTTCCTCTCTGTTTGTCCCTCAGATGTGAAATCTCAAAGAAAGAAGCGCAGAAGAAGCTCCTCCTCTTCTTCGTCCTCCTCCTCTTCCTCCTCGTCATCTTCGTCCTCATCGAGTGATGAGAAGTCAAAGAGGAAGAAAAGTAAAGCCAAGAAAAAGAAGACGAAGAAGAAAAAGGCGAAGCTGAAGAAACTGAGGAAAAAGGAGAAGAAGAAGAAAGAGAAGCTGAAGAAGAAAGAGAAGAAGAAGGCGGGGGGACTTCCGTCCGCTGGTCCGGCTGAGAAGCCTCCGTCTTACCTGGAGGTGTGGCAGGCTGATGAGTCGGCGGTGGAGCTCGGACCTGGTGGGACATTACATTACTTCACGCTGGGTTTTAAACGGGACTGGCCGATATGCATGAATGGATCATGAGAACATGGGCCCCTGAGTACAGACAAGTGAAAGTCCGACGCCCAGGCCCCCTCCTGTTAGGGCCCCCAAACTGAAAGAGACACATAATGCAGTTGTGTCATTCGTTGTTTTTTGGTGTCTCTTTAAAGTCCTTTGATGTCTCAGTGTGGTCTCTTGGTGTCTGTCTGGTTACTTCGTGTCTCTTTGACATCATCTCACACCTTGCTGTGGTCATTTTGTGGTTTTTAGCTGAGCTCTATGGCTTCTAAACAGTCACTGCAGACAGAGGATCAGGTCAATTACTGTGAAAAAAATGATCAAACTTTTTTTTTCTGGTTCCAGATTCTCAAATGTTTCTGTTTTACATTGCTAGACATTGAATAGCTTCTGAGTTTTTCAACTAGTTACAGATACATGTATTGGTCTTTAGAATATCTGTTCACCAGAAACTGAACCACCAAAGCAAATGAGTCCGGTCTACTGCATAAAGCTTTGTTTTCCTCTGCAGTGATGACAGATGAGCAGAAGGCCCGGCTCTCCACCAAGAGACCTCTCACCAAAGAGGAGTACGAGGCCAGGCAGAGTGTGATCCGCAGGGTGGTGGACCCTGAAACAGGACGGACCAGGTAAGACAGAGCCGAAACACAAGACTTTAGAGGAAAAAGACACATTCGTTTGTTTTCCATTCATTTTTCTGCTTTCCTCTAGATTGGTGAGAGGAGAGGGAGAGATCATAGAGGAGATCGTGAGCCGAGATAAACACAAAGAGATCAACAAGGTAAAAGAGACTGTCAGCTGTAACTCACTAACTGAAATGAGCATACCAATGTTACCGTGAACCTGACAGTGAACATCCATTCATCCCACAGCAAGCCACCAAGGGAGATGGGAATGCCTTCCAGAGAAAACTGGGAATAAACAGGTAGAAGATGGAGTAGCTGGAGCGGCTCCACTGAAATGAAACTACCTTCCTCAAGGAGAGGTTGCCCAGGCTGCTGATACTGACAGTTCAATGAAGCACTAATGCTTCTTGAGACTATTTAATGAACTGTATGTGTAGTTTGCATTTTATATCAAAGCTTTGCCTGTGATTGAATTGAATTGTACGGTAGTGAATGTACAAAATAAGGGGAACTTGTACTCTTGATGTACACTAATGAGTTAAATCCAGGTAAATGTCAATGTCTCCTATTGATTTGCCTTTTTAAATCTATGCGGATCACACAGGAGATATAAAGAGAAGCAGATGAGTTATGGAGATCTGTAAAAGGAGCATACACTAAACATGATGCTGTTCTAAATAGTTTGCACATCCACTGTGTGTTTACACTGATTCATGCATATTTATCGAGTCCATGTTTTAAGGCAAATAACAGTGAATCCTAAACGATCTCCTGACTCAGAATGCGACTGCACTCAAATGGTTTCTGCGTTTGAAAGCAGATAATTCATGTTGCATAATATCTTCCTGAATGTGGAACACAGTAAGAAGCTGATTTAAGTGTTCAGTATCCTACGTGTCACTGCAAACTTTTTTTTTTTTTTTTTTTTAATTCTTTTTGTATTTTGGCTACATATTCTACACCCACTCGGAGATGTCTTCTCACCTTTAAATCTCACATTTCGGTTCTCGGAATAAATCTGCATTTGTGTGAACTGATCCCAGAAAAATAAACAGTTTGTGTGAATTCAAAGCCCTGTTTTGTGAAGAGTCTATCCATGTAATAAAGCTGAACAATTCTGAGTGTGAAAAAAAGGCCAAAGTTACTTAGTTGTTCTTTATATGTTCTTTATACACTGTACATAAAAACACAAGGGAACGGGTAAAATGAAGTTATCCAAAACCTACAAGATACACACCCTGTACAATGAAAATATTTTCCAAGCTTAATTTACCAAGGTATTTCATCTATATATATACAGCCTGTGAATGTGAACTGTTGATGTAATAGTTGTGGCATTGCATTAACCCGGGGAACAGAGCTTGAGACAGTGATGGATTACCTAATGTTTGTGAAATATGTCAAACAGGTTTTGCCTTGGTACATTTCCTTTAAAGTTAAAACAAACCACAGCCTTTTTAAGAAAATATGGCCTTTTCCTATTTCCACAAAATCTACATGAACAGTCTGTCCTCTTCCATGAAGTCAATTGGGGGTGTGAGCAGCGTTCATTCTAGGCCTCGCAACAAAATGGTCAATGTAAGGCAGAAAAGGGAAATGTAAGGCCTCTGGTAATATGTGTGTCAGTAGCAGAATCGAAGCGAGTGTCTGCCCAGAGGTATCCAAACTTCACAGATAACCGCACCGCTTCGTCTTTTACATTCTCTGGATTTTAATATCCAGGCAATTCAGATCTCTGAGGAAGGGAAACTATGGTTCAGTAGTTGCCAACTTTGCACGAGTGCATGTTTTCCAGCATTGCCTCTTCTTCTTTTTTTTTTTTCTAATTACCATAAATGTACAAATAGCAGCTTTCCTAGGAGTCGTCTGTATGGCTTCAAGCTGAATCTTGAAAAAGTCAAAATGCAGAGGGACAGAAGTTCAGCATGAACAACATGGACAGAAGAAAGAGTCCGGATTAGGGAGGTTAGAGGTACCTTTGCACTAGAATGTCCACTCACTAATGTTCAGTCTACCCACACTGATATTGTGTGGTGGACAAAATATTAGAAACTCCTCTCAGTATAACACAATGCAATTCAACAGCACAATGAACTGCAGCCTCCAAAATGACCTTTCACTTGAATTAACACTTCCAACAAAAGTTCCAACAAATACTGAACATCGTGACCTTCATAAAAAGGTAGGTTTTATTGCAGGGCTGTTGTATTAGACTGTAATCCTTTTTAGGATGGGTGTACCTAATAAACTGGCAACTGAGTGTTGGATTTTTGGATCTGTCTTACACTAAATGTTAATGTGGGTTCATCTAGAATGGAAACATCACGACAAGAACAAATACTAAGCGTGTGCATTGACAGGAGGAAACCTGCTGTAATAACCCATGCCGGTATCAGGTCGGTGGCACTTATTTGTGAGAAATCTCTGCTTTGCAAAATGGACTCGCATGTGTGCCTGTGCGTTTGTGTAGTGCAGGAGACATGTTGAGATACCCTCTGCGATCCGACGCCTGTAGAGTATGTGCCTGTTCAACTGATTGTCAGTGCACTGTGACATTTCTTCAACACAGCCTGTTTGATCTTGTGGGGTGGTTATAAGTAATATTGCACGTTTCCCCTCACGTCTGAGCCCCATATTGGTCCATTGCAGTCAGCTCTGTACCCGCCGATCAGAGGGACAGATAAACATCGTCTCAGTGAATAAATCAGAAATAAATGGCGAACAGCATAAAGAAAGTCTTAGCTCTGTGTTCCTACTTCTGACAGCATATTGTACAGAATTTACAATTTGCAGATTTTTCTTCCTCTAACGACGCAGCAGAACAGAGAAAGAGACCATAACCTAAGGAGGATTATCTATGAGCACATTCAACGCCTCATTTACAGCTTAGGGATAACCAGAGAGAAGCCATATCCCAAATTTCCAAAATAGATAATAACAAACATACAATATATGACACAAGATAGCAGTTCTGTTGATACAATTCTTGTGATCTGCAAGATAAAATAATAAAAATACAATACTGTGCCAGGCAAAGACCTCTTTGAGTTTTGGCTGCTGCAACTGAAATTTGAAATTTGAAAAAAAAAAAAAAAAAACACAACATAGCTAAAGTAATCTTAAAACACATTTTGTTCACAAAATCAATACATTTTAAAATATCTATAATCTTAAATAACAATAATTATCATCATCATCATCAATCAATAAATTGTATCCTGAATGAGGTGGTGTTTACCCCCAGAGGAAAGAAGACACTTGAAACTGGTCTTCAGTGGACCAGATACCAGATCTGAAGTGTAATATAACAATTATGTACAAGCCTTGTTAAGGCATTCAACTATATACTTACACAATCTATTCCATTTTTACACAGGAGACCAAAATCATTTCCTCTCTGTTCATGTACAGCATATCACTCTATACTGTTTGCTTTGGCACATTAAACCGTACAGTAGTAGGAGTTTTCCCTATAGCTGAGTCATACATTACGTATTTAGGAAGGTACAGCAGCGCAGTATGGCATGATGTGGTGAGATGCTATAAAAACCCAGGAACAGTTTCAGCTGCAACCACAGTTAAAGGGAAATTTCGAACTTTGCTTGATGTGATATTTGGACGCTTCTTTGGTCTGAGGGACGACTAGAAAATAAGCAAAACTGGACTGTATGGTTTGGTGAAACATTGTTTAGTCAGTGCTGATTGTAAACATTTGAAGCATATGCAAGAAGTCACTGCTCTCGATCAAATCATTTCTAGTTGGCTTACAACTCACTAAAACACCACTCTGTATTGTTGATGAATGACAATGATTTTCTTAAAAAAAAAAAAAAAAAGATTCCAGCAAAGATTAATTTGGGCTAAATGGCTGTTGGTGTGGTAACACCCAGAAAATGCAACGCATTCAGTCCAGTTTGACCTGATTCTCAGCTCTCCTCTCAGACTACAACATATCTGATTATCACACAAAAAGGACATATTCACAGAGTTTATCTCTATAGTAACTGTTGTGCTTGCAGTGGCCCCAGTAGTCAGCTGCAGTGCAGTATCAGACCTGATACAAGCCGTCTGTAACCACTTTGTGTTGTCTGCTGCAGTGTTACAGCATGGGGGTGCTTTTATGTGTAACCATCTCCAACTCAGAAGCCTGTAGGAGGAGGAAAAACTGACCATGTATTCAAGACTGATAAATATTTACTAAAGAGTAGAAACAGTCTGGATTTCTACAATATTAGCTATGTCTGTTTGTGTGCATGTTCCTGCTTCAGAAAGATGCTTCTTGAAATGCCTGTTGAGTTGTGTGTGTGTGTGTGTGTTTTGTAATAAACATATCCATAGCTTCTGTCCATAAGTGTGACTGGCGTTAGTTTTATAAACAGTGGTTTGTAGCACCTGTGATTTTCCTTGTGATAATTACCCATCTGGTGCAAGCCAACTGTGTTTCACTCTTTCCACTTAACTTAATGTCACGTGTCTCTTTCTCAGCACTGTATCTGTAAGTCACTCCGTCGAAGGTACTCTCACATTGTCTCTCTAATCTCATTTTGGGCTGAAAACTCCTGGTTCCAGCTTGGTGCTGCTGCTGCGGCCCCAGCAGCTCGCTGTGATGCTCATGCTGCGCTGGGTTGCTCCCTGGGTGTGGCTGTGATGGCGCTCCAGCCGCTCCCGCTCCAGCCGCTCGCTGTCTGACTGGCTCTGTGTGCGCTCTGGTCTGTTGTGGATGCTGCCTGTTGGGGAGCTGGGGGCTGGCTGGGAGGAGATGGTGCGCAGCAGGTGGTTCCTCTTCCTCAGGAAGTCGCTGTTTGCGCCCAGGCCGAAGCTGCCTTTGCGTAGCACCATGCGTGCGCTGCTGGACTTGGCTGGCCGAGAACGGTGATTGTACTCCAGCTGGGACAAATGAGCTGCATATCCCTCTGTGATGAACTGTTGAGAGGATCAGAGCAGAGTGACACACTGTCAATTAGGAACAGCATTTTTACATCCTGACTAATTTAATCCATATTGATTCAGTCATTTAAATGAATTATTAATTTGCGATATGAGTATTATCAAACAGACCAATGTCAGATGTTTTTCATAGAGCTTTATTATTCATTTTAGAATTCTGGAAATGTGATGATCAGATGGTACCTGGCACTGGTGCTGCATCTTTTTGGAGGGTCTGCCAACAATGTATATTTGGGAAGGAGGGAGGCCAATGGACGTGTAGACTGAAATGTCTTTGGTTGAGCCGTAGCCAGCGAAAATCTTCATGTGAGCCTGGAATTAGTTAAAATGAAGAAGAGAATGGATTTTTTTTGGAGTGAGTAAACATGTCAGCGCTGATGTTTTAGTTTAACCTCTAAAACTATATTTTTTATTTATTCCACAAAGATCAAGACTACACAAACTACAGTACTTATAAAACTGCACATACACCCCGCCCCCCCCAGTCCTCCCCTCCTGTAAGTCTAACCTCTGTTAAGGACTTGAGGAAGTTGGCCTTGTGTCTGAGCGGGTCGTGGACCAGGCCGTCACAGAAAGACACAATGCCATGAGGGAAGTTGTGCTGAGACAACCAAGCCACCACCCGCTGCTTCTGCATGTCTGGACGTCCCGTCACATAGATGATCAAATAGCCTAAATCCTGCCAGTGCCTGTAAATGAGGAGCAATGGGAGAATAAATAACACCGTGTTTATGTAATCTTGTTTACTTGTTTCAAACCCAAGAGGACAGGAGAAGAAGAGCAGCAGCCTACCTGACAACGTCCACAGCTCCTGCCCGCACTTTGGGGTCACTGCCCATGATTGACACACTGGCAGCAAAAGACCCGTCAATACTGAATACCACAAACTCTGTGCCACGTGGAATAACTGTCAGGTAGCTGTCTGCAAATGTGTGGTCACCTCTGAGGAATAAAAAGAACAACAGAGAGTAAGAAAATGGAGAATTCACTTTGAGGGCACTGAAACAAAATAATACAAAAAATGCAATCATCATTAGGGTTGGGGTATTGAAACAGTATCAAACTAATCTCACCTGACAACCATTTTAACTGGGTAGACCCCGATGCCCAGACGCTTGTCTTCTGGGATGATAAAGGACACACGGCCGCTACTGTTGGTTACCTCTGTGTTGAAGTAGACCCACTCTCCTGATGGAGGCTGGGTCATGATATGGAGGTCAACCTGGATTAAAAAAAACAAGAATATCCTCTGAATAGAAAAATGAGCACAAACACAAATCACACAGGAATGACTGACACCCATCTGAGTGCTGCTGCGTGTGACAACAAAGGAGAGTTCACCTTCTCCCCGGCCAAAGTGACCATGTCCAGGGGGCCGTACATGAAGCGACCTGTCACGACCTGCTGGCTGTCCTCGGTAAACACGGCATCATTCACCCGGTGGTTGGCAGTCACATTCTGTCAAAGGAGTGAGAGAAATGCTGAAATGTAGTTTTTGTGTATTCAAATGAACTATAAACAAACTAGCTTCTTTTGTAGATTGGACGCCTACCCTGATTTTTACGTGAGTCCTCTTGCGGAGCCACTTCTCTCGAGGTTTGGAGGGGGTGAATTCAGACACTTCTTTCCCATCAAGCTCCAGGATGCTGGAGTTTTCATGCCTCATAACCTACAGGGGAAATTTCAGTGACTCCTTCTCAGTATCTCTGAGGAGGACTTACGGCTTACAGGTTACACATTAACAGGCCGTAAAGAATGGCCGTTATCATAACGTTTACTCACCTGTCTCAATAGAAAAGACACAACATCCGTAGACTCCCAGTATGATGCGTGAAAGAGGTGTGGTAAAGCCACTGTGGGGAAAGCTGTCAGAGCATCGGGGCAGTACAGGGCAAAGTCCAGCCGCTTTGTGCCCCACCAGCGTGCTGCAACTGCGATGGGAATGGAGTGAATAGGGTGCAGAGACGTAAGATGAAACTGTAAATGGGTGGCATGGGATGACACGCAAAGGTGTAGCACCCCTGAAGCTAAAGCAAAAAGATTATTTTAGTCTTTAACCACAATCATCACCGATTCCCAGCAGTTCTTCTGCTACAGGAGGGAAAGGAAGGAGTTTATGACCGTTATTAAAATCAAGCGCTGGAATTCAAGTACAGAAAGAAGAAAAAGATAGTTAGAACTGATATGTGATTATATGAGCAACTGGAGATGGTTATTCACGTTAGTACAGGCATGGAAAAAAAAAGGGGGTAAGATCTGGATTTCTACATTATTCCTCATCAGTGGAAGTGATTGCCTTGAATTGTTATGAATTCAATTTGGAAAGAACCCAAGTAAAGTGGAGGGAAAAGGATTTCTGGAGGAGCAGCAAAAACAAAGTTTGTGGATTGTGACAGAGCGCAGAGCAGCACACAGAAAAGACCTGTAGCCTCACACTGATTTCAGCAGTCCCCTCCCTTAGAAATATACCTTGCTCCACTTCAGCCTGGGAGTCCAGCGAGACCAGATCAGATATAGCACAGTCCAGCCCCGCTGACAGGCAGTTCTCGTACTGGCCAGTGGGACTTAGACCTTCGCTAGTGTCTGCCTCACCGTCCAGCTCTGCCCCTAGATCTGCATCAGGAGATCCTGCAGCCTGGCCAGGCGCTGCTTTCTTACGGGACTTAGGAGGACTTTTCAGGAAGAATCTATTTTGTGATGATAGGGCCAGTTGGGACAAAAGGCTGAACTTTTTGGATTGGTTAATTTGGCATGATTTGGCTATGGGGAGAAAACAAAGACAAAGAAACCATATGAAAAAAAATGGATGCATGTTCTTATGTGACAGTTTATGACAGTTTGAACAGTTAAAAGAATGATGCTGGGATGTTTCCAGTGTCAGTAAGTTGCCTCAAACAGAACTGTGAATGCCAAAGCTGAAAAATAACTGTTAGTAGAAGTAAAGTAGTGGGGCTGGGTAATGCTGTGGAAGATCTTCTGATGCTCTCACAATTAGCTTATGCACATCTCCAGGATTGTACTGCAGGTGCTAAAACAGCGGTGCTCAGAACAGTAACGTGAGGTATAAATAAGTGCTCTGGTTACAGAAGTGAAAGAGTGAGGGCAGGGGGACTTTGGAAGACAATGAAACAAACAGGAAACAGAGTACTGGTTATCTCAGCAAACATTGCAAAAGGGAGTGGACAATGCAGGAATGGCTGAGGGAGGCAGGTGTCCACATGCATTACAACATTAGATAAATGCAGCACTCGTTCATTGCATTTACATTGAGACAGTGGATAAGAGTAAGACAGACAGTGGAAAGTGGCGCTAAGCTCGCTCTCCTTCAGGACTCTGCTCTGGACTTTTAACAGGAGATGGACAAAACGCTCTGCATGAGTCGTCATTAAATGCAAATGTTAAGTCTGGCTAAGCACAAGTAGCAAAAAGGAGCCGGGTGTTCATTGTCTACCTGGCTGACTAGGCTGCTCCAGCTGGAGTGCAGGGGGTGTGTGTAGAGTCAGAGCAACGGGGTTGAGAGAGAGAGAGAGAGAGAGAGAGAAGATGAGGGTGGAGAGTTGGAAAAAGAAACTAGACAGAATGATAGAGAGAAGCCAGACTGAAAGAGAGAGAAAAGAAGGAGAATAACTGGTACCAGTGTGTGTGTGTGTGTGTGTGTGAGTGGAAGGAAGAGAGAAAGAGAGACTGGTCGGTGTTGAGAACACTTACTGTTGGCTATGTTGGTGGCAGTGTAACTGTCTGCCATTCCTGAGACCTGGCTGGCAATGCTGACCTCACTGGCCCTCCGCTGGCCCCGGGAGAGGGGGCCCATTACGGGGGATGAGGGGTACGAACTGTCCATGAAGACACCACCATGAGACTGAACAACATCCGCTATTGAGCCGAAACAAGGAGATCCCATTAGACAGAGACACAGGTAAGGGGAACTCACAGTGATGGGAGGAGGGAGATGTGGGTTAGGGGCGGCAGGAGAGAAATGTGACGGCAGGCACCATGGTTTCGGAGGACATGTGAAACCACAAGGCGGCCACAGGGTGGCCAAGGTCAGATTTCTGTAACCGACCGAGTGGAAACACGGGAATATGAATACATATAACATTTAGTGAATGTCAAATCACAAATGTCCACATCTGTTACACTCACATCCATGTGTTAGTATCTCTTATGAATGTTAGTATCTCTTTATCTAAAGTGATATATCATGTAAAAGTCCTTCAAATACTGCTGGACATTGTATAAAATCAGATGACCTCTGACCGTTACCACAAGGAGAAACACAGAGTAGCACACAGCATACTCAGGACGTTTAAGATAGGGTTCCAAGTACACTGAGCAAACACAACATCAAAAGCAGCACACTTTTCACATCGAAACCTGCCTCTGAAACACAGACGACTGTAGAAACACCCTCTCTGCTGACATCAATAATCTGATATTATGGAAATGATGCGGACACACTAAAACCCAGCCTAAAAACCACAGCACAAACACAAATGCTTGCGTCCTCCAAACACTGAATGCGACATGAATATATGATGGCAACGACAAAAACAAACACCACAAAAGATGCTCATCAGATTTTTTTTTTCCAAAGTATTTCCATGGCGTGTTGTAACAATTTGTCATAATGTCTATTTGAAACCAGAAAATCCTAATAGGCCAAGAATTCAGTAGGTAAATGAAAGTGCCTGTACTTCAGATAAAAAACAGGATGCTACGAGGAAAGGTGTATATGAAGTATATATATATGTATATACATATATACATTGGTATCTAAGGAAAAACGTGACTACAGCTCTAGACTCTTGAAACAACAGTGATGGGAATACTCAGAGAGCACGTGGCAGATACAAATCTGAGCATCTCGGACGTGACAGCAAGAGGGATGGAACAAAAAGACAAAAAGAAACACAGTGAATGGGGTTGCGGACAGATGCACGTGAATGGGAGAGGCTACACACACTCCATAGTGGCGGGTGTGGCTTTGAGGGAGCCCTCCTGCCAGTTTAGCACAGGCACAGGGATGCAGGTCTCACTGATGGTCTCCTGACAGCGAAGGGACAGGGGAGGCCCGCTGTCAAGTAGCAGCTGAGCGTTGCTCTGGACTGTCTCCACTACAGAGGGAGGTGGAGGGGCAGAAGGGGCAGAGGTCAGGAGGGGTTTTAGAGGTAGAGAGCCAGGTACGCAGATATGGGGACAGGAGGCCAAGAGAGGAAGAAGGAAAGAAGACAAGGAAGACACAAAAACATATGAAGCAAGAACAACTGAACATGAGACAAAAAAGCAGAGTCAAGCCCTTAGTCGAGCCCACGTATCTGAACCACAACTGCTTCTCAGTCACATACTGTTCGTATCACACTGTTCTAAGATTATAAATGTCCTGGAACCTGCTAGTCGTAAAATCTTCTGCACTGAACTAAAAAAAAAAGATCTTGAATTTGTCTTTAAACTGTCTTAAAAAAAACTTTGTTAATTAGTTACACAAGGCAGACCTGAGGATATTCAATGAAAGCCCATTTGATGAAAGCTATCCCTTTTATGACATATCAAAACCCTGGCCTAAAGTCATTAAGAAATATCTTCATGACTATTATCCCGCATGTCACTCTCTAATAAGCCCTACTTCCTGGTTCAGTGGCGGAAGCTGAAAAAAAATCCCTGCTCATTAGCAAACTATCATTTCTGTGTCCTTAAATTTAAATTTAAATACTCATGAATGGATGCAGTTCTTCTGGTTTTTCTTGGGGAATCTCCAGACAGAGATTTGTGTAAAAAGGCTCTAAGGGTTACTCCACTATAATGACCAGTCTGAACAGAAACCAGCAGCAGGACTATGACCACATTTAGATGAATAAACTGCTTCACAAAGGACGTTGAAGCACAAACAGTCGAAAAATGTTTCATTTTTCTTTGAGACAATGTTTACTCTGTGTGTGTGAAGGAACTTAAACTGTGCTGCTAAAGCATCTTTCAGGCAAACAGGGGAAACAGGGACAGTGTTTGAAGTATCAGCTGATGTGATCTCAAGTTCAAAGGAGAAATTAAACAGCCATTTTAGGGAAATTCGCATTTGTGTCTGTGCATGTGAATCCAAGTCAGAACTACAAAGGCGTTTTCTACACTGTAATTCATGGTTGGATATTTACTGAATTGACATTAATGAGGCTTTTATACATCATCGGGTAGAGGGCTCACCCAGTAGGGCAGAGTTGCCATCTCCCAGGGGAAAACGTTGGTAACGGGGCACGTTGAAAGGAGGCAGGAGGTGAAATTTCCTCTCCAGAAGAGGCTCCAGGCGGGAGGCTGAGGGATCGGCTGGGTGGAACAAGTTATAGACCTGCTGACAGGCAGGCCGCAGCTGGGCCACTAGAGGGAGAGAGTGAACCAAAGACATGAGAAAGGAGAAGGGAAGAGCCTAAGGAAGGATCTTTGATTCAGATGGAAAAATGGCATAACAATATATCTCTTTAAATATCTTCTCTCAAATGCACGAGGTCTACTAGCATTTAAGTACTGATAATATTAACCACAAATAAAATTTATATTTTTATGATTTCAAACTAATTTGAAGGCAGAGGCAGGGCAGTTTTTTTTTCTAACATAACATACATAGCAGTAGAATAGAATAGAATAGAATAGAGTTTTATTTGCCATTTGCACAGATACACTGCAGTACATGTGCATTGGAATTCTTGCGCATCCCTCCCCAGAGTCAAGCTTAAGGTTAAAATAATACAATAAAATAAGAAATAAAATAAAATAACCAAGAAATAAATAATACAAAAGAAGAGCAAGATAGTGCACTTAGAATACTGGAAGATTCTTAAGAAAATTAAGAAAATTAGGTGCCTAATATAGGCACACTGTCACTTCCTGTATGTGATGTTTCACAAATATTGCATTCCACTGTATGAAGTAGCTTACCATCTAGCATAGGAATGACAGTCTTTCTCAGGGCGAGTACCAAGCCCAGCGGAGAGCCAAAGAGGAAAAAGTCAGACACCTCAAAGTCAAACTTCCCCAGGGAGCCTCCGTCCAGCATAGTGCTGCTGCTCGACCTGCGTGAAGCAGCATCGTTCCGCAAGACACTCGAGTGTAAGCTGGAAGGACAGCACAAAGTCATTTCCTCGCACAGACCTAAAAATAAATCACACTCTGACAGTACATGACAAAAGGACTGAGTGTTTGTTTTTTTTTAGGTAAAGTTTTTTATCATCCCCTACACAACACACCTGGAAAGGAAGGCTTGGTGCTGTTTTATTGTGTCCAGTTCGTAGGTGGAGGAGTCACTTCTCTTGCGTGGCAGTTGTCTCTTAGTGTCGTCACCCACACTGGCACGAGGAATGTCGATGTTACTGCGGCTGAGGTGGCGGCTGCCCTCCAGGGTAGGAGAGGATGACCCGTGCCCGCTGTTGACAATGATGCCAGGAGAGAGGAGGTCCTGATCCTGTGGGGGAGAATCGGGAAAACTTACGGTACTTTAGAAAATGCCCATAAATGATCCCGTTATTATTAAATTAAGAATAGTTAAAACAGTCAAAAATACGCAATCACTGCGCTGAATGTTCAGTCTCTTACCTGTACACTGATGACGCTGCCCCTGCGACTGCTGTTCTGACTTTCATTTACTGTTTGATTGCTGCTGCACAGGGCATCAAATCCCAAGATTCCTCCCACACAGTCCCCAATGAGGCAAACCTGGAGAGGTCAAGGATCGGAAATAACACATTCTTATGGTTCAGGTTTACAAGTAAAACACTGACAAACCTTCTCCAACATAGTTCAATAATCCAAAATTGGACCATAACATATGAAAAGAAAAACAACCAACTGTTGGCATCAGAGAATTCAACAGTACTGATAACAGGACTGTAACTGACCTGGCCGGAGAAGGCAGACCCATCCAGAGACTTTATAAATTCAGAGTACACCTGGTTGGCTCTGACGATGACAGTGGCCACAGCCTCCTGGTACTGTGGAGCAGAGGTAGCCAGGAGTGGCAGAGCTGCCAGCGGGATGTGGTCCTGGCTGCTGGACAGGCAACCCTCGTCATAGCTGTAAGGGCTCAGGCTGCCGCAAAAGACAAAAATGGACAAAATCAAATTATGAATCATATTGTAAAGCCCAAAGCAACCACAGAGGAGTCTGGAGAAATAAATACAGGAAGAGGGGACAATGGTCAAGAGCTGCACCTGGACCTTTTCCATCATAAGCAAAGAGCAGCCACAGCCAATAAACAGAAATGCTCAGTCAGTATTCACAATGCTTGGAGCCTTGAGAAAATTGTGAACGTGCGTGTCCTCTTACTTGGACACTAGGGAGAAGGCCTCGGCACAGATGGCAGGGCAGGGTACCAAGCGGATGGCGATGCGTCCCAGCGCAGCAGGGTAGTGAACACGCATGACTGTGTCAAAAGCTGTACTAATCGTGTTGACGTCTGCCTGCTTGCTGTTCTGGTCCCCTCCGCCTGTGTCCAGGATGTTCCCTCCGTGCAGGACCAAGATCAGCACATGGATCTTGGAAGGCTGCAGGCACTGCTGGGACGAGCTCTCCTGAGAACAGCGAATTAAAAGAAGGGTGACTTGTGGGAAAACTGAGGAACAGCTCTTTGAGAAAGTTCAATAAATTGTGTATTTACTTATGTGGACATCATCTTTATTAACATGGGCAAAGACAGCTAAAAAGCATGCTCACTGAGTGGAGAAAAAAAAAGACAGATAATGATGACAATAATGTCTTTGCAATTGGGCATCAAATTACTTTTATCAGATCTGTGAGTCATGGCTTCTGACTCCTGGAGTCCATCTCTTCAAACATGGACCACACAACAAACTTCTTTTCACAACCATAGAGGGGCGGAGAACCATGAAGGGAAACAGAACAGAACCAACCTACACTCCACCTGGACAACCGTTCAACTAACAGATAACACTGACAAATACTTCCTGAGGACAAGTCACATTAAATAGAACAGCACAATGTGTAGTTTTGTCTTATACGTCTGATCCAAAACTTCACATTTCCATAGAAGCACTGTATGTACACTCAACACCACAGCTGCAAGAACATGGGAGTTGAACAGAGGGGTGGTGAGGTTGAGGAGTACACATGGTTTTGGGTTTGGGCAACGGCAGGGAAAAGGGCAGGGGGCAGTAAGTACTGGGTTTGTTCAGGCGGATCGGAGATCTCTGTGGAGCTAACGTAGTCCACAGTGCACTGGGGCCAGAATGTTTACTTACTGACTGGTGCCTTGTTACCGTGATGGTAGGAATGGGAGAGCTATCGGCTTGGCCGCTAACAGAGCCACGCATCTGAACACAAGAGGACAGAGAGGCTCAGGGACAAACAGCCCTTCTCTTACCCTCCAAAGTGTAAAGCCTGATACAAAACACTGAGTTTGTTTTCCATAGTAAAACCACAACTAAAATTAAATCAAGTTTGAGAAAAGCTTTGGGGTCTGAAGGGCATTTTCTGTAGATGGTCTTTCAGGTTTATTCATTTCATGACATGTTTCTGCATCAGAGACAGCTGGTTAGGATTGTGTTCTGTACATACACACTCAATGTCTGAAACACATACCTCATCTAATCTTTCCTCACTGGTTGCTCTTTCATAGTCCACGGTCATTTCCTTGAACAGTTCACCTGAAAACACACACACACAAAGACAAGCACACACAGATTCTTATCCTCAAGTATTACAGCTGTGTGACAGTGTGTCTGTGATGAAGTGCTTGTGGTTTTCATCATACCAGGAGTTTCCTCTGTGTCTGCGGCTTCAATCTTGTCCATGAGGTCATTGGAGTTCCACTTGGCGATTTCCTTTGGGAAGACCTCCTCGCCGTCTGAGAGATCCTCTGCAGAGGTAACGCAAGATAAATCCTTATCAGCTTGTCATTACACCAACAGCATAACCAATTTAGTGATTAACAGGGCTGTACGAGCCACATTTGCTTATTCAGTTATATAATGAAACAGCTGGCCAATGTAAAGTCACCTCGTCAAGCTTTCCCACAAGATATTGTCACATAAATCATTAAACAGATATTATCTAACTACTTCATGTCAAGCATCACTCACTGTGGGGACCATCAAATCCATATTACGCTGGACATTTTTATGTTTGAAGTATAACCTTTGTGTTCATCTATGGTTTATGAGCATATGTTATTATGCAATCTCAAATAGCAGGTACAGGTGTGCTGGGGAGGGGAGTGGACAAGAGGTGGTGCAATTTTATTACCATAATGGATTTTCAAAAAAGAAAACACATCTTCTTACTAAATCACTACCTACCGAGAAAAGGTTTTAAACCACTATGTGTCTGTGAACCTGTCTAAATATATTGATGGGCTGTGTTATCCATCCACAGACACTAATCCGTGATTTAAAAAGAAAGGTTCAGGATCTAAAAAAGAATATCCCCTCTTATCCCATAATATCTCTCCTGGGACATTTTTTGTTATACTGCCAGTATCTTCATTTCTGAGAAACGGGCAGCCACCTCCTGTTCACTTTAGCTTGGGTAAGCAAATGAAAAATAATACCTAACCTTTTATGTACAAATCTCATGCAATTCCATTTACTTCCACAGCGGTTTTATTACAGATAAATAACACCGCTGTTGTGAAGAAATGGAAATCAAATTATTTCACAGTGACTTCGCTGCAGCCAGTTTCTCAGAAACACAAACGCCAGAGTACAGCTTTTTTAAACATCTAAAGAAAATGATTCAGTCATGAACTGGGTGAATTTCAAAGGAAACATGATGTGTCCTGTAAACAGTTCAACATCAATCAAGTTTTAATGCTTTTAAATTACTTCCTCAGTTGCTTCAATTTCTTCCAGTTATTAACACATAATAATCCAGTCTTAAAGTGGAGAAAAATATGTGTGTTTAGAGGGATCATTATTAGTGTTTACCTTAGTTAAATCAGTAAATTACTTTATTTCAGCTTCGTCTGCAACTTGTGCATCACAGTAGATATTTAACATCTTAATTTACAGATGTAACTGTAGCTGATCTATTTGTTTTATGTTTTTAAAAACAATTTCTGCTGTCCTAGATTCAAATCTCTGATCAATAAGTCTTTGTAACACGTTAAATGTGGTATATGACTTCTCCTCCTAAAGCATTTCTTTGTTCATTTTCACTAAACAAATATATTTCCCTGCCACTCAGAGAAGGGGAGCTTGAAGGCTAAAAATAAACCTGGCCATGTGTCTCAAGTGTAGCTGTTTACTGCAAGACGACCATAACCACGAACTTTAAAGACAGAAATCTAATATCGAAGGCAATCTGAGCCAAGTCAGCCTGTTTCCATATTTAATTTGTGTACCTCCATCATGTGATTCTTTCCTGCACCCAAGCAGATGTTTGAAGTTCATTTACTCTGTATCTCAAGTTCATTTTGTTACACCAACATCATTTATTTACCATAATTAAATAAGTGATTATTTCTTTACAGTGTAGTAACATCTGTAAATCATAAATAACTGAAATGGGCACTGGAGCAGCACAAGAGTAAGCAACGTATTAACCATCACTGAGACAGAAGCATATGTACACTAATAAATGACAGCGCAGTTATAACTTTAATCAGTTCATTTGATAAAATATGATGCTTTGACTTCAGACACCCAACACACACATTCATTAATCCATACAAACATGAACACCGCAGCACACAATAAATTACCGGGTGTCAACACAATTCAGTCTAATGATTGGTTTCCAGTTACTCACAATGTCATGAGCAGAGACTTATTAAACTTGGAACGGGTGGAAACTAATGAGTGCAGCAAAATCAGTATCAATATAATAAATGACACCGGCATGCAGGATTTTATTCATGTTTCATCATCATGACTAAATGTTTCGAAACAGTAAACACTGGTGAAAAAAAGTATTTTTTGGGGGGACGGGGTTGGGGGTGTATCATGCTTGGATGACTTGTAAAGCTTTTGTGCGTGTGAACGGTGATGCAGGTACTGGAGTGTGTCGGTGAGTGAGGGACTGATGGGCAGGAGCGATTGTGATTTCTGAACTTGATGTCAGGACGAGACACCTGGCCTGTGTTCCTTGGCCAGACTCATCCAGCAGTGAGCCTGGGTGTTGTGCCACACCCACTTACTTCATCTGCAGCCCCAAAGCATGCTGGGTATCTGGGAAGCTTAAGAACTGATCTGTGGTTAAAGAGATGCACGCAGAGTCAGGGGAGAGGAGGGAGTGAGCAGGTTCTTCGAAAACTGAACACGATAAACATTCCACATAGCTTCTGCCTTTAATTTAAAATCAATTAGGTGATTACCATGAGCGTCGAAGAACTCGTCGTCGGAGCTGTCGTCCGAGTCTCGCGCTATGCTCTGCATTCTCCACTCTGAGATGCTGTGACGTGACGGGCTCACTGAAAAAAAAAAAAAAAAAAAAAAAACACACACACATGAGCAAAAAATCCACAGTTATTTTGGGACATGTGTTTCAGCCTCTCTCTTTCCCTTTTTAACACACACACACACACACACACACAACAACAACAACAAAGAAATATTGCACAAACTCCCCCGGCCCACACACACATACACAGTGTTATATAAACATGCAACAGTCTCTGTGGTGCATTACTTCATCACAGATGGACTGCTTGGTGGTCAGGGGGGTGTGTGGAAAGTGAGGCCCAATGTAACACAGAAACCAAAACTAAATGGCAGCTGAAGAACATGGCGACACTAAAAGCAAGTCTTGTCGATCATGCGTCTTTGGCCTATGCCTCATATATCATTAGTGCGGAGGAAGAAAAGCGGGGGGGGGTCGTTTGTAGTGGGGGTTGCTCTGAGGGGAAAAAAGGCTGGTGAGAGGGGGGCACAGCTGTAGCTGTCAGCGCACAGGAGAAAACAGCAGTGGTGGAGGGGAGGGTCACTGCGAAGAGCGTCAGCCTCCTCTGGTCTGTGATGTCAGCACTGCTGCTAAAAATAGCCCCGGAGAAAACCACAGGGGGGGGAGTTACAGGGGTGAAACGAGGCACGCTGGATGAGAGTCAGGGTCCAGGTGGCAGCTACAGTGAGCGCTGCCTCGAGGTAGGGGTGACACTGGAGATGGGTGTGTTCGGACATGTGGTCCGTGATGTCAAAGCCGCTGCTAAAAATAACCCAGGTGAGCTCCACTGTGTTGTAGGGGCGAGGCGAGGGAAGTTAGGATAGTACAGCAAATGTGGAGGCGTGAGTAAATATAGTCCAACGGAGTAAAAACATTCCAATTAACATCAGGCGCCGGACAGAAAAGCAGAGCGTGGTACAAAAGCACAGAGCGCATACTGAAAAGCTGCTCCTGAGGTGTCTGGCTTTATTAACACCAATTCAACAATCTGAGCTCTGAGCTCTTTAGTAGGCTCTTGACTCATTCAGCCTGGGAGCAATTCTCAGTGCGTACATGTGTGTACAGCTCCAACAAAAAAAATACAATGAGACTAGTTTTGTATAGAAGATAGATTGTTGTCTATTGCAATGTATTGGACTTCCATCACAATGAAGTGAAAGGTACGGGGTTTGGAAAATAATATGAACCTTATTGGCATTCGGTTTTTTATTTACATTACTCTACTTCTAGAGGAAGTGAATTTAGCCATATTTTGGAAAAAACTTTTTTGGAACATACTGACCATAGAAATGGACTGCAGAAAGAATTATGCAGAAGACTTCATTTGAGAAGTTTCTCTGGATGTTTTAATAAAAACTACCCTTATAGGAGTCATCCAAATCCTTCAAACAGAAAAAAGCAAAGCACTACTTTGGCTTTGCACGAGCTTGACACATGACCTTCTTGAATTCTACACATACAAGCTTCCAGTGGAACAGGCTTCAAATATCACAACTGGCTGTGTTTACTTATGGAGCAGTGTGACTTTGCTGTCAGTATACATCAGCCTTTAAGGTGGAAAGGAGTCCGGTAACAGAGTGAACAAATAAAGCATGATGAGGTGTAAATACAAAGAGTACGAGGAGAGCTAAAGTCAAAGAGGATGAAAAGGATGGTATTCATAATGAATGCAGGTTACTCTGATACCTTCCATACCAGTGTTACTCTCACATACTAGCATACACAGAGGTGACACAGGTGGATAGATGAACATGCTCCTCACCTCCTCTCTTGGATGAGCGGGATGATCGGGATGAGGTGGACCACTGCTTGGTGAGTACACCTCGTGGCTGGAGAGTCTCTCCTCCTCCTGAGCTGACAACCACCTCCTCAGCTTCAATGGAGCTGATCGCCTCTTTAACTTCTTGGTCTTTGTCTGGAGACGGAGCACCTCCATTGGCCTCGGTGGCCTCCTCTGCCTGGCTGAACTGGGCCATCTTCCTGGCCAGGGCCAGCTGGGTTTCCAGCTCCAGCTGCCTGATGTCCTCCATGGTCAGCCCGTACCACTCATCCTGCCAGCACCAGGCCTGCCGGTGGGCACGCACCATCACCTTTCTCAGTCCTAAGGAGAGACGAAGGGAGATATTACACACCAAACACCGAAAATCCTAAGGTTTATAGATGTAAACAGAATGACACACCCATCAAGATACACTGTTACAAACAATCACATTACATGAAATGACTTTAAACATCAGTGACTGTTTACTCACCAACATCGTGAATGAAGCGTTCGATCTTTGACTGCATGCCCCAGTAGCGGAACTCCACCTTGCACAATTTGTAGGCACACATGATGGGGGTCTTCCCTGGGTTGTTGTTGTACTCTTCTATCCAGTCATCTCGCAGAGGACCCCTCTGAGTCTTCATAGACTTGTAGAGCCGTGGGTCCTCCTCTGCCTTGTACTCATGAGGGGGAATGGGATCTGTCACTATGTCGATTGGGTCTGACAAAGACAGTTCATATGTAGAAAGCAGTGACTAATGTAGCCAGGTGTTTTGGTTGTAGTGCACAAATAAAACACATTTGGTTTCAGTGATTTTAATATCATGTCATGTTGTGAACATAATTGGGTGGGGCAGTACAACTTGTATGGGCTTGGGTTTAAATGCCTGAAAATCCTTTTATAACTGACTGACAAACAAATATAAGAATGGGTGACTGATTAAAATGATTATGGTCCGTGTTGTAACTGGATCACTGCATGCCCTAAAACCATTCATTTCTGAGCACCTTCATCTTCGATGGGCAAACATGATCTCAACCCCAGAAAAAAACAGATGCAGTAGCATTTAAGTGCCACAAGTGGGCCTCACCCGCTGCTTATGTTTGGGTGACTAGAGAACAGATGTCAAGACACCATCAGACTAAAATCTGAAAACACAAAACTATAACCATAAATAAGTGCTGGGAGATGAGCTTTTTACCTCCTGCATCGTTCTCTAACATGGGTACGATAGAACGTGTATTGAGCTTGCTGTGAGGTGCACTCTGAAAGTTAGAGTAGCCTGATACACATAAGTTAGTATTTTAAGGTTCAAGAAGAATAACACCAAATGGTCTCACCGATAGTCCTCTGCCTTTTCTCTGCTGCAGACATGTTGAAGACGTCAGCTTGGTTGCCTGTGTCGGGTTTGTAGTAGGTTTCAATGTCGATGGAGAATTTCTCAACAAAGGGACAGGTGTATCTGAAGGAAAAGAGGTAACAACATTAAGTCAAAACAGCAAACGGACACAGAGGCAAGAAGCAAGAGTGCATTATGGGTTGACATCTGTCTTCATTCAGAGACTTAACTTTTAAACTGAATGGCTCAAGATCAGAACTAATTTATTAAGAGTGACAATACCCTCTCACTGCTGAGGATCGTGTGTGTGTGTGTGTGTGTGTGTGTGAGATATGCCCATCTGTTGCATCTAAGGCGTCTGGAGCGAAGCTGTCACCGGCTGAATAGATGTGTCAACAGGCGCATGCAGTCTATCAATATCCTGACAGTATAGTCAAGGGCACATCTCTTTTCAGCACCTTCACATCTCTGTGTTTGCCAGGCCCCACACAGGCAAACAGACTGACACCCTGAGAATGAGGGGCCATCAGCATCTAACAGCCTTGGAGCGTGTGCTGGCCACACGCCGATCTGATGGTCTGCTTGGGAATATTCTGACAATTTGCTCTGAGGTCTTTATTTATTCTTGGCTTTTACTGAGCGACAGCAGATAGAGCGGGACTTAAAAGACCCACCATGAAACTCACCACTCATTGTATTTTATATGCATTACACTTAATATAAGCAAGGTTTGAATTATCGCCTATTTTCCAAGCAGGTGGGGGTTGAATTTTTGTCTTGTGTGTTTGCAGCTTTAGCAGAGTTTAATGCACTCTCACTCCTGCTCTGAAGGGGTGTGGAGGTGGCCTTCCTGCACAATCGAACCTCACCTGGTGCGGGTGTAAGGGTAGGCGTTCCAGGACTCCTCTTCAACCCTCAGTGCTGCTTTGGGCAAGATGGAGCGGAACCAGCTAGGAATGTGCATGCCAATGTGGTAGACCTTGTGGGTGTACTGGCCTGTCCCACCTGGTCCATCTGTGTAGGGTTTATTCTCTAGGATTTCCACCCCACTGCCTTCACCACAGCTCTCTTCTCTGCTCTTTTTCTGAAAGAGGAAGAAATTAAGAAGAAATTAAATGAGTTGGAAAGGTGTTTATGTCTGCATATAAGCAACAAAGCGCTTATATGCAAATATTACGCTGCATTTAAAAATGTGAATACAAGTTTTCTCAATCTGAAAGAAGGAACTGAAACAACAGAATGAATGGACACGGTGCTGTTAGCAGATAAGAATCTGAAGAGTTAGACACAGTGAATTGTTACAACCACACAGACGTCAAAATTAATAGCTTCCTGAAAGCTCTGTCAGAGCTCAGTCGCAAATCAGGAAAACCAAAAACCAGCTCATGGAGCCACACCTTTCCCATATTTACATTCCAGGTGCACAGAGGAAGAGAAGCTGGGTGGAGCCTGCAGTTGCAGTTGCAGTTGAGTAGAACAACAGCTAGGTGACTCTGAGCTTCAAAGACAGGAATGTCTAGCATGGCAAGAGGGTGATTTGTGATGGTTATGAAAGAAAGGGAAACCAGGCAGAAGAGCATAGTCCAAGTGCTGACGATATTAAAACGAGAGAAAGGAGCAAGGAGCAAGGAGCATAAATATCAGAGATTACTGATGTATCATCTTGTCTTTTTCTCTTATCAGCCCTCGTCTTTCCAGTCTTTCCACATACAGCTCAAAGTATATTTAACGTAGTACTTAGTACAACGGCAGGATAATAGGGAGACAGATTTCGACAGTCAGTCCAGCGGGGGAGAGGCGATGCAGGCAAAGCGGTGAATCAGTGGAGTAGGAAGGAGGAAGCCATGAAGCGGCCAGAACTCCGGACCTTATTACCTCTGACAGGTCATTCATTAGCCACCCGCTCTGCTCTCAACAGCCCAGACACAGCTCCAAAGACACAGCACAGACGCCACAGCAGCCAGTACACGAGATGTTGGAACATAGCTGGTCTACAGTAAATGTCAAGTTTACAGTGTACTGTGCGCATACAAACACTATAAAAGTGTATGCCACCAAGACATGGACACATAAACAAACAAATGATGTGTCTACACAGATGAACAATTTTAAGCAATCATATATTACAACATCTTTCCACTTACACAGAGGATTATCAGTCGCTTTTACAATTAAACTGATCACAATAAGGACAGTGTATTACTGTGAGTACTATTATCATTATATTTGGAAAAAGAAACTTCTGCTGACTTTTCCAAATGTAATTATTTCCCTTTGTACACAGCTCCAGATTTTACCAAGTGATATCTGGATGTCAGCAGTCATTCTGTGGTGGACTGTCCCTTTAATTAGGTTGCTGAAAGGTGACTGCAGCCTGTCAAAAGCAGTGTCCCTTCTTCTCCTCCCCCCCCCCGGGGCGATGGATGATTCTCTCCAGTTCACCCAGAGAAAGATTACAAAACACCAGGGCCAGGGCTCAGCTGTTCCCTTAGGGTACAATGGGACGTAAGGGAGTAGATAACATGCTTCAAGTTAAATGAACACTGAAAGTAATGTAGGATTCTTAATGAAAACAGTGCGCTTTGTTCATTCGTGTGAAGATTGTCTAAACTATACCTGTGGGGGAACAGAAATGAAAAAATAGTTTTTCAAGAGGCTCCGCAAGTGTGGCGACTGGCCTCAGAGGGGAAAGAGGGGGGCTCTCATCTACACCAGTCTACTGTAAAATCCTTTTTGGCTCAGTACACAAAGACAAAATGCCTACTGTGTTGTGAGTTCAAGCCCTGCCCTGAAACCTTTGCCACATAGCTCTCTCTCTCTCCCTCTCACCTTTCTTTAAATAGCCTTCAAACACTTACAAAATAAAAAATGTTGTATGTGTTTAGGTCCGACAGCTCTGACAGGATGGGAGTCATATCCTGGTTTTTTCCTCCTGCCATCTAGTTAGTGAGGCGTGTTTCCTGTTTGAGACGCTGCTTTTCGCTCTTCGCTCCGCAGACACAGTTGCTTAGTCAGAACATGATGGATGTGCGCGAATGAATGAGACACAGTGAGATCCTCTCATTTTTAATTTCTCGCACATTCCGCAGTTGCTTCGTACATTACTGCAAATCCCTATGCAGTGATGATAAATTTACAATTAGCTATCAAATGAGAAGGCGGCGTTGTAAGGGCAAAGGAAGGCAAGTGAGAGGAGCGGTGGGGTATAGCCTGCTGAGGTGCAGATATGGCCAGACTGTCCTAAGGCCCTGACTTCATCTATAAGGCTTACACCGGGGATGGATTACAGGCGGGCAGGCCTACATGCTGCAGTTGCCCTGGCAACATACAGCAATGAAGCGAGGGTATGTACAGACACCAGCAAAATCCTTGTTTCCTCTCTGCTCAGAATACGGCTCTCTCTCTTTTCCTTCCACCCCCTCTCTCATTTCTTCCCCTCCCTCCTTCGCAGTCTCTCTTTTTATCCTCCATTTCCTCTTTTTATTCACTCCCTCTCTTGAACAAAACCTGACCACCGGCACGCTGCTGATGTCATGGTTGCCATGGTGACTGAAGCCTCACAGCAACCAGGCTGTGCAGAGAGGGTGAGGTCAGGGGGAAAGGTAACCATGGGTCACTAATGTAAGAAATCCACTTCCTATGATTTGTTTACATGCTTACGGGACATGCACTGATTTTGTTTTTTTTCCCAGAGACTAAGACTTTGCATAATCCTGGTTGCACATGTGCCAATGTTTTGCAAAATGTCCTGTCTGACAAAATCTTACAAAGGGCATGCAGAATGTCTGGGTGCAAGGCAAGTCTAAACAGACACTGTAGTTATGTGTTTCACATAATGAATAATTTCCAACAATGCACTTTCCAATACAGCAAATGTGCTGAAGAAATGATCAAGTGTGCAGAAGTGTGGTGCTGTGACTGGTCTGTGCTGTCTTGAAACATCTCCTTGCTTTGGGGCATGTTGCTGAGTCATGCTCCCAACCATCTACAGCTCAACTGGATTACCTGTCTGTTTGGTACACCGGAGGGAAAATATGAAGAAAAACAACAGAACAGACAAGGTTGTCAACTGAAGAGCCTGAGACCAATATACTCTTCGTGGACTTGTGCTTACTTTACTACAAGTAAAGTTAGTATTCAGACAGTGTCAGGAACATTTTCAGACAAACTGTTTTTATAGTACAAAGACAAAAAGAAAGGGAGAGGCCCTCTGAGGCAATACAGGTGAAAAAAGCTGTAGAATGTGTTGCAGTACTGTTAATATTAGACATAAGCGCTCATTAATTTCAGTGTTAGATTAACAATTAAAGGAGAGAACCGTCTCAGGGAAGGTAAACAGCTTGTGGGCATGCTGGGGTTCTGTTATTCAAAGCCTATATTTTAACCTTCTTCCATGGAGCTGCTCCCTGCGGGCTGCAGCTCCAGTGTATGGGACCTAACTGAAATATACGTGGAGATTATTAGTTGAGTGGCACTTAAGTACATGAACTTCAGGGTCCATATTTTGTTTTGTGTTGGCTATAAAGGGAAGCTGATGTAAACCTACCATAAATTTATCAGCTAGCTGCTGATTTTGCTTGACAATCCACTATGAATATTTTATTCACTTCTCATGATTCTTATTTCCTGATTGAAAACAACCTCCTTCAGTCACATTAACTCCACAAAACAAGATTTATAAAGAAGCACGGCACACAGAACCTGGCAACATGCAGGAACCTGATCAAATGGGCCTGGAATTTCAACCTGCTCTTCAACAAAATAAAATTGCCACTTGTGCCACACATTACATAACCATGCAGCTCAAATCCCCCACAAACCTGCTGAATGTCTGTCAAGGTCAGCATGTGTCTCGAATGACAAAAATTTAAACAGAAAAATACACTTATGTGTTTCAGTGTTGTATACATTGAGACACTTATGTGTCTCAATGTATACAACATGTCCAGACAACAGCATCTAAACAATGCTGAATTTTGCTCACAGTGCTCACAGTGCACCTGGCAGTACCACTGGATTAAATAACTCCTCCTTCACGTACACATGCCATATGAAGAGAAAATATGTTGCTACACAGTATAACTAAAGCTGTGTAAATCAGCCTTTCCTGTTAGCAGCTGTAAACCCTAAAGCTCTTACACAGACCCTCAGTCTCCAGCTAAGGGCCTGCTCAGGCAAATGAAACCGTCGGACACATACAAAGCAGTATGTCCATCTCCATCGTGAAGTAAATTGGTGCACCGGGCCTGCAAAGAAAGCAGGATGCCCCCACCCTTCTTCTGAAGAAACATGCAGCCTATGACAAATGGAAACAGCCAGTTTCAGAGAGTTTAAATTGGATAATCTATCAGCACACAAGCTCTCTTTGTTCCGTTACTCCACCAGCGTCAGACACCGTATGACCAATCATTTCATAATTGGGCACGCTGCGATCGCACTCTTGAAAAATCCCATGTTAATTTATCTCCTCTTTGACTGTGTGTGTTCACACCTTGGCTTTCTGCATCACTTAATCGTTTTTGGCCCGAGTGGCGCTGTGAGCTCACCTGGATCATATAGAGCTGGGCGATGCGATACTCCTCCACACTCATGGGCATGGGGATGCGGTACTCCTTGATAAGCATGGTGAATCTTGGAATAGGGAGAAAGGGGAATCAGGGAGAAGACTGACAAGGGAAGGGGGGAGGGAGGGACAGAGGGAAGGGAGGGGGAGAGGGGACAGGAGAGACTCCGGGGGCTCCTATATGTGACTCGTCAAATCACCAGCTGAAGCCCACATTGATGGCTCCTGTGGGGATAGAAGCAGAAGAAAGCATGAGGTGCGTAAACTGTGAAAATAATGAAAAATAAATACAGACAAGCATCTGATCACTCATGTTGGTTATAGTCAAAACACAATCGTAAGCCTGATGGTGAATCTCCAAAGATACTGGTATAGATAATGGTTCTTCAAACACTCGAAAGCAGAGACCAGATTCAATCAGCAACAAAATTCATCATGAGCACAAGACCAAGCTGAAAGATTCCTATATGCATAACAAAGGACAAACATTCATTCTCGTGGCTCACACACAGACAAAGAGAAGAGCCGGCCCGTCGTTCAAAATACAATCTAAACGTAGTTACTGTATGTCTGGTCCAAGTCTCAGCATCCAGGACGAGCATCAGCGTTGCATTTCCATCCAGCATTTCAGATCCAAGTAAAGCACTTCCCAGGATAAACTTCTCTTCTTATACACAGGCCACAGCTCAGTGTGTGTGTGTGTGTGTGTGTGTGTGTGTGTGTGTGTGTGTGTGTGTGTGTGTGTGTGCGCGCGCATGTGTGTGTGTCTGCATGTGGGGCGGGTGGCCAGAGTCTACGGAAAGCACCCGTGCTTTGCCGACGGTGCCAACAGCAACCCTGTCACTCCCAGCCCTTCAGCACCGTCACATGGGGGGCTCACTCAGCATAAGAGGGATTACAGTTGAGTGGGGAGCATTACATAACATGGTAAGAGCCCCCTGTGCATGATCGAGGTTTCACAAATAGCAGCCTTAGAATTACACAAAGCATTGTTTTCAAACCACTGGGCAGATAGGGGTAGGTGTGGGATATACATACGCAACGTGTGGGTGGCGTGAGTTGCAGAAGTCTGCTTTGACCGCAGAGGGAAGAACAACTCTCCCAAGCCAAGCAAGTACAAAACAAGATCATGACTGTACAGCACTGTACTGCGCTGTAGTGGGAGTTTATCTAAATTAAATATCACAGGTGTCAGCTAAGGTGACACAGTAACTGAAGAGGAGTCAATTAAGAAAAGGAGATATCCACTAGTTCAAAGAACTCTTCTGTCAAAATGAGTGATGGCACACACAAAGAAGCATATTATTTCATATATTTTTTCTTTTTTTTTTTTTAAAGAATGGTAACTTCAGTTCTTGAAGGGGAAACAATTACCACTGTTACAGGCTGATTCTTAAGTTACATTTTTATTTCTCTAGTAAAAGTGTACACTCAGGATTTTTTTGGGGGGTGGGGGGCTACACACTTGCTAATAATTGAACAACAAAGATTTAAAAGTCTAGTTAATGAAGGGACAGTTCAGTCTGTGTTCAGATATGCTTGGAAGCACAGCGGACAGGATCTTAGTCACGGTGCTGAGGAGGCACGGTACAGTATGTGTGAGGGAAGACAACAACACTTTTCTGGCACAGCCTGCATTTGACCATCCAAATGTGACCACACAGCATTGCGTAACCCCAATATTCACTCGTTTCTGACCTGTGGCAGCAACTGGACCTCGCTCTGGCACACGGCCATTCTGTCTAATCACACTAATCACACTAATATTCCCGCTGCGTCACTTATCCAGCGAACAAAGGCCAGCTTTGGTGAGGGTCCTGGTGTAAACAAGGGTTTGACTGCTCGCCTCCACAACTCCCCACTCAAGACACATTCCCCTCATGAGTCTGACGCGCTGCCAGGACAAAGGTGGAGCTTGTCTAACTTTTTAACCTGGACCGAGGTTGGGAGGGGCTCTGGCGAAAGGAGGGTAACAATGACTTCAACACATTTTTCATATAATGCCTTTGCTTTACGTAGAAGAACAACGCATTGACAAAATCGGAGCAGAGCGCCACGTTTCGCTGAAAATAACTGCACTCTTGGGAAAAGCTGGGATAAAACTAGGCTAGCTGGAGCGGCCCAAAGAGAAGCCTGCGGCTCAGGAGCCAGAGAGGCCTCTAGATGTTAGAGCCAGGCTATACAGGGGAAGGTCACAGTGCTCATGCTTGTTGACAGCGATGATAAACAGCTTCACAATCTACTTGAAGCGCTGGTTCAACAATGTGGCAACAGTTTGAATGTGGGTTGCAACTGATGCTGCAACAAACTCCTGAGAGTTTCTGAGAATTTCCTCAGAAACACTGGCCGGCAACTCTGAATGTGACACCTGTACTGGTCTGAAGCAATGCGGCGTGACATGGTAAGACAAACTTTTACTGTCTGATTATCTGCCGGAGAATGACCACTGTGTTAATCAAAGCCCAGCCAGCTGCCACAGGCAACCCACAAACAGGGAAGTGACACCCAGTATGTAAAGAGAGACAGGAAAAGCTACAGGCAGTATAACAGAGGGACGCCATACAGTCATCGCATTACTCTGTCCGGCAGGCAGTATTAGGAGCCTGCAGTGATGATACTTTACAGGGATTTGTAGAGATGCTGGTGCATGTGAATTATGTGCCCAACTGCCAAGCAGGATTATGACAGTTTTACTATTTGTTAGAGCTGCAACTAACTATTATCTTTATTATGAATGAATCTGTTGATTTTTTTTATTGATTAATCAATCAATTTTTTTTGTCATTAAAAAGTCAGAAATTAGTGCGAAAGGCCAATCGCAATTTCCCCAAACCAGAAGCTGAAGTATTCAAATTGCTTGTTTAGCTCAAATAAGAATCTAAAACCAAAAGACAATCAATATAAAATCATACAAATTAGGAAAAAGCAACTAACTGAGAAGCAATTGAGAAGCCGGAGCCAGCAGATATTTGGCACCTTCTCTTCATGGTGTCTCAAAATATATTATACACGTTGCCTTGCTGTGAGTATCTACAAAAACGTCCAAAAAAAGGACAAAAACATTTTAAAAGAAATCTGATTGTATTTTTTTACAGACTTGTAAAATGGAGAGCCTACGTTCATTTCAGTTTCAGTGTTCCCCTTCTGTTGTTCCTGTAGAGATAAACCCATTTATATGTTTAGTTTCAGCAGTGCTCTTCGCAAAGTATGAAAATCTTGCAGCAGACTGTTTTTCCAGTTTCTGTCTCTCCTTTTCTGCCTCTGTGGGAGCAACAGCCAAAGATGGACATAACCAAACTGGCTCCCACAAAAATGTGTTTATTACATATTTTTCCTCTGTTTATCCATAGTGTCAGTTTGTGATGTGGATATTTCAACTTGATTACATGATAACACAGCACACACATATTTATGTTTATGCATTATGGCTGTGGCTTTGATTAAGTATGCAATAACTTCTCCTTTAATGATCTATAGATTAATGAGGTTTTCTGACTTTGATAATCAATACATCTCCTCTACAGCAGAACTGCAGACACAGACCTACCCTGAAATGCCATAACTCCCTAATGGTTTAAACCTGTATCGCTCTGACTCTTTCCTTTGTGACTGATGCAGATGCTGCGCACAGCAAAGGACCTGTACTGCATGATGAACCAGCAGCCTCGAGAGAGTACTGGCACCATGCTTGACCCAGAAAAAAAAGCCCTCTCACACACAGAGCTTAAAAATAGCCCGGTCACAATAATCCTAGCATACGCAAGCAGAGTGCTTGACGTTGTTTGTTCAAAGAATATGCTCATTCCCTTCTAAAAATACAGTCTCTGCCCCCCTCTAGGCAGTGACGCAATAGCAGCACACGCCAATGCACAGCGCTCATCACAAAGCAGCCTTCAATGTTTCCGCTCCCGTTTCGACAAAACCGAAGCCAGCGATAGCTACAAGACACTTGTGGTAGGAACTGTATTTTGTACCTTTCCCAACAACAGCTTTCTTAGTCTATTAAAGGTGTGACCAGTTGTGGTAGGACCATGCACCCTGAGGTCTACAATGCTGCAACTACATCATCTGTGACCCTCTCAGAAGGTGTGATGAACCATCAGTGGTACTGATCAGCCTGCAGGCAAAGAGCATGACTGTTTAAAACCACAGCTTATTCACTTTTATAGACATATACATCTGTATTAAAAAGCAGAATTAGGCACTAAACATCAGCTAAAAGCTTCTTCAGAATGCACAGGTAAGCTGTCAGTCAATCTACTGGAACTTTCCAAACAAATATAATGCTTAATACCACAAGAGCCATAAGGACAGTGCCTGTAAACACAGCTCTGTGTGACTGCAAGAGCCAGCATAAACAATCAAGCGCTCAGAGATGTGCACATCTGCTCACCTCTAAACAGGGATAAGTGTCTGACTTAAACAGATGAAACCTGCTTACTCCACCGAGCAAAGGCTGGATTATCCGTCACAGACCGAAGGCTCTTGCTTCCACCTTAACATTTAATCTACCTTTCCCTCTGAGATCCATTTTCCTTTCCACCTCAGGCTGTTCTGCACCACAGTAATGGAAAGTGGCATTACTAATTTTGTCTGAAGGCACAACATATAGCTTAGGACTGAAAGCTATACGCACAGCAGACAGGTTGACCACAGGACAGGGAGCAACAGCTGGGCCTTAATGTCGACATAAAGTAGAATACTGGGGGGGGGGGGGGGGGGGGGGGGTGTTGACTCACAGCACCACCACTGTGGCCTTTGGGAAAAGACCTCAATGGTGGTGCTTCTTTAAATTTAGCCCTGTTTTAGAGAGCACCACTTTAAGGCGGAGCAACAGAGGAGGTGGTGAATCCCAAATGAGATGGAGGGGGTTGGGGGGTGGCGGTGGCGGAGGCAGGAGTTCCCTCACGACTGACCGGAGGCAAGACCCCTTTAAAATACAAGTGGAAAATGTTAGCCCCCGGACTGCTTAAAATACCATAGATCCGTTTCACACAGTGCTGCCTTGACATTGCAGACACATCTTCAGCTATGACAACCGCTGCAAACACAGCCTCTGCCTGTGACAAGAACCCTTGATTGAGCTGATGGGTTTATCCAGCAATCCAGTTAAAATGTCAAAAGGCTTAAGACAATGCTGTTCGTGCTGGGCTGTGCACACTACGTGGCCAGAGCGAGGGAGTTTACCATCCACCTACAATGACCAAAGAGGCCGTGAAGCATATTTCAAACAAGCACACAGTACAAAGATTAGACTTCTCTGTCCCGTGGAGTATCTAATAAGGGTAGAATATGAGGCATCATTAATCAGGGGTATAACTGTGATAAATATAAACTATTTGGCACAGATTACTGAATACAAAATTGATTTACACCCCACAAAATGTGCCCCCCTCAGGGCTTAATGAAGTCAGACTGACAACTTTTATTCTCATCTATAAATCTATCTGTATTAAGGTATTAAATGGTAACTTGTGAGGCTACAAGTTTTATCTGTACTATATTTGTGAATGTGCAGGGTATTAATCAACCATTTTCCCCTTGATACAAGATATTTTTATCTTTAAGCCTTTTAAATACTCCATGGGACTGTAACTAGAATATTTCTATAAAGTATACAGGATTAGTTTGGGTGGAGGCTTTCGGACAAAGACCATGTTTTTGCTTTGTTTGACTTCAATAAAGCACCGAAGGGCTGAGCAAACATTTATCTTTTCTCCATATTTAAAAAGTGGCCAGGACTGTTTGCATGCTATACCACACAATGCACGAGTGAAAAGACAGGAGGAGCAAGAGCAGGGAAAACATTCTGAGTGATCCATTATTTAGTCTGCATCACAGACTCAATTTAAACAGAGGCTGAGCTAACAAAACAGACCGATGTAGCTGAAACATAATGTGATCCCCTAACATCAGATCTCTTACTATCAAAGACGAGTACACCACGAAGAAACGCTGCAACAACATGAGTAACCACTGACACTAGCACTGCCATATGCTCGCAGAGCGGTTTGATCATGTAAAATGCAAGAGATAAAAAATGCAAATTGCAATACATTGCGGTGCATCATCTTGTGCCACATACTGTAAATACAGTAAGCCCCGTGATGCGCCCCAGAATAAGGCCATCACTCTTCCTGTCCCTCAGGCCCATGCTCCTCCACAGGCTAAGGAGGTGGGATGCACAACCTGCCCTTGTTCTTTTCTCATCATCGGAGTGCAAGGGGAAAGCTAAAAATATTCGACACCCTGTGAGCATCTCCTCCATTGCATTCCTCCTCCTTCTCCTCGTCCTCTCCCTCCTACGGTCGTCCTGCAAGTAAGAACTGCTTCTAAAAATGATCCTCGTTTACACGGGGAGGGAACGAGCAGGAACCACAGACACAGCGGAGAATGTGGTGTCGAGAGGAAAGCAGAACTTTGCAGAGAAGATTACTGCAGAGTAACAAGATAAACAGTCAAACAGATTATTAATCATCAAGTAACTGAGTTTTACTCTGCACATGGGCAAAGAAATATACTCGTCATACTTATGGCAAAAGCAAATAAAGTATAAATGTCTAAAGTATGTCACAACATTTTCTGCTTGAAAAGGTTTCACAGAGCAAAACATGAACATAAAACAATGCAACACCACAAATATAGCTGTTACAATGATATAAGCTATTTTTGTTCTTTCTAACTACAAAATATTTGGTTGGAGTGAGTTTCACAAAAATAGCTGTACAAAATCTCATGGCAAACAAGTGCTCACTCCAAGGCAGATCAGTGAACGTCACGACATCTGAAGCTCTGAACCAGTGGAAAAAAAGTAAAGTTTTAGATTAGATACCCCCACAGCATGTAATTAAAAATTTGACATAAATAAATCTGGTGCCTCATGACTGCTGAGAACTTTAAGCTGCTTTAATAAGTGGAGCCATTGTTTTCTTATGCCTCAGTGGTGCCGTTTTCCAAAACGAGTCTGTTACATACCAACTCTATCTCTAATCAACGCCACGCTTTGCTCTGAACAAAATTAGATGACCTTATATGCAAATTATACTTGGATTAATCAGTTACGTGCCAAGGTTAAATGAGGATCTCCCCTCGCTGTCATTCTCTCCGAGCGCTCACACAGCCTAAATCAACTGTGCAGAGAGCAGTCTTATGTAACTTGGACAGATATAGAAAAAGAAAGCATTGCTAGCCTAGCATTTTGTCCACTCCATTAGTTAATTCATGTGGCCTACAGACCACAGCACAGGAAATGCTTTTGTAGGCTTAGACAATCTCTCTCTAACATCGCCATCAGCCCCTCTATGAGCGTTTGGTAGCAACAGGATGCTGATTCAAATCAAGACCTTCTTGCTAATGTGGAGCGCACTGCTGAGCACTTGCTCACCACTGACAGCACAAAAGCTTGGCACAAAGGCTCGGAGGAATAACAACTAATGGATTCCCAGTATCACTGCCACTAGCAATCTCTCACAATAGTGAAAAGTGGCTTTGACTCTATGAAATACCACGGCGACGTGGCTGAGACTGCAGTGAGACAATACCTACATAATCAGTCTGTGGCAGAATCCAGGCAGATTCTCACATGCATGAGAATGCATGGTCTGACTGACAACCAACCCGTTTTAAATAACTCAAAAGCAGAGTTTAGAGTGGGCACTGAGATGAAAAGTTTAAAGAATTATTGAATGTAAAATGAAGCAAAGGTAGTCTAATATGTTATTGGTATGAGGCGTTTCCAACATCTGGAAGGTTAAGGACCTTGGCCAGACGTTTAATATTTCTAAGCTCTGTCCTTACACAAAGAAACAGCAAACTTCTGAAGTGGCAAATTTGTGTAACAGTTTATTTTACATTTTAGAAACAGTGGCATAAAATCAGACACAAGCCATTTCTTGCCCAGTCTATTCAGTCTATTTTTAGTTTCCCCTCATTAAAGAAAAAAACTTTAGCACTCCAATAACTGCCAATGAAACTTTTTTTTTTAAATAACTATGTCGAAGAAGAGAAATAAAATGGATTACACTCTACAAAACTTGTGAAGAAAAATGTTTTGCTTGAGGCCAAAATGTATTCCCTTTCCTGCCCCTTTATCCTCTCCATCATTGCTTGAACGGGGGGTTACCATGGAGACACAGAGGGCCCTTTCCTTATTGGTTGCCAAGATGAAGTCAGAGTGACGAGGAAAGTAGAGACCAGACGCTGCTGGGGCTGATACTTCTTTCTCCTGTTTCTCCTGTCTCCACTTTCACTTTTGTCAGTCTCTGTTCTTCCCCGCCACGGCTCATTTGCAACTGATCTGGTTTCTATCTTCTGGCTACAGCAGCCGCCAACAACGCTCACTTATTCAACCGTATCGTCAACCGTAACATATGCTACTGTTATACATGTAGATGACAATTCTCTATGTAACCGAATGCGGGATTAAAATAAAGTGGTGGGTGTGACATACATTAGCTAAGCCATTAGGCCTAAATACAGCTATGTGGGCTTTGCAGATATAGCATGCTGGTTTAAAAGCACTTCATACTTAATGTTAATAATGCACTTTGGTTTAAAACAATGTCAGTGTAAAGCTGCATCACTTGGAGGATGAAAACTGCCATATGCAAGTATGATGCAAGTTCTCTTTATATAGTATAAGATTAACTGAGGAGACTGCTAATAGCTCAGACTTCAGAGATCTAGCAGTGAGTGAGAGGAAGGTGCAGAAAAAGAATACTGATATTCAATTTGTTGAAACCTTGGGAAGAAATTGGTCTTCGTGCCCCAATTTCTCATGCTCTAGCAGCTGAGAGGAAAATTGATCTGAAAACTTTGTGTGTGAACTTGGGAAAGAGGAAGAGAAAAAAATACGCAAGCATGAGCTAAAAAGGATATTACTGGAACTGTGAGGAAACTATGGGAGAAAGTGAAGTTTAAATGGTGTTTAATCTGCGTTTTTACTTGATAGACTAACTCTTACTTTAGTTTTTGAAATGTTATAGCAAATCAGCTTTCATCTAAAAGACAGAGCAGATAAACCCTTCACCAGGACAGTGATATAACCTCACCTTTAACTGACTGCAAAAGTCCTCAAGAATAAGTGCATAAAAGGAAGGACAAAACTCTGATCTCAACGCAACAATCTCCACCTGTCTCAGCTATTGCTTTTATAGTGCGTTCTTCTGTCTTTAGTTTGTGGTTTAAAGAAATTTGACTTACTGAGTCATCGGTTCAGTGAGTAGGCCTGTATTCATTTAGAGGACACCATGCATCAAGGCAAATTAACTGTCAATGATAAGAAAGCTGCTCATAAAAAGCAGGGGCTGTCTAACTGCCCTTTGGTGAAATACCTCAAACCCTCTTGTGCAGCACAAATAATGCAGGCTTCCCAAAAGTGTTCTTGCCAGTGACCAAAGACAGAAGCTGTCTCTCACACTGCCCATAAAAGGCCATTTTCTATGATGCTCGCGGTCCTATGACTTTGGCTAACATTTCAATGGGTTCTGAGGTCAGGTTTCCAGCTCTGTAGAAAACCAGACTTTATCATCTTGGGATTTTCTTATCAGAGCCAAAGCCTATATAAACCAGAAACTCTCTTATCGGTCTTATCAGTATACTATAAAGGATTCTGACATCTCTCTCTCACACAGAGACATGCCACTCTGAATGGGGACGTGGTGCTTTGTCTGGCAAATGGAAGCAAAGAATGGGTTTAACGCAGAGAGACTCCTCGGTAAAAGCCTGTACACCAGGAGGAAAAAAGGGAAAGAGACGAGGGGGCAGCAAGGAGGAGGGGGAGTTAGGGTCTGAAGGAGTCTCTAATTTTAGCCTCAGAGAAATCAGGTGTCTGCGGCCAGTGGAAAAGAAAAGAGAGCATGGGTAAAGTGACATGAAGCAGCGCTGTCGCTTTCATTTTACATGATCCATGTGAGTCAGAGAGCACTGCGAGGGCCGGGGGTGGGGTAGAACAAAACACAAACAAATGTAAAATGGCATATGTGGTCCACACTGACATGAAACATAAGAGGAATGAACTCAGCGTGAAAACTGTAGGGACAAATAGTAACACAGCTCAAATAAAAATGTGATTTATAGACTCTGATGGTCACCCACAGCTTTATAATTAATGTGGACCAACTTAAATGTGGACAGGAAGAGGTCCACTAACCAGCACTTTCTTCAGTGATTGGGTGCTGCAAGCAGCATCTCTATTTCACAGCAGACTATGCACCTTGCAGATTAGATTAGTTAATACATCATCTGCTGGGATTCAGGACTTTGCCTCACAGAGGCAGATATCGTTGCATCTTTTTGCTTAGGAGCTAAGAAGTTTCCTGGTAGAGAGGGTGTGTTGTCAGTGTGCCTCGATTTTATCAGTGTACCCCCCCCCCCCCCCACCCTCCACGATAGGATGAAGATATGTAACTTCATTCCTCCTCCAAAAAATGAAACTCAGGTAAGCACAAAGGTCTACTATAAAAGACCTCAGTTCTTCTTTGGAGTCCACCCATAATGCCAGAATAACTGGTGCCCAGAGGGAAGAGGACAAGGAGCAGACCTGCACAAAGCGTTCGTCTTTGTCTCATTTCCCAGACAACGCCACTGTAGGAGCATTAGCAGTGATGTGCCATTCATAAGCTGGCTCATCAGGGATGCGTGGGGACAGGATGTACCCCTGTTGTCCCTGTCAACAGCTCAACACCAATATTAGCATCACCTGCTTTGTTTAAGGGGACTGAGGTGGGAGGGCAGGTTTGGGGAGAAGGACAGAGTCTGTGGAGCTCGAGGTGCTGAAAACAGCACAACGTTCCATTCAACGATCTTCTGCAATACTGTCATGATACCTGATTGTCCACTCAAGATGAATTTAAAGAAAAATCAGACATTCAGACAACCAGCCAGCTATGATCCCCTGTGAGGGGATCATAAATTGTAAAAGACGTTTTTCAGGCCTGCATCAAAACCCCATAAATGGCCAAATGATTGGAAAAGCACCATAAAAATCTTTGCTTTCCACAAATATGTTACTGGGTAGTGAAATTGTTTCAATTTCCTTTCCTGTGGTGACTCGTGTGCTTAGAATTAATATATCACAAACTATGTCACACTCAGCATCTTATGCAGATTATTCTTATTGTAAGCGATAATGAAATACACAGTTTTGCTTTTCCATCATACACCACTAGGTTCCCTGTTACCATTTGATTTACCACTTCCCAAAAGACTCCCACAACTGGGTTTTGAATCACATAAGCCCTAGTATTGGTTTCGTGCAGTGAATAAACTAACAGGAAGTCATGTTCTTCATTTAGCCTTTCAACATTATTCAATTCCAAAGCATCAGAAAACCATCAGACCGATCATTACAATGTTTGAGCTGAGCACTCGAGACAGAGACAGTTCATTTGAATGGAAAATTTCAGCTTAATAACAGTCACATATCACCGTTCCTGACCGTTCAAATCACATGTGTATTTGAGGACAAAGCATTAATTCTCATCCTTAAAACCACTCTGCCATATTTTGTTAGCAGCTACAAGAATTCCACTGATCTGATCGAACAACCCAGGGCAACCGCTGGGACATTTACCTAGTGCTACTTCCTGTTCCAGCACTGCTAACCAAACAAGCTAACAGTCCTGTGCTCTGAAAGGCAATAGCTAAAGACCAAAGGACTATTTTATGAAGCTGCTTTGTTTATGATTAAACACTTTAAAAGTTCTTAAAAGAAAATGCACTCATAACTTGTTAAAATCCCCTCCGGTGCTGTCAGTGCCCATAAAAATCAGTCTCTATTGACTGTCAAAGAAATGACACCGACGTGACATGAGCCTTTGTACCCGTCAGCCATATCAGCTGTGGGAAAAATTATTTAGACTATACAGTCCAAGACAACATGAAGGGCTTGTGGTGAATCCTGCTTAATACTTTCAGTTCATTTAACAAATGGCATTCCCACATTACACACCAAGCTGGAAAATAAATTGACTTTTCTAATATTCTAGCAAAGCAATCACAGGAAGCTGGCCAATGCAACCATATGAGCAATTCACCTACTGTGAGAAATGAGACCCAGAGAGATTATGGGGTACTATTATGTGTCTATTTTAGAGACAGAACAGAATAAAATAAGTAAGGTAGTGAGGAACCTATTATAAAAAAAAAAAAGAAGGAAAATTGCTCAGCACCTGCGCAGCTGCTCCATCTCTGTCACTATCCACTGCATCTTATCAACGAGCCTTTGAGATTATACTGCCGCGTTGTCTTGGGTGGGATTGGCAGTGATTGTGCGTATATGGTGGGTGGGATACAAGACGCAGGAGATCACCATGCAACAGACTTCTAAAATAGACTTCCAAATAGTCCCAGAGAGCCAAGACTATACTGCTCCTCTGCTTAAATAACCAAACTGTACTAAATGTTATGAAGAAAGCAGCAACGCCAGTATTACACAACAGTTCAACCGGCTTTTACAAAATCAAAAGAGATGGAGCAACATTGAGAAAGAAAATGTCAAATTACCACGCAAACAGGCAAGTGAACTTATTTACCACCTTGTTAACTCTTCAGAAAGCCCGTGGCTCATTTTACTGTTACTGTGATGTTTTTCTGCTCTTCCTGTGTCAGTGATCTCATCTGATAATCAGCTCAAATAGTACAGACATGGAACCAAAAGATGTGGTGAGCAGCCGAATACGTCATTCAAACTTTAACTGACAGGAAGTGAACCTTTTCTTCTTTCCCCAACTGAAACTCTGTTACTCAGTGTTTGACATAGGTATTCTTAATAGCGACAGGATTACTGACATATGCAGTATGTTGAATACAAGCAAAACTGAGGATTGTAATAAGAACACAAGACCTGTGACATGTAAGGATGAAGAAAAAAAAAAAAATTCTCACAACAAAGATTCCACGCGCTGCTATGAATACTCAAACAAGGCTGAGACACTTGCTCACAAGCTACAGGCTCCTCTGTCAGGAATTTTCCACTCCACAGTCACTCAGACATACAGCATATATTTACATATTCTCACAGCGTTTCGTTTTCCTCCTGACCGTCAGCGGGTTAAGGCCCTCCTGTAACTGTATAACATTAGAGGAGTGGTGGGTAATTTTAGTCTTAGGGAAAGAGACCTGTGTGTTATGAATGAGGAAACATTAGCTTAGTATCTGAACGCAATCAAAAAAGGTCATTGCAGTGTCTCCACTTTTGCTTTTTCTCTGTCAGTTTAAAAACAGCATCAGATCTGCTTTGATTCAGCAAATACTACTGGTGAACACGGAACAAAATTAAAAAAAAAAAAAAAAAAATCACAACTGTACAGACAATGTAATGATTCATAATCACCTCCACTCTTTCTCTCTCAGTAGTGTGATACTGTGTCTGGTGTCTTAGGTTTAAGAGTGGCACCTGAGAATTAAAGAGCTATCAGGTTTCTGCCTCTCAACTACTGTCTTCTTCTAGGATTCCTTGGTTTAATGTAAACGTATTAAAACACTATTAAAGAAACAAACAAAAATGTCACTAAACCAAATAATATAAATAAATTTAATTTTCCTAAATTAAAAGGGGGCAAACATAAAAGTCCAAGTATGACTACTCTTATCAATAGATGCAAATAAATGTGGTATCCTAAAGCAAGAATTCAAATTTTCCAGGAAATAACTTATATTATTATACATATTATTATATTAATATATATGAATATTTATACTGAGTGAATATTAGAAATCTGTTTAAAATCACTTGGTTACTAAAAAAAAGTGTGGAATGAGATTCTAGTGAGCAGTTTTCTGAGGAAGGGGTGTCACCAGTTCAAACTATAATCAACCATTTTAACTTAAGCAATTGCTGTAGGTGCATTTACATAATAATAATTTTTAGACATCACGTTACAAACAAGCTTCTTAACCGAAAACATTATATAGGCCTAGTGTCACATAAATCTGTGTTATGCCTTTAAGAGGAGCTAAAAAGTAAAATGAGACAAGTACTGTCAATAAGCTTAGAGTAATTAGACATGTTGTCGAGTTAAATCTATCCACCAGCATGACCCCGTCCCAATGTCTGCACTCACAGACTTGCAAACACCCTCAGAGTGTATATTTATATATGTGAGAAAGGACTAATGTGAAATCGGTGGGTGCTTTTTTTGAGCTCTCTCAAAGACCTTTGAAGCCTCCATGCACCTTTCTGCATGTCTGTAATGCTGAAGAACTTGCTTGAGGAAATAACCCTCAATTCATAGTGATAAGAAAAAGAATGAAAAAGGAAATAATTTTGTAAAAACATGGGCAGTGTACATCACTGCAAAAAAAAATCTGTGTAATTCCTTGCCTTGTGAATTCACACTGATTGTAATTGAAATAACTAAGAAATAAATGCCAAATTCTACTTGCATTTTACTGGCCACAGAAATGCCTCGGTGGGAGTGATATGTGATTTGATAAAAGTACTGTCCTCCTTCCTCATGGAGCATTCTGAGCCCTTGTACCCTCCTGCACTCACACGTTTTCACTGAGCACACAGGTGATGTCCATTAAATTCTGAGAGCTCTGTTAATTAGGGTGGACACTCGGACTGAGCCCAAACTAGGTCGACCACTACCTGAACAAATTGCAATATTAAATACCACTAATACTCCGATTGAGGCTGTGTCGCAGAATGACTTCTTTTCTTTTAATAAACTGTGTCCAGTGACAAAAAAAAGAGACATGAATCTTGCTGGAGCTTGAGAGTCACCAGAGATTTTCAAATTTGCATTGCCAACACAGCCCTGCCCATTTACCACACGTGTGTATTTGTATGTGTGAGTGTGTCTGTTTGGGGGGAGGGAAAGCAGTCCCCCATCAGAAAACTGGTTAGGCAAATATCTTGAAGAGCTGACATTTCCACAGCAGAGATACCACTACAGCATGTTAAAGGTCTTCAGACGTATAACTGAACTAAAGAAGGACGTGCGTCCTCACGCAAGGAAGATTTGAATTCTGGGTCATCAGTGATACTGATGCTGTAATCGATGGCCTTCACTTCAAGCCCTTAATCATCAGAGCAGCACTTCAGTGGCTGAAGAACAGCCAGGAACATCAGCGCAGCGTGTTTATCCTCGTGACACAAATGAATGGAATGAAAAAATATCCTGATAGTCATAGAGAGCTTTTGTGTGGTAATCATTACAATCAGAAACAAAAGCAGCTGTGTGTGTTTCAGATCAAAAGTGAGGAACATAAGTAACGGGTCTGTCTAAAAGTAAAAACCAAAAGACGTGACTCAGAAGAGAACAATCTGTGTTTAATAAACAAAAAAAAGCTCAAATTGCCTATAATTCAGCTCAGGAAAGAATGCACCAAATCTAATTTTTGCAAACTGCTCTTCCAGTGAACGTCACCACTTACGATTTCTGTATTCATGATACTTTAAAAAATGACAAAGCCGATGAAGTACTTAAGATCACAGAGCAGCTGAGTGGGTTACACCATCCTGACAACTGTTAATGGTTTCAAGGAGACAGGATGCAAGTTTTAACATGTCGCAGAAAAATTGCACCTTGGGTGCATCTGAGTACAATATTCCCAGGCCCAGAAACAACACAATAACCTATCTATCTAGGTATGCGTCTCCTGCATTTCTCTCTCTCTCTGTCAACATACTCCAAGTGCAGGCTGAATCTTGTTCTTTTAAGGTTCAGGACTGATAGGTGGCACAGACAGATCTCAAAACTAGTCTCAGACTGCATTTATAATACGGCGATGTTAGAAATAAAGCAGCAGAGAGGCTGAGCAGCAGCCCTCACACCAAAGCAAATCATCTGGACAACGTACGCCACAGCCTCCGAGTCAGCACTGCTTCAATGACTCACCCAGGCCCTGCTGAGTCAAGTGGAATGACTCTTGATGCTAAAACTCATAAAGTCATATTGAAATCCAAACTGGCCTTGGGGACACAAAAGCAAGCTTGTGGCGTGCAGGTTGTTAGTTAAGTCAAAAACAAGTTGATTGCAGCCCATGTAAGATTTGGGCTCTCTTTCATTTCCCTGTGAACCTACTTATTAAGGTCAAAACCATAGTCGGTCAAACATACTGTAATATGCAGCAGGAACTTAAATTAATTCTCAAAACCTGGACAACACTGAAAAGTGTCTCTGAGAAAGCATGCACCACCAGGGCAAGCAACGTGAAGCCTGAAAAATCCACCTGATTCTAGCAATTCCTAATTTGATGTGTTATTGGAGGCAGTATATGATAACGTCAGAGCAGCTTACAGTCAGGATAGGAGAGAGGAACATTTCATTAGCTTTAACAAGCATGCCTGTGTGACAGCAACAGGGCCATAGGCATGAGAGCCTGAAAATATGCTGCACTCCTTCAGGCCTAAGGAGGAGGGCAAAGTTAGTCTAAACAAATTTAATGGCGGGTTATGACAGCACATGGCAGCCTATTAAAATAATAGAACCCTTGTAAAATAAGATTTACTAAACGCGAGGGAAGTGGATGGTAAAAATTTGAACTGGAGTAAACCCACGGACAGTTAGTTACCTAGCAACATGGCAGCACGGTAAATGACAAATTGATGGCTTGCAATGCTCATCACATACCTGGACCTGATGCACTCCAGCGATGCACCCCTGGCTTCACCACACTCCAGCACTCAGCAAATCAAAGTTCATCGGCCTTTCTCTGAGCTTCGGGGTCACTACTTTCACCAGCAACACGTTTTGTTTTGTTTTTTGTTTGTTGTTTTTTCCCCTTCAGCACGAAGCAGCCGCCGACTTGACGAGCTCTGGAAACGATGCCATAATTGAGATGAGCGCATCGAAAGTCAGCCACTGATTTCCTTTACCTCGCCGTTTGTTTGGCCCTTCGGCAGAGGAAGGGCTGGGGGTACGACATGTAAAGATAACACGTAGAGAAACATCATCATCAGCCCAGGAGTTTTGTTTTTTTGCTTGATATCAGCCGCCGTTTCTGACCGTGTTTACAAAATCTGGCCACATCATAGCGCCGGAGAATCGCGCGCTGGATTTCCTCAATCGACAGAAAAGGCCAAAGTAGCTATGGTAACGTTAAAATGTCCTTGAATATCCAAGCTGCCCTCGCAGGAGTTGGCGGCTGGGCTCGTCCTGTGGTGGGGGAAATGAACCGGCGGTGAGCTCAGCTCAGCACAGCAGCTGTGGCGTCCGTCCAGAGAACCGGGAAGAGCGAGGGGGTGAATAGATGAAGAGCGCTCGCCATCGTAAGTTGTCACTCCTCAAGTCTGAAGCGCTGCAAGACTTCACAGTCCTTTCAGGCACGACACGAACTGCTGTCAAGGTAAGCCGAGTACAGCGCGATTTCCGGCATAATTTTCAAAAATAAAAGTCCAACCTGCCGTTCGTTTGAGGTGTTAAAGTTGAAAAATATGTGATAAATGACGTCCAAAACGGCCGTTCGCTCTTTCTTTCCTACAACGACAATTTCACACAATCTATCTAAATATATATGAGGCCTCACATGTCTCAATCAGAGGACATATTTCGCCTTACAGTTTCTCACATTCAAGACTTAACTGGGAAGTGACATAAAAAAACATACACACAAATACCATTTAGTATTTGATTTTGAAGTATTAGTCACATAACTTCCGGTGTCTGTCTTTCCTTCTGCAGACTTGACGAAGCTAAGACCCGCGCAAACATTCAGCGGAGCAGTTTCAGTAGTAGGACGCCTCCTGCTGGCAATGGCGTATACACGGTGGTCTAAACTAGTATTGAGTGGTCACGTATTTCCGCAGACATCAACATTATTGTAGGATGTAAAGTTACAAAGGTGCATTAACAGTAGTCAGTGCCGATCGTGTTTCATTTCATAGACAAATCTACTTATACTTTGTTTACCCATATTCATATTTTTAATATTATTGATATTGTACATTTACTGTCATCATGTAGCTTCATTAGTAATAAAGAGATTAAAGAGAGTGGTTGTTTTTTTTTCATATAAGTGGTGTGGACCTCAGGATCACAGACTGCAGGTCATGGCTTACCAACCTTTTTACTGAGCACAGCATCAACTGTCACTGTGCATATGCATAAGATATGTAAATATTTCTTATCAGTGGTGACACTTATCTAAGAACTTAACAAAAATATGCAAAGAAACCTGTCTTTACTGAACTCTTGTTTCAATTGTGCGCAACACTTTCTTCATGCATTCAGTAATATATGTATATTTCACACAAATATATTGGTATGATGTATAATTTTATCAAATATTTTATCATTCAACTATGCATCTTACACAGAGAAGAATAGCAGTTACTGGCACATTACTTTCACTCAGTTCCTTGATTGCAACTTCACACTACAAAGGGCCTAACATCCTACCTCACAGCAGATGGTCCAAATGTGAACAACCCACAAACCTTGAACTTTCAATGACAGGAAAAAAAAAACAAACACATTTCTGCTTCAAAATCTCACCAAGGCTAACCATAGATAAGAGAGATAAGAATGGATAAGAATGATACACACTGCTGACAGTCAAGACTGTAGAGATTTTTGTTTTGCATCACAAAATCTATTACGGATTTGTGAATCCAGCAGGTTGCACATTAATGGAATGGTGAAACTTTTGCAAAATCCACATCAGAATGACATAGTCAAGGTTGAAATGAGGGCCGGTTTTAATGTGGGCACTAAAGATAAAGTTCAAGTAATTAGAAATGCACTTCCCCCACTCACAATATCAGAGAGATGTCATCACAGGTCATCAGAGAGATTGTCTTTTCTCTGTGACCTACATAGTTTCCTGATTTACTAATTATAGTCCTTGCCAAGGGAGAGAACAGGAAGCATTACGTCAGAGTCCACCATTTATATCCATATGAAAATATGCTTTAAACTATTTTATAATAAATGTATTTATAGCTTTAAAAAGGCCTCAGTAGTGTCATTGCATTAATGACACGTTTTAATGAATCCCAAAGAAACTACAACAAAAAGAATTTGTTTGGCACTGCCTCCAGTGATGAACTGCACTGTCAACTGAAGTGATAATTATTAATCCATATTCCATGACACACCTCTCCCTTGTCTCTGTACATGCTCAGTATGTTCAAAACATAACAATTTGTACCTTGGCACTGTAGTAAACAGGCCTTTAACTGAAGATGTTTGGTCATGTCACAGGAGGAAACTCACTGATAAAAAACAAACTTATTGCTGGCTCAGAAAGTTTTCCTTCGGTTTCAGGGGCCTGGTACAGGCTCACTGTCAGGACTTACTGAGAAAGCGGACTGGAATGGACCCATTGTTAATGTTATTAGGAAAACCTGTGCTTTTCCTATTATGACAGGTCAAAATGTCTGCTTTGAAAATTTTTTATCAACTCACTATCAATAATAAGGAACACTAAATGAGCACATTTAAGCTTACTATAATATCGTGACATACACTTTCATAACGCATTCATTTCATTTAGAGTGAGGTACAATTTCCAGAAACTAAATTTTTCCGTAGTTTCTGGAAACTGTTCTTTTTTTATATGCACATCACAGGCAAGAAATGTACAGGGCCACAGTGAAACACACCTTGAGACTGGGACACCGTATCGTTTTCCACATCGCCGATACAAGTTTGTTTCCATCATCTTCATTTATCTGTGTTTACATACGAACAATATATTGTGCAGAGAGGGAGAGGGCAGCAGGTTTTCCTCACACCTGGTTATAGTTAATTATCCTTCACACCAATCAGGACCCGAACTTCCGGAAGACTTCACAGAAAGACCTCGCCAAAATGTGATATCTGATTACCAGCCTTAACCACCATTCACACTGAGACACGCCTTTGCCTTTCAAAACATATACCAGAAAAAAATTATAGCTTTAAAAGTAGACTCTCAGTTGTTTTTAAGAATATTTTTTGCTGTTTCCACCCTGCTCGAGTTCTGTTAAGCTAACCGACACAAGATGGCGGCAGAGAGCCAGCACAGACCTGCCATTCTGGCCGCGAAGAAAAACACAGCGACTGCTGATTGGGTGACAGGTGACGGGAACGTAGAAGAAGACAAGACAGAACAACAACAAGAGTGCCATTCAACGACCGCGAAACACGTAGAAACACAAACTACATTAAATCTTGGATTAAAGAAGTCTTTGGTGAGGGGGTTGATCTTTCTGATTGGAGACGTGAGAAGTGATGTAATGCTGTCAATCGCTTTACGTGTTTACGCACCGCGCCACCAAGACTCCGCTTTGTATTTCGCATATTTAAAGAAATGTCAGGGTTATTCCCGTTCATCCGATCTGTGTACAGTGTATCCAGTCGGGTCGCATGGAGAGGGTCTCCCAGTATCTCTCCGCTTCTTAAACCGCACCGGGCTGGACTGACATGTGTTTTTACTGCCGGCAAAAAGGACCTGATTGACCTTCCTGATCTGAATGAGGACGAGCTTGAAGAGCAGTTTGTGAGAGGATCTGGACCCGGGGGACAGGCCACCAACAAAACCAGCAACTGTGTTGTGCTCAAGCACATCCCCACTGGGATTGTAGTAAAGGTTAATCACTTTTTTTTTCATCGTTTCTTTTTAATTCGCCTTTGTGTGTATTTGCCATCACGTGTAGAAATTTTAATATTGAAATAAAAACCCAAATCAAAGTTCTGTTAAGTCCATTCATTGGAAATATATTTCTGCTATAGCAGCTGACAAAACAGCTTCACCTCAAGGTCCATTTAGTAACTGACGCTTTCAGTTGGAACACACGATCTTCATCAGCAGATGCCATTGTTATGGAAATGTAGATGCTGAAATTTCCATTCCTTGTTGGCTTCTAAGGAAGAGTTTCACAGTTCACTGAAGTCCTTAAAGTGGTCCTTGAGTACCTTGAGGTGAGACTTTTGTGACAAACCAATGTGATTTTCTGACTTTGTTCATTTCATCTTTTGTCCCATTTTCCCTCCAGTGCCATCAAACCAGATCTGTGGAAATAAATCGAAAGCGTGCCCGGGGAATTATGAGAGAGAGACTTGATGTTGCATATAAAGGAGAACTCAGTGAAGTTCTTCTAAAGAAGAAAGAGTCTGTCCTGAAAAAACAAGAGAAGAAGAAAAAGGCTCATGAGAATCTGGAGAGAAAAAGACTGTTTAAAGAATCAGTGGGTTCAGACTCCAAACCTGGGGATGACACTGTTTAAAATGTGTGGAATACAAAAAGACACGAGTACACAAGACATCTTTGTGTTTTTTATGCCTGCAAAGACTGAGTAACAAAATCTGGAAAGATACTACCAACTGTATCAAATCCAGTTAGCCTTTTATTTGTATGATGTGTTTTGTGCAAAGTTGCAATACACATGACAAGACAGAGAGGGAGATTTTTTTAAAAAAACAAATAAATTATGGTCAAAGATGTTGGTGATATGTTTTTTAAATAGGAAAGAACACAGGGGTTTGTGTTTGATTATAAATTGAAAATGTCAATAAAAGAAGAAGAACATTATTAGAACTGCAGCACTGATGTTTTTAATAGGTTAAATTTGCAGCATAACATTTTACCCAATATATCACTAGATGTCAGCAAAATGTTATGGGTTAAATAAAGAAGACTTAGCATGTCTTGCTGCAAAACAAGCCATGATACTGGCAGTTTGACGCCTACCCCCAAGACTCTCACTGTAAAGACAAAATGATTTTCTCCTTATGGTATGAAAACAAACCAGACATTTGTATCAGATACTTGCATGAGACCTTGTTTGAGACTTTCTGCTTAAGACATCTGGGTTTCCTGAAACATCTTCCATGACGAGTTAACCAGCTCGTAAGATTTCCATCACAAATATGGTTTAAACACGTGCTGCACAGCAAACTTGCTGACAATTGATTTTTAAATATTTTTCTTTATGTATAAAAAAATCTCTCACCAGCTTAAATCAGAATCTGCTTTTCAACATACAGGAGTGCAGCAGAGTTTTTTGGTGGGGCACATGCGTGTGAGGTTCGCTTTGGCTGAATGCGGCTGTGTGACAGCCAGAGCTGCTGCCAACGAGAGAGCTGCTCCTACGCTCGCGCCCCTCCCTTCTGGACGAAACAGCCAATGAGAGGACGAGAAGGGTTTTTAAATCCATCACGCTCTGGCTTCTCCTCTCCGTGGTGTGATGCGCTGTTTGTCGTTACAGAAACAGTGAACTCAACAAGGGCAACAGTTAGACTCCTCGTCCTCTTTAGGGTTTATTCTGGCAACTGAGATGGCAAAAGGTAAACTTGCTAATGCACTTTTGTTTCAGTAATTGTTTATGTCATGCAGGCTACCGCAGTTAATGTGTCGCCAACAGTAATGCTAGCAAGCGTAAATAGAAGTCCAGCTTCGTTTAAATAAACTTAGCTGGTGTTTATAAATAAAACTCTGCCGGTAATGGTTGGCTTCTGTTCAGTGTTGTTAAATAAGACAACAGTACTTACACTTACTTATTTCTATGTTTATAAAGGGAAGAAAACCGTGCTGAGAGTCGACATAAAGCCCGAGGACACTGCTGAAAATAAAGTCACTTCATGCAAGGAGACAAAGGAAAACAAACCAGCAACTAACAACAAGGCAGCAAACAAGGTGTGTTTTGTTGTTTGATTTTACGCCTTGCAGCTTTGTTGCAAACCCAGCGTCTCTTTTCACATTCTGCAGAGGTAACGTTACATTCACAGGGGTCCTGTCTCATCACGGCGTGACCTATATAGTCTTCATTCATGAACTAACCAGACTGCAGGAAGCTTCGTATTGTTTGCGATCAAAGTTATGCAGACTTGAGCCTTTCAGACAAAAACCTACCCAGGTCGTACACCGCCCCTTTACAACCCCCACCAGACAAAGGTTAAAGTTTACATATAGAAATAAAGTGTATCTACATGTACACCATACATGTTTCATTGTCGGTGGAGAAACTGCTTACTGAGCAGCACATACACCAACATTGTACAACACTTGTTTAGAAATTGGCCTTAACTTTTAAAAATGATATATGCAACCATGGAAACCGCACTTATTCCAATTTTTAAAATCTTTTAAAAATTATTATTATTATTTTTTTATTAAATGTTTTTAATTTCTGTGCATGCGGCACTGGCTGGGTACCTGATCTCCCTGTCTTATTAATACACTATCCAGCAATTCTGGTACATATTATGCCAATCAGAGATGGTACTGTTACCATGGAGATGTGAACCACTCCCAGCTGGAGATGGCAGGCAGACGGATAAAGTTTTCACAGCCAGCAGTCTGTTCATTGTGTTTTCTCTTTGCTCCAATGAGCTTTTTCAGGAGTGAACTAAGTGATTCAGAGAGCAGCTCTGAACGTGTGCAGCTTGCGTCTAAGTTTGGAGCATCTTGAGTTCACGTGCATGTTGAGTGGTTGGGAGCAAAAATAAAGACATTAAATACAGTCGGCAGCAGCTACTTGGTTCTAAACACAGCCTCATGAAATGTGAACATCATTTATTGCATTTCCTAAGATTTACAAATGTCTCCTTAGGTTTACTGCAAGGAATGATACAGTGTTTGTAATTTTTTTTCACCAAAATTAAACTGTAGTTCTTTTTGCAGGATTGCATAGGTAAAGTGCAGTCAGTTTTCCAGAGTCTACGAAGTCCAAGCAAACCCAGATCCCCTCTGAGCAACAGTTCATGCATGCTGATCCAGGAAGGAAATGAATCTGATGCAGCTAATTCTGACATATCAAAAGGGAAAAAAGGTGAATACCTAATTAACTTGTAAAACAGATTCAGTCAACCAATGTCATTTCTATTGCATGTAATCTCCCTGCCAATTTGCTGTCCACCCCTGTGTTACCGTGAGGTCAGGGCATCCACGTGTACTACACAAAAATTTCCTGTGCATGTGAATGGTAGCAGTGTTCACTGGCATCTTATGACACAACTTTGCTGTGTTTTTGAAGAAAAAACACAGTAAAGGCTAAATGATTAGGGCAGGTCTGTCAATTTCAGTCTTTGTGTCTTCCTCATTTTAGATTTACCTAACGAAATGAAATCTGAGAGTTGTGAGTCCAACGAGCAGAAACCTGAAATGGCTTGTCACAGTCATGGGATCAGAGAGCAATTCAGTGACCCGGCTGATCCAAAAGAGTCCACAGCGCACGCAAATGCCAAGGTTGCAGCAGACATCAAAGCTTCAGCATCCAAACCTCGGAGCAGAACTGGTCACAGACTCGGAGCAAAAAAGTGAGTTAACGAAGCCAACGTGTCAGTGTTAGTAGAGAGAAAAGAAGAAAAAAAAAAAAGACACGGGCCTTTTTACAGACAGTTGCTCAACATAATCTCTCATAACTTTGTGTTTTTAGGACGGAGAATAAAGCTCCCCAAAACAGAAAGGTCACAGACTATTTTCCAATCAGACGGAGTAACAGAAAAACCAAGGCAGAGTTAAAGGTTTGTAAGAAAAATGCTTACATTTTTGTTGTTTTTTGGTGGTTATTTTTTGTTTTTATTTTTGTGTGTGTGTGTGTGAGAAAGCAACTCTAGCATAACAAAAAGTTTAACTTTGACCCAATAACTAAAATTGTAAACAGAATGAAGAACACAGGCACATTGATGACCTGATAAAGAATGGCACTGAAGAAGGAATGCAGGTAACATTTAAGGATTTGAATGCTGTCACTATATCATTATACTATATGCAGAACACTGTGTGCATTTGTGATATTTTCTGTAAATCAGTAATATGCACTGAAGATGTCTTATTTGTGACAAATTTGATATTTACACAGTGGTGAAGCAATTCTCACATCTTTGCTAATCCGATAAGCTTCATGCTTTATCGCTTTTGAATGTTAACAGATCAAACACCTAGAGGGAAAAGGCAGAGGGGTGTTTGCTATCAAGGACTTCAGAAAAGGAGACTTTGTTGTGGAGTACCATGGAGACCTAGTGGAACTAGCTGAGGCTAAAATGAGAGAGGTCCAGTACGCTCAGGATCCCCAAACAGGCTGTTACATGTACTACTTCCAGTATCAATCTAAAACATACTGGTAAGTTCAAATGTCACCACTTTGAAATTGGATCAACACATGGTTTCACACTTTCATATAACATCATATTGCCTTAGAAACTAGAAATTTTCTCCCCACTGACTTTTGAAATTATTAAAAAGATAATTCCTAGATTCCATGTAGACTTCTAGTGTGGATACCGATCTTGTGTTGTAGTGACAGCTTAATATTTATTTGTTAATATTTGTTTATGTATTACAGTGTAGATGCTACAAAGGAAACAAATCGTCTTGGAAGACTGATTAACCACAGTAAAACTGGCAACTGCCAGACTAGGCTTCACGCCATCGATGGTACCCCCCATCTGATCTTAGTGGCATCCAAGGACATCAAAGCAGAGGAGGAGCTGCTGTATGACTACGGAGATCGGAGTAAAGCCTCAATCCTGGCTCACCCGTGGCTCAAATACTGAAACTTGAACCAAAAGTGATCGTATTTCAGATGATTTGGTGCTGTGTGCTGTCCTGTTCATCTTTATGTAAAAGATGGTATAGATGAACAGTCCTCTATATGCTTTTTTTTTTTTTTTTTTTTTAAATGAAGTGTAAAATATTTTTGTTTTAAATAGAGGCTAAAGCTTTAGCTCATGAAAAGTGTATTTTTGCAACAGTAGTTTTTATCATGCTTTTAGATTTTTCTTATCTAATTGTGGTACAGAGATTTAAGCTTGAAGAATATTTCTCCTGGATAAGTCGTGTTTCACTTTGTCCATGGGGTTTCCTTTTGTAATGAATATAATTCTGAATATTTGTGAATGTAAATTATTGCCTGTGCTATAAACTGAGGAATAAAACACAACTGAGTTCTCATCCCAGCTATAGCATAATTAATGGTGAAAATCTCAGAAACAAAAATATGAACTATGATGTGCTGAGATTGCACATTCCTCCATTGTTTTCTGTGTGCAGTCGATGTAGATAATGCCACTTTGTACCAGAGTACAAGTTACAAGACCAAAAAAAACATCTAAGGATAAAAAATTTAGGTCTCAGTGTAGAGCCTGCAGGAACCTATAAAATATTCAACCTATAAACAAAAAAATACTATTCAAAATGTAATAACTTTATTTTAAATTTTAGGGGTTGGAGCCCTTTTACCTTTATTTGACATCTGACAGTTGAGAGTGACACTGGTTTTTAGATTACATGGAGCTAGTTGAAGACTTAATTTCAAGCCTATAGATAACTTCATTTTGAGTGAATTCATTCAACATTATCCCAAACAGCAGCTAGATAATACTTTCCAGTTTCATTTGATGCCTTCATCAAATTTCTCCACACTAAATATATTTCTATTACATCAACTCTGTATTTCTATAAACCATCTTAGGTTAAAATTACCAGTACAAAATACGGTGTTTGTTAGATTGACAAATACACATTGTAAAAAACAGTCATTATAAAAGCGGTTAAGTTATGAGAAAACTGTGCCGACAAATCCTGCTTGTCTTCTACATGGTCAGTTCTTGTGAACAGTTTTTCTTACTTTCGCCTGAACGAAAACCTATAAACAGAAAAGGTTCAGAGTTAGTTTAAGGAGTGTTTTTCTTTTTTTTTTTTAATGGAACATAAAAATAAAACTGCCCAGTGTGAGAAAACAACATTGAGTCATGTCAGACTGTAATTACTGACAGCAGTTTGGCAGACGCACTGCCAATTTTCAACCTCTCTCTTTCTCTCATTCAGTGCTCTCACACAAACATCCTCTGCATCAGCATGAATTCATTTGGTCACAAGTATATCATTAGGAGACAGGAGACGGGCTGTGAGAACAATCTTCCTCCTAGCTTACTTCAGCATCATGCGGTCAGTGATGTAAATGTTTCTGAAACCTTGCCATCTGAGTTGTGCAGCTAAAAAGGCAGGATAGCTCTAAATAAATATTTTAATTATTTCACCCTACTGTCAAATACCTCCTCGCTGTCTGCACGTTCGTATTTCTGTTTTCAGTAAAGAAATCCAGCCTGTTACTCACAGTTTGCCTATGGTTGTCTTCTCCTCCTTTGCATCATTTATTGTGGCTGGACTGTCCTCTGTAGCTGCTGGTGTCTCCAGATCCACTTCCACCATAGCTGGTTCAGCCTGTGGCAGAATCCCACTGCAGAAGGAAGTACAGATTTATGGTCGCTGAGATTATTATGTACATTGAAAAGGAGCTGTAAAACAAAATCCATACTATCAAGTAGTAGCTATTTATGATGTTGATTTATTTATTTACAAAATGTGCCTGATTATGGGGCTGATATTGTTGTGGTTTGTCAAATTGGCAACAAAATAAAAGTATGACATTTTTAAAAACCAACTAATTACCACAAGTTAGTAGTGCCTGTATTTCTACAAAGACAGCAGATACGAGTAGAATAATACTGGATATTGATGTGAACTTAACAAAATATCAGAATACATCTCAAGTTTATATTAGTGTTAAATGTGTACTAATACTAATACTGTCCATGTGTCTAACAGGAGGCCAGCCGACAGTCTCAGCAGTACAGTCTCTCATTCTTATGAAATGTATTTATGTACATATGTTAATGTATTTAGTTTAAAGCAACGATAAGCTGAAGATTTCAGATTAACATCTTCACACATGTAGTGCAATAAATCCTGCTATATGATCATTACTGAGGCTGCAGTTAGTGGTGTTGTTGTGTTAGATTTCACTATAATAAGATGCTTCTAATGTTCTGATGTTTGTAAATAGAATGGAAAAGACATTAGTAGCACCCTTCAATATGAGGCAGATTTAGAAAAGATTAAATGACAGAAGTTTAATTTTACAGTTTAAAATCCTCTGAATACATCCTGCCTACAGAATGGACCCAGTTGCTCACCTCTTGTACAGCTGAAGCTCCTCCTGGGCCACCATGAGCTGAGCCTTCAGCTGGTTCCTCTCCTGCAGAACCTCCTTCAGCTCCTGCATAGTGAACCGCGGTCTGTTGGGGTCCGTCAGGTCCACCACCAGCTGGTTCGGCCCCGCTGTTTGCTTTGACGGCAGACAGGAAGAGCACCTCTAAACATGCACTTTTGTTTGAGAGTAACTTCAGCTATACAGGCCGGCTGACAAGACTGCAACACTCACCGTGCCCTGCCCGGAGGACCTCTCCTTGACGATTCTGTCCAGTTCGCTTTTCAAGTTGTCCCGCTCCATTTTCAGCTCTTCCAGAGACAAGTTGTACTTATTAACCAAAGTCTCGAACATCTCCAAAACACGGACTATTCGGAACTGCAAATCCGACACTTCTTCCCCCGTGCTGCTTATTTTTAACAAGTCTCGTCCGATTACGTACGAAATGTCATAAACATCTTCAACCGTGAGCTCAAACGCGTCCTTCTCGAAAGCCAGAGCGGGCGACGACTCTTCGCCAAACTCCATGACGGGACGACACGACTCCTAAAACACACACCGGAATTAAGTTAACTTTTCCTCACCGGCTACTAGTTAAACGCTTTCTTATTTTTTTGATTGGAGTTCGGGACGTTTACCAGCAGAAGGTAACCAACTTCCAGAGGAGCTGCACTTCCCCCATCACTCACCCGCCAATGGCGTGACTCGCTGGGCAGCAGAGGAGGGCAAAGTATCCTAGCGACAGGTGAGTACAAAGATCGTCTATAGATCAAGAGAACTCCCTGTACACCGTCGACTTGTTCGCCCGGGACTGTGTTTATCACGTGGTGTTTCACGCTACAGAGAGCAAGACAGACAAATATGTGGGTGACAGCTCTCAATTTTTCACGTCGATTAGGTGAGAGAGCACGTGATTTGATGGGTGTAATTATGGTTGAGCTCTGTTCTGTTTTACTTACGGTGAAATGATCCAGGAAAGACTCGTGGCAATTCAAGGTAATATCTTAATAATGCCCCCCTCCCAAAAAACACTTTAAGAACATAAACACAAACTCTACCATTTCTAGAATACTTGTCTTTGCAATATTAATATTTGATAGTAACACAATAACAAAATTCAAAAACATGAAAAATAAAACTTTATTTCTTTATTCTGAACAAACACTATTTTACAGAGGCAACCCAGCACATACTGATAATTAGGGCATGTTTTTACAGTACTCATTATTGTTAGAATACATTTTGTGCTAGTGTAAACCACAAGGTGCAGTGCCAGGCTGCAGTGTTGTGAGTAACACTGTCTTTTCAACCACCATCACAACCACAGAGGACGACTCAGACCTTGCACTAAGCACATTAGCTCATACAGTCTTTTAGAGGAGCAAGCAATGTAGTGAGAACATCGTATGCTATTTGATAATACAGCAGCATTAAAAATAATGAAGCATAGTTGTTTTTTTTCCATTGTTTTGTATAAAGTGAAGCACCAACAGGTGTGTGACTTTTTAATAAAGCCACAAAACCCTGAGAGGTCAGAAATACACCAAAGAGTATCCAGGTTTGGCCAGTTATATTCCATTTAACTGATTAGGTTCATTTTACTAAAGTTAGCTAAATGTTTCCAAAATGTCATGTAAAAAGCTGACACCACTAAAAACAACAGTGGTTCATTCATCACAGTTTCAACTATATAAAAAAAATCACAAGGATTTTAGTTTAAAATAACCATTAAAGCAATTCTTGTAAATATCTCAGTGGGCAAACTGACTTGAGAGATGCAAACATGGTGTGGGAAAGAGTAAGACCACTTGTTTAAGAAGAATTAAAATTCACAGTCATACAAAGGAAACAAGTCTTCTGATTGGCAACAACGTGGGATCGTCTGCGATCAAACCGGCTGCAACCATCGGCATTATGGCAGTGAAGATCCTGTCAAGGGAGGAAAATGAAAAAGGGTTAGTGGTGACACAACAGGACAAATATAAGAGAGAAATTTATAGTTAGAGAGGAAATAAAAAGCATCAGAAGCATTGTTTTGATAAGTATCTGACCTTCAGTGAATCACAGTGACACACACTACAGACATCTCACAATATTAAAACAAATTCCATATGTTGGCTGATGATGTTTTATAAGATACATAATGGTGATAACATTAATGGAGTGCCACAGGAGAAATTAAAACAGGGCAGTAAAGCACTGACCCTACAAAAGGTGAACCTTGGTGTTTTCTGTCAAACTCATTACTCACAAGCGCCTAATTCCTGATTCAGGCTGATCGGTGGATTTGGAGCATTGTGGAGGAGATGAAGTACAAACAATGGAGCTGATGTCTTCCTCAGACTCATCACTGAGGGATGTGGAAGGGGCAAGCGTTAACTTTAGCATCAGCATTTTGTAAAATTCAGTCAAACCTAAAGCTTGTTAACAACCCCGCCCCCCCTCCCAAAAAAAAAAAAAAAAAAAAAAAACAACCTTTTGTAATATGCCAGCTCTTCCTGCAGCACGAACACTTGGGCCTTGAGTTCATTCCTCTCCTGCAGGACGTCACGCAGCTCCTGCAGAGTGAAGCGAGGTTTGTCTGAATCCAGCTCCAGGCTGTCTGTCTCCTCCTCTAGCTCTGTATCAGCTGGCACCTTCTGCAGTGAAAACACACATTGAGCATTTCTCTCTGCAAAGCACTGACACAATTGACACTAGCTCAGAAATTCTGTATTAAGCAACCAATTAGAGGCACGACCACAATCTCTTTTTCTGTTGGTGAAGGTGAACTGATTTGTTTCAACTACCTAAAATAATAAAAAGGTGCCCTGTGGAGTTTTGACCACGAGTGGTGTTTTCATAAGCAGATCACTGTATTGCAAACATGACTTTTGTCATACACAATTAATGTGAACAATACAGTGTTTGTTTACAATGAATACAGTGAGCCTTTAACAGAGGATATTTACTGATTTACTTTTACTAAAACAACACAGAAAGCCTTAGTAAATCAGATACCTAATGACAGAATGTAAATCTGTCTGTGTAAACTGAAGTCATGTCACATGTGAGACTTGAAAGAGTTGCCAGTGACCCACATCAGGACACACCAGTAGAGACATAATGCTTTGTGTTTAATGAAAATAGTCTTTTAGTGGGCCTCTGGGAGAAACACAGTAACACTGTGTCTATAGAAGAGTTTAAGCAGGTGTTACCAATAACAAGGCTGAAGTGTCCTCATCTTTGTCCCCCTCTTCCACATTATTTTCTCTGTTAGATGACCTTGGGAGAAGGGAAGGACTCTTGTCGCACTCAAAGCAGTTTGCAAGGAAGCCAGCGTCCCCTCCACACTCCGCCCACACTGAATTTGGTTTGATGGATTTAGGTGGTACTACTTGTGAGGACTGGATTTGAGACACAAAACAGCCACTTTGAGACAACAAAACCTCACACCTAATGAACTAAAGCCAAGCACAGTTTAAACCAAATTATACACATGGTTTCTGGTCCTTTTTCTTACCATCATCTTTGGTGATGCCGGTGACGACATCCCAGATCTTGTATGAGAGAACTCTTCTATTTCAGTGATCTCCTTCTCCAGTTCCCACTCCCGGAGCTCCTTTCTCAGCCTTGTGACCTCCAGCTGCAGAGCCCCTACCTCCTGCTGCCGTGCCTGTGCTGCAGCTTCCAGCTCAGCCCTCTGCTGGATCAGTGCCTTGCCCTGGGCCTCCATCACCCCTATCCTGTGACGAAGGTCCTGGTTGATTCTTATCAGGCGATTCTGCTGCATCTGGAGCTACAGTTGAAGGAATTTGTTTCATGACTTTGCTAATTCTGGTCAAGGACAGAAAATTACAAACTTCTTAGGGCCAGTGTTTGTGATGCAGCTGAAATCCTCACCGCCTCAACGTCCTCATTTCTTAGTGTTAGCTCGTGGTCTTTAGCCCGGATTTCATCCCTCTGCTTATCTGCTAAGTCTTCCAGCTTCTTCATCACCTGCCTTTCTTTTTCTGACATTCCTGCAAGTATCATAAAAATAAGAAAAGAACAGATAAAATGCTCACACAAGTTACATCAATGCAAACTAATACAATGTGCCTTCAACAATTAAAAATAGCATTTGTTCTATGTTTAGCCTGTAGCCAGGAATACCGATTAACAGGTGACTGGACCATCCAGACACAGGTGTCTTTATACTACAATCATTTGAAACACAACCACCGCACTCAGGTGATCTCCATTTCACTAATTGTGAGACTACTAGCACCAATTAGCTGGACCTCTGTTGAATTGGGTCACTTTAAAGAGAGTGAATATATATGCAATCATTTATTTTACATTATATATTTTTAATTAATTGACATTACTTTGTAGAAATCTGTTTTCACTTTGACATTAAAGAGGTTTTTTTTGTAAATTCTTATCAAAAAAGCTAAATCATATTGACCATGATTCCATTTATAAAAGCAATAAAAAGGGAAAACATCCAAGGGGGTGAATACTTTTTATAGGCACTGTAAAACTGCAGCCACCATGCAAGTCCCACACAAGAGCTATATTTTGGTCTGCTTCAAAAATAGTCTCCTTCACAAGCTCCTGACTGTCTCTCCTCGCAGCCTTAATCTTTCATGTCACCATACAAGCGTGCAGCATACACTGTACAAACCCAAGTGACTGCACAGGGTAAGTATGTTTAAGGCACAACAGATGGTTTATCAGCGCAAATGTACAAGTGATATGGAACACATATCAGATCTGTACTGGATCTCTCAGCCAAGACACAAATTAATGCAGCATCCACAGTCATCACAAGAAGATATACTACAACACAACATGGTAAGACTTCACAAGGCAACAAACTACAGAGCATACTGTGTTGTTATTCTAATTATTGTACTATATATTCAACATATTTCTATATTCTTATAATTAGTATGTTTTATATTTTATGTTACCTTAATATTTTTCTCAATAGATTTTTGTTCATTGAGGTCGCTACAATCTAGGTCAATATCTTTATAGCTACTAGACTGGTAGCTATACTGATATTGACCAATCTTACAGGAGGTCTGGAGGCTGAAAACTAAACATTAGATTGTGCCACCAGAAAAATGATGTAATGATAAATGCATAAACTCATCTGTCCAACCCCTGAGAACCACTGCTGCAGACAACCCACCCTCCTGTCTCTGCAGGTCTTCCTCTGTGACGGGAGACTCTTTGAGAGAGAGGCTCACGAACAGCCTCTTGTTCTCTGCCTGAAGCTGAGTGATTTGAGACAGCAGGTCCTGGACTTCTCCCCTCCATACATCCTCCACCAGCTCCAACTCCTGAGATAGAGAAAGCCATAAAAAAAGTAAAACAGCAGAATCAACTGTCTGCACAGATTATTTGGTATTTGTTTGGAAAGGGTCGATATAGCCGCATGAACATTTGGGCACAATAAAGTCAACAAAACTTAATTTAAGACGTTCTTGCCTTTGCCTTTGTCATTATAGATGTTATTTACATAAAGGTCAAAACACACACACACACAGTGGCAGACAGGTACACAGACAGAACACACAAACAAACATGACATACAGGAAAGGAAACAACTTCAGAGACAGACACACACAGGCGGGTAGGTTTATAATAGATAAACAGGAATATACAGGTACATAGAAAACAAACACGCAGTCAGGTTAAGAGGAACACACACACCTTCTGGTGCTTCCTCTCCTGCTCGTATCTGTCGCTCCGCTCCTGTCGCAACCTCTCCAGCTCCCTCCTCAGCTCCTCGGCCTCCTGTCCGGCGGCTCCGCGGCTCACCAGCGTCTCCAGCAGCTCCAGGACCCGCACCACTTTGTGCACCACCCCGACCAGAGACTCGCCCCCAAACCTGTCAATAATCCGCTCAAACTCCTGTCCGAGCACCGCCGCTATGTCGTACACATCCATAACCGTCAGCTCCGCCGCGGGTCTGTCCAGCGCTGACATAACGCAGGTTTCCATGTCTGTCCTCTGCTTTATTTCACACCTCCGACCTTCAACACATCTCTGTTCACCCTGACACTCTGAGTAGACTCACACTTGCTGTAGAAAAACGAGTTTACAGGAGCTGGATGAGATGCGTGTGAACATGGAGGAACTTGTTCCAGTTTGTTGACAGTTTAAACTTCGCCAACGTCCGAGGTAGCAGTCTGATGCTGCGTTCACAACTCCCGTAACAACCCGTGTATGCCGCTTTAAACGATAATGTATGTGTACAATTAAGGTTAGTTTGAGTGACTGTTGCTTGATTCTGACAAATTAGACGGCAAAGTGCTACTTGTGCTACAGTGGACAGTAAACAGCAGGCAAATTAAGAATATACGATGGAGATAGTGGATGGCGGTTGAAACAGCGGCACTTAATGTTGCCGTAAGCTGACGAATAATAATAATAGTATTGTAATCATTGTTAATAAGTTGTTTCGGTTATCAGTGTACGGTCCTATTCCATTCTGCTGAACGCAATTTTATTATAGGGTTTGTAGAAATGATATTTACTACAGCTCATGAAGGCAGCAGCCCTCCCTCCACGTTGACTCAAAGTCCTACTGCGCATGTCATGATATTATTAGTGTATTACCTTTTATGCCAATCATTAAGCTTTTAAAATATCCCAGCAGCACTGGACTTCAGGTACGGGCATCCTATAATAAAATTACATTTTAAATAAAGTGTTTTGGGAAAAAAAAAAAATCAGTGAATGAACATTAAAGGTGAATGAATTTCTTGGAAAAAAATAAGAGGCACAGAGTATTTTAAAAAATATTTAAAATAATTAAATATTGGAAAAAAAGGTTTTTTTAAAAAAAAAAAAAAAAAAAAAGAAACTATAATTTTTATAGTTTCTTCTCAAATGTGCTTTGTGTGATTATATATCAGTACTGATAAAATCCTTGACCAAATTATAGTTTTAAAAAATTTATAACTTCATAAGCTCATTGCAAGATAACACTGTGGAACATTAAATCAAACATTTATTGTTCATTTGTTTTACATTTACACTTCTTACAAGGAGAAACCACCATTATCTTTACTAAAATATATTAATAGATCTGAGTGTATAAAGACATTTCGTACAGAGGAAAGGACATAACATAAAAAGATGCATTTAAGACCCTGTAAGAAAAGCCCCCAGAGGCAAAGTGGACGTGAACACCTTTGTATTGTACATTAACTAACCCTAAATCCTCATATTCAGCCTAAAAGAAGCATTTGATAATTAAGGACACCTATATCTGATATTTGTGTGCAAGCATTATGTCTATCTGTATGCTTTAACATAGTATCCAGGTCCTCATCTAATAAAGGGACATTCAAGAGATGAGTGTAGATATAAATTATACTAAGTGTGAACTGCACACTCCTATACAGACTACATGTCTTTACAGGTATTGTTTAATGCTTTAGTACAGTACATTTCAAGGCCTCTGAGACAATCTTGTACTGCTGAGAAAGAAAGCTGTTTTGCACATAATTGAGGAACACTGTCCATCATGAAGGCAAAGCCAGAGGTATGTAAAACTTTTGCAGAAATATGGACACACACGATGCATCTCCCCCGATTCCTTAACCGCCCACCACAACATAAATAGCATACAGTGTACATTAAGAAAAATGTGATGTACTCCGTAATGAATGTCCAAAATAGTGTGCAAATAGGTTGTCCAAAGCATGATCAAAACATAACTACTGACATACAAGATATGTTGTTGAATTGTGGTAATTATGAAGGGTTGTATTCTAAAAGCAGTAGTGCTTTATCATCTAAAATATTTGTGATACAGGAAAAAAAACTTTAATACAGCCTAAAAGTTTATTTTTGTTCTTGACACCAAGTACTAAAATAAAAAAAAGGGTTCTGCCTGGATGCATATGTATCTTTAAAAAAAGGAGGGGGGGGGGGGGGCGTAAAGACAACATATCCCTTACAGGCATCAAAGGTCAAAAATCAGGCTTCTGGTCCATTTTGGCAAAAAGAAAACCAACAAAAAAAAAAAAAAAAAAAAAACAAAGAAAGGATGAACAGTGAGATGCAGGATGAGGCAGAGGATTGTCGGCATGCAACTTAAAGGAAGTGTATGTTCACAGAAAGGCGATCTTTCTCTAGTCGATCCAACCATCCTGTAGTGGAGCATTCTCATCCTCCTGCTCACGCATTTACTTAAACTGCAGCATAAAGAAGAAAAGAATAAGATTTACCAACAAGTCATATCTTATTTTCTCATATATAACTCATAGACTTTTCTTCTCAGCTCTTACTGTAGTTTTGCGTGGAATGTTGGGTTTCTGGGACAATGTAGGTTTCTTCATGAGAGCCGGTTTGGTGGGTTTCGGTGACATGGACACAGGATGGGCCAGTGAGGAGGTTTCACCGTTCCCCTCAGAAACCTGCTCCGGAGGAACTCCAGCCAAATCGTAGTGCTTCTTCCTCAGCTCGCCCAAACGCAGTCGCTCGTTCTCCAACTGAGTTTCTAATTCCAGCACCTTCACCTGAGGGATGTCAAAGACACAGACAGTTATCTACAGTCAGAACAGTTTCTCATTTATTTAAACTGAAGATGTTTCCTGATTTGGTTGCCTCCAGTTTTAAATAAGACTGAAAAAACATTGTAGTTACAATAAAATAAAATAAAATAAAATAAAATAAAATACATTTAAATAATGCACACTGGAAAATGTGCCTTTTAAAATTAACTTTAATAAACAGATTACACTAATACAATATGGCCGGTGTCTTTGATGATTCCTGGAAACTTTTATAGCCTTTGCATTTGAGAGTTTAATTAAAGTGGAGTCATAAAAAAATATGATGAGCTAATTTTCTGAGAATACAATATAAAATACAAGAAATATGGAACTTACCTGTGACTCCATTTCCTCTTTTCTCAACTTTATGAGGGACATGCCAGAGAAGTCCATGGTATCTGCACACGAAAAGTGTTTGGGTAAAACAGAACTACAAAAATTACAGATGCTCATCAGAGTCAGTAATTGTCTTTTACACAAATGAAACTGGATGAACCTTTTTCCTCCAGGTGCCCCTGGCCCGTCTTTGTTGAAGCCACCACATTAGCTGCCATTTCATTCACATGGCGCGACGCCTGCTGGAGAACTGACAGCTTCTTACTGCTGCGGTCTGCCTTAACCTGGGTGCAGAGGAGAGCGACTGAGTTTGATCAGATTACACAATTTAGATACTAAACCAACAAACCAAAAGAAGATGGTCAATGTGGCACTGAAGTGTTTTGAAAGAGATTTTAAAAAAAAAAATCAAAAAGGGAGAGGGTTACATTAGCAAAACAAACTTCTGCATAATTAAATGTAAACTGGTTAATTTGCTCTTTAAAGGGGCCACACAGAAAGTGTAAAATGTGACATTCACACATTGGCACTTAACATAATGCAACACAGCATGTTTCTGCAGTAATAAGAGTTATCTCTAAGGTTTTATCCCTGGTGTTTTTCTCAGAGAGTTCGCCATTACCTTCGAGGCAGCGACCAGCTGTGCTGTGCTAGCAGCGATCTCGTGAGAGCAGACAATCAGCTCCTCGTATTTGCCTGTGTGCAGCACCACCTTATCAGCAGACTCTCTGTGAGAAAGCAGGTAAAGACATAACACCACTTCAATCCACATAGCTGGAAAGGGCATAAGTTTGCACGCTGGCATGTAAGGTACTACACGTCCTTTTCACATCATGAGTATAGTAATTATAAGGGTAGTAACTAAGGGTAGAATTAGCTCAACACAAGTGAAAACATCTGGATCATCAGTTATTTCAGTGAATAATTCAGAGGAAAAACTTTATCGTGCCCGAGCAGTTGTCAGACTCTGCCTGTTGCAATAAAGTCTTTGCTGTAATCGTGCTTGTACTTTGCAGTGAAAAAAATAAACCTTGTGAAGACCTTGTGAAAAAATCTTCACAAGGTCTCAGGTGTCAACTCTTAGCTTTGATACACGGAGCTACAAGGTGTTCACCAAGCAGTATAGACCATTTTTTTGTAATAATCAAAATCAATGTGACAATGGTGTTTACAAAAAGCTACGTATAATAGATTTAAATATCTAAGAACGTAAACTGGGATGTTCCATATCACTGAGAACTTACACCATCTCTGTGGCTCCCCATCCCACAGCCTTGGCAGCAGAGATGAGTCCCTCAGTCCAGCGAGAGTTTCTGGCGTAGAATTCCTTGATGGTGGCTGCACCCTTAACAAGCAAAACATGAGCACTGTTAGCCGTTGTTTTTTTCTGAATGAAACACAACAGCTCAGAGACAAAAGCTGGTGAACTCTTGAAAACCAAAAATAAGCTGCCCGTTTTGGATTCAAAGCTGAGAACAGCATGACTCACCCTCCCACCCTCGACAATCTCCTTTTGCAAATCTGTAGATGCTATGACCAGCATGCGGATGGCCTAAGAGAGAGTGGAAGAGAAAAATACAACACAAATATTTATTAGGGCGTTAATTAAAATAGGATATACAGTCTGTAAGGTCTGGTAGTAGTGCAGAACATATATTAGTTGAAAGACATCAGACTACTGTACCTTCATCAGGTCTGTGCAGCTGTTCAGGATTCTGTGAACAGAGAATTAAAATTTACACAGTCATTCATTATATTAAGATGTGGAAACAAGTTAACAAAAAAGATGAAAGGCAACAAAGATGGAGGATACAGGATACATGCATACTGTGCCCTGCATTTTAGGAGTTTACATCCTCCAGTTTAAAGCTTTATGGAAGATACATCTTTGTTATAAGTTGGTGGTCAACTGATTTAGATAAAAAAAGAACAAACCTTTCATTGACCTCCAGTTTAACTCCTGATGTGTCCTTTCGTGCCTGATTCATCATTTCCTAAATATAGAACCACGAGACATTTATCAGATAAGGCAGACTTACTGTCGAACATCAGAGGTCTTTCCATTACAGATGATATTAGTATAAAACACCTTCAAATAAGATTTACAATGCTTACATCAATCCTGCGGACTGCCTCCTCAATAGCTGCTGATGTTGCAGCCATTTCTTTATCGACCAGATCTCCCAGCTCATCCTGACGGACGTCCATGCCTTTCGGCCGCAGCTCCTGGATATAACAAGTAGCAAAAAGAAGGATTAGTCATGATAAGAAAAGCACAAGGGAACAATACTGGAAATGACTTAAAATATCAGATGAAAACTGAATTCAAATGGTAACAAGTCTGGCTGATTATATTACTGATAAGAAATACAATTTCAGCTCTGTATAACCTCCAATAATGACCATGTCTCAATTAATTACAAAAATATCATCGATTGTTTTGCCAAATCCACATAATTTATTAAAACACAGTGACATTTTTACAGTGTTTTGGATTCAGGAGTTGGTTGAATGCACTTTTTATGGATTTCTTCTTTTTGTAGAGGGCAACTAAAATAGTATGTGTATCAGTAATCCATCACCCACCGACATCGAGTCAGAGCCAAAGGCAAACTCTAAGTTTCTGTAATTCATTTTTTTCTCAGAAGCCAAAAATAAAGTGGTTAAACTGAGAGTTCATCTCTGCTTTGATTTAATGTGAGAACAGCTGATCACTTGTGGATGTTTGATTACCAACATAGGTTTACCTCACTGTCTAAGAAACAACTTGTAATAGGAATGTTTCATAAAACCCTAAATAAAATGTTCTGGTCCCTTTATTTACAACAAACTACTAAACATTATGTTACTGCAGCTTCTCTGGAAAACTGTGTCAGAAAAGTGTATTTATTTAAGCAACATACTTCTATACATGTATCACATGAATCTAGTACTGTAAACCAGGGGCTCTTTCTCCAAATATGAATAAAGGCTCTGGTGATCATTAGAAGTTTTTGAGTATATTTACGGTGTAAAAACTGATACAGAAACTCTGTATGTTTCCCCCTCACCTGGCCCAAGTGCAGGATCTTTTGAACAATTATGCGAATGGAGGCTGGGTCTGCCCTCTGGAGGGTGGTCTTGGATTTCAGATCCTTCAAGAAATGCAGACTCTGAGTGGCGCAGCCTCTGCAGTTCTCCGTCAGTCCTGCAGGGTGTAGAACAAAGCAGAGATCAACCAACCGTCAGCCACTGACTATTAAAAGTCACTACTGAAATGTTGCTTCTGCAGAGTTGAATCTGAACATGTTATTATATAGAACTATAAAAAAAATGTGGCTTTACATGTGGTCTGGTTAATATATATTCAAATTCATGTGAAAATAGCTGTAAAAGTGCCAAGAGAATATTCACAGATATCCTTACGGTCTGCATGGTCAGTGGGTGCCATGTGTGCAGTAGCACTGCCATTTATGATTGTATCCGCAGCCAAGTGGGAGAACTGGGTCAGAGCCCTCAGCAGCCCTCCAGCATCTGGTTACAAGAGCATACAGTAAGAGGGCAGTATGCCACATTAACAAACATAACAGACCAACCACACAGTGTCATGAGGTTAGCAGGATCAAGTCGAAACAGAAGCGAAGAAGTCTTACCCCCCATGTTCCTCAGGTAATCTGCATGGCCCTTTTTCACTTTGTCGATGGAGCCCAGTGTGGCCTCCGCCCGACTTACGAGGTAATCTGTGTTTGAAGGACAAACAGAGGATTTTCACCTATTTAATTCTCGCATTATTCACACTGAGGTTGTTGTTAACATGCACATCTGTGTTTGTTGTGAAATAAAAGAGCAGAGGTCTGACCTGGAGAGCTAGTGCAGCGTACGTGGAGGGGATCATCCAGCTTAGCAACAGCATCTTGGATGATGTTCTCAGCTTCTGTGACGGTACCCTGCAGCAGAGCAAACTGCTCCTCCAGAAGCTTCTGCTTCAGCTGCTCCTCCTGACTCGACTACACACCACACACACATGGACACCCAGACAAACAGAACATACATGCATACATGTTTATACTTGCTGATGAGAATTACATTGACATACGTAAACTCTTATTGATGGTTTTTGTATCAGATCATCTCATGCAACCTTTCTGTCCATGTTTGCCTTGGTTAGACCTTATTAGACCATAGCCACACTTTTTCTCAAGTATTCAGCCCCAGGCACCCAATCTATCATGCCGCTGCTATAATACACTATGCCCTTGTGACCAGTTTTGTATGAAATAAGCAAAAACTGTGGTTCAAGCTCTTTTTCCTTTAGTTATTCACTAGAATCAGATGATAGATTGTGTGTCATCAAGCAGCTCGGATGCCATTATTTTGTTACAGCACGCGTTCTAAAATTAAAATCTCAGACTGTCAGTCACAGTTTGATTAAATGAACACACGTCAAAACCGCATGTCAGTTTGACTAAAATGGGTATAGTCCACTTTCAGTTCTAAAGGCATGCAGACGAAGGTAAACAGAAAATCATGTCACTAATCTAAGTCACAGTTACAGTGTTAGGGATGTTAGAGAGCCACAGCTCATGTAAATGTGGCCACTGATACAAATATGCACATTCGCCCTTGCTACATTCCCAGTAAAAGCCAATAGTTAGTGTAAACTCTATTCATGAGCTGGTGTGCATTTTCTTCATAGGGAGACAAACCTAAAAGCAGAATGCAACTCAACTAAATGGAGTGAGCGGAGACAGGTCTACTGCTGAGCTGGGCTCTACTGTCCTCACTGACCTTCTCCTGCAGTTTGCCCTGCAGCTCTCCCAGCTCCCTGCTGCTCCTCTCTCGCTCCTGCTGAAGCGACGACTGCTGCACCTGCGCCGCCTGCCGCAGAGACGACAGCTCCGCCTCCTTCTCACTCACTGATCGCATCAGACGCTCCTTCTCTGCCTGCAGAGCTGTCATTGAGCTGTTCACTTGCTCCGATGTCTGGCAAAAAAAAAAAAAACAAACAGAGAGAGCGATGAGGGAAGCCAGGAGAGGCAGATGGCTGCAAGTGTCAGAAGGAAAGTCCATCCGGAAATGTGTAACATGCCCCAAGCCTCCAAACACAGAACTGATGATAACAGTGAATACTAAATGACGGTGAATCCGCTAAACATCATCAAGGTCGTCGCCGCATTGTAGGACGACAGGTTCGCGCTCACCTTCTCGCTGCTCTGCAGAGTTGCCTTGACACGAATGATTTCTGCCATCTTCTCCTCCAGCTCTCTCTTCAGCTTCTCCATCTCAAACTTCTGCTCTTCCAGCTACAGTGACAACAAAACAGCATTAATCGCGAACATCCACACTAGACATCCATGTTTTTGTTTTTTGTTTTTTTTTTTTTTAAGCAAAACAATATGCCACCAACCTTCATGTCGGCTTCCTGCTTTATCCGATCAATCTCAAACGACAGCTGATGTTTGGTCCTCTCCACTTCTTCCTGGGTCTGCTGGGTTGCTGACAGCATCTTCACAGTGTCTGCACTCTGTCAGCACATCAACACGTTTAGTGTTACCACACACAGTCAGGTGCTGACATATAATTTTAAACTAACATCTCTGGTCTGGGCTCTGTCTGTACCTTCCGCAGTAGTTCGGCATGACTGGCCACCAGCTCCGTGTGCTTGTCCTTCAACTTATTGTACCGTTGCTCGGTGGCCTGTGCTCTCTCTGCACAGACGAGACAGATGACAGTGTGTGATCTTACTGACTTGTCCATGATTAGCTCCTCGAGTTTGTGCAAGACTGTTAATTGCATATCTTACTCTCTGCCTCAATGAAGGTGGTCTGTAAGCTCTCATGTTCGGCGTTTCTGCGACGTGTGGCTTCCAGCTCCATGCGCAGCTGCTCATTTTCCACAAGAGCACGTTGTTTCTGAGCACGTTGCTCTTCTAGCTCTGCCTCCAAACTGTTGATTTGGGACTTGAGCTGCGTGATGTACCGCTGAGCCTGCAGGAGGAGAAAAGAGAGATGTGCACTTCAGGAAAAACCTACTGGTGTCAGTGCAAATTCAGCCTATCCAATAATCTGAACATTTTCTTTTTACAAACATCACAGGCTCATCTCTCCATACCTAAATCTTATCTTCCTATCATTTTACTTCATGTCTGCTTTAATAATAATAGTAAGAAAAACACAATCACAACAGACAGAGGAGGGATGACATGAAAAAATAAAATAGATAAATAAAAAATTCCAAGTGTCTGTATCTGTGACATCAAAGATCTCAACGGGACACCCACGTCACCCTTCCTTCACAAGCTACTTGCCACATTCCACATGGCAGGAGCAGCCTTTGCATCCGCCCAACACATGACCCACATTCCTTTGCACATAGATAATAATGCCCTCCACTGTCACACACACACACACACACACACACAAGCAGAGTCAGTCCAAACCAAATCAACAGGTTATTCAGTCCCAGGCTTCCTTACCTCTGCTTTGACTCTCTCCAGCTCTGCTCTCAACATCTCCAGGTCACGTTTCAGGCTCTCAATCTGGAGATCCCTGTTGGACAAGAAAACCAATTGTCACAGTGAGCTGGCACAGACAAACCAATCAATTCATTTAACAATCACAGGTGAAAAACACCCCGGCTCACCTGTCATCAAAGCCTCCATTCGGAGGTCCAAACGTCTGATCAAATATGTCAAGTTGCTGAGGAAAAAAAAAAAAGAAAAATAAATGAATAAACAGAACAAAACGTTCACACAACATCATGGTAGTTTTGCTCACATGTGTAAGTGCATCTGTGACTGTTGTGCCATACCTGGGGCTGTGCCTGTATGCTGGACGTTGACACATCGCTGACCTCGATGAGCGGCTCTGGGTCGTCGTCATCGTCGTCTTGTTGCTCGGGTTCATCCTCGTCAGGGATGACCACCACTGGCTTCACATGCTTAGCCAGCGAGGCTGCGTGCAGGAAGTTAGGTGGGGACTGACAACGAAGAGCAGGAAAAGTAGGGATTGGTTAAACCAGTAACATGTTTGTTATGGTGTTCTGGTGAAATTAAAATAGGTATATATGTATTAATGGTCTTCAAGTGAAATTTCAACATCGTATAGATGCCTGTGTAAAAAAAAAAAAAAATACTCCAGTTTGTAGCTAACAGTAGCAGTATTAGGTTTGTGGTGAAGTCTCCAACATTCAAGATGGAGGCTGTGACTCAGCACTAAAGCTATTCCACTCCTCTCCTCTTCCCACTGTGCACTTACATCAGGCAGCTTGGGGATCTGGATCAGTCTTTTAAAGTACAACATGTCTCTGGCTTTATTGAAGAAGGATTTAAGGCTGTGGGACAAAGGAAAACAAGTTAAACTTACTCTAATGCTCACCTCATATTCATGCAATAAATACAACATGTCTCTCAGATATATTTTATTTTGTAATAATACTTATGTGATATTTTTATCAGCTTTTTATCAGTGGCTTTCATGTGTTTTAGTTGGCAGGTATGGCAGGGTGTGTTATTGTACTAAAAGACACATGAAGCATTATGTAAAACAGTTACACTACATAATCTGTGATAAACATTGGACGAGTGAATCCAATATATGGCAACATCTCCCCCAACCCTGAAGACTCCTCTCTGAACTCAGCAGTAATGATATAAATGCGTCTGTGACAGTGACACCAACGGACACGCCACAAAGGGTGGGGGATGGGAAGCAGTGAGGGGCACATTTGCATCGATTCAAAGTGCTGTGGTGACTGGGTGAGGCAGGATTGTGTTGCAGACTTCCTTTGATAAAGATTTAAAAAAAAAAAGTTCCCCATTTTCTGTCGTCACTCTCATTCAGTTGTAGCCTGAGGCCTTAGACAACCTACCTGTGGAACTGGTCATGGAAACGATCACGGTGACCTTGTAGTGTATCAGCAGGGAGACCTGAAATCCACAACATGATCCAAATGTTTCCTTCATCAAGAATTACTCAGATTTTACAGGTAAAAACTTATTCTGAATTTTGTCTGGGTTAAAATCTGTTCTTACAGGCGTGCAGCTTGAACAGAAGCTTGACGGTGAAGTGGTAGAGGTGACTACAGTCCTGGATAACTTGGATAAGTGGAGCCAGGCGACACTGGCCTGATGTGAGAGTGGAGATGGCGATGGATGTGTTGAGCTGTCGGATCACTAGGGGCACAATCAGAAACAGAAGCATACATGTTAAATATCCCTGAAGTAAAGTTTGCCTGTCGCTTACCAAATATTTTGTTGAGTACTTTTATTTTTGGAAATGTTTGTGCTTGATGTGCAACTCTGATGACAGCTGTGTGTGGATACCATTGGCTGAATAAAGTGCAAACTCTTCTAATACTAACATCACATACTGTCTGCAGAATGCAAAGACTGCTACAAAGCTTTTGTGCCAGTGACTCAGAAACAATGCTGAGACCGATAACACACAACCTGAGAACAACCACAGAGTAGAGGCACACTTTGTTCAAAGTACAACTGCAAAATTTGTTTATGGTGTTCAGATGTGATCCTAAGCCTCCACCCAGCAGGCCTGGGAGTAGCATGCCATAACAGCTAAACTGGAGGAAGTCAGCTTAATGTCTTCTAATTGCTGGCATTTCCTCATCGGTTAAAACTAATTTAGGCACACACAGGAGAGCACGAGTTAAAACTAGACCAAGTAACTGAAATCACTTCTTAAATTGAATGGACCACAGTCCAGTATGAGAGCTGCCCACAATAATCCTTTCTTGACAGGCTCTTGGCTTTTCTACATAAATAGATAATGTAAGCAGGCTGCAGTCCTCTACTGTAGCTCAGGTTTCTCTTCTTTGGAAGAGTAGGAAGGGGGAAAAGGTAGGAAGAGGTTTTTTTTTTTTTTTTCTCCACCTGTTGTGGCCAGTATCAGCTCCGTGTCCATGTAATCAAACACCTCCACTGTGAGCTGGAACCTGCAGGAGAGAAGTTGATACCTTTGTTAGAAAAGAAAAGAGGCCCCACTCGAGAACAATGACGACGTGACCCTGTGACATTAAACCTGCAGCACGGTTTGTCTGTTTATTTTATGAACTTGTTTAGGTGGCAGCAGCAGTGCCTATGATTGATGATAATTGGGATTTTAGGCTAAACAGAGACTTGAAAAAAAAAAAAAAAGCTACTTTTGGCATATTTGGAAACTCACACATTATTAATGTCTGTCCCCGCAGCGCGCTCCAGGACTTCATCTGTGACCTCCAGGTTCGGTGGGATCTCTGAATGCTGCAATGAGGGACATTGTTGGGCATTTAAGTGCCGGGAGCAACTCACAGTGTGAATTCCTAACATTTTGCTGAATCATCTATTACATGCATCTCACACAGCGTGTCGTGTGACTTACGACAGAAGATGCCATTTACCTTCACATGAAACTCCATTTTTGTGCAGAGCAGCTTGGTATACAGAGACACCAGCTGTCCATATCTGTCATGGAGGTTGCCCTGAAAACCACAAGAGCAGGCAAGCGAGGATTAAAGGCTATCTATTAAAATATATATATATATATATATATATCTAGTCAAGTTAAAACTGTCTTGTTTCTTACAGGACAGAGATTATATCAGGCTACACAGGAAATCCGACAAACCACAAATTTATGTTTTAACTAACACTCGTTTGAAATTATCTTTAAAAGACGTAATAAAAAGATGTAGTGACTCACCCACATTTTCCCAATTTCAACTAGAGAACTGTGATGTCTCATGCAGTCTTGCAGGACCTGTGAAGGTGACCGCTTCAATGAACAACTCCAGCAACACTCATATCAGTAAAATCCTATTAAACTCACATTCTCGCATATATGTTTTGAACACATATGACTATTCTGCAAAAAAACGAAAAATGTTTCATCTCTCAGTCATTGTCAGTTCACTAAAGCAGAAAAGTTAAATCTGAATTTAAGCCAATGTGAGCTTTTGATGTTAAAACCTCCATTTTTAACATCTCATGTTGTCATGTGTAGTAACAGGCAGTAAGAGAAAGAGACTTGGTGCCTTACGTTGCGGTGGCCGTCCCGCAGGACTTTGTGCAGTACATGGCAGAACTTCCAGCTGAGGATGGAGCTGCTGGCCAGAGGGAAGCCCAGAGCGTACGACCAGAAGGTGTAGGCCCCCTTCTCCCTGTGAGTCCCCAGGATGATTCCTGTTTATGTCATTAAGGAAACTCAGATATCACAGGACTGCTTGCAATTCCACATTCAATAATTGTTTTTTTTTTTTTTGATGTTGTTTAAAGGATACGTCGTGCATGTTTCTCCTTCACAGGTGTCTCAGTGGAGTTGATGGCTTTACTGATGCTGCTCAGCTGGGAGGAGAGGAGAGGAGAGGAGAGGAGAGGAGAGGAGAGGAGAGGAGAGGATTTAATCTTCGATCTTATAGGGTTTGCTTCTGCACCCACACAACCATCATGGCTTGCAATAGACGTGACAACAAATACATACGTCATAAGAAGTCAAATAAAAGCCAGGAGTCAAACAAATGATAACAGGCTACACCGCAAAGACAGGAATGAATCATAGAAACAATGACTCCACACTGTGTACACACAGTGTTGCACAGATGGACTCATGGCTCTCACCTTATGGTTAGATTAACTTTAACTGCCAAAAAACAGTAATTCAGGATGAACTAGCTGCTAGATTTATTTCATGTTTTTGAATGAGTGTGATCCTATTCTGACATAAAAGTGACCACAGAAGAAAAAATGTCATGTACTTTCCCTTTGTTTCTTTGCAGGTGCTATTTCACTCACATCTTAATAAATATATGTATTAAATCTTATTTTTCAGTATGAAAGTGCGTGCATACTACACATGTAGTATGTGTTAGTACAGCTTTATGTTTTATTGTCATCTACTGGAGCTCAGGTCAAAGAAGACAAACCCTGAATCAAAAGATAGCATCTATAATTATTCCCATGATAATGAGTGGAAGGACAGGACACACAGTGAGCCGTTCTGCAACCTGTCCAGCAGGTAGAACAAGTGTTGCTGAGAAAGAGCCGAAAGGGAGAGACAAATAAACACACATAGGCTGGATCTCTGTGTCCCCCATGGACATTTACCTAATGCAGTGAACCTAAGGTACAGTACATCACAGCCACAAAGTAATCCGACGACTGTTGGTATTGTCCTGTTACACTAGAGTGCTCTTGTCATGGTCACCCCCCATCTGTGCCAATAAAATTATGGCTAAGAGCCTGGGAAAGCGATCCCTCAGCTGGGGTGTCTACTTCTCAGGCTGCCCTGCTGAAGTGCTCTCAGGCAAGACATTTTGTCACGCTTCCAACCAAAGACTGTTTCTTCTCTGAAGATCCAGAGTAATTTCTCTGCTGGTTTTATTTAAGCATCACATTATTATTAAATGTTCTTAGAGATTTAATCTGCAAATAAATTTGATAGCCATAAATCCTGTTACACTTCAGAGCATGTTATTATTCCATAAACAATGTTTCCAACCAATGACAAGATTTTTCCATATTTAAGCCATATTAAAGATTTTCTACATCCTCTGTCCCCATTTTTTCTCGTATTTCAATCTGAAAGCAAGGACTGTTGAGAGACTGCAGAAATGCAGTTTTTCACAATATCTTGATAGTGAAATAACCACGAAAGAAATAATGGCTTACATCAACTGTGCAAATTCGCAAATAGTAAATAAATAGCAATGGCAAAAAAAAATTAAGTTAAATATTATAATCTAAACAATGAGCTGTTAAATATGACCTTATAAATGGGTGAATCAAATTTTAGTCACTTTCTCCTGAAAACATTTTTACTCGCCAGAAATAATTGTACCAGAGTCTCATCACTGATATTCCATCCTTCAAATGAGATGTCACACATATAAACAGTGTCACATCTTAAAGGAATGTTGACACCAATAGGGCACAATAATCAGGCAATTTCAAAAAATATGAAAGTGACCGGCGTCACTTATCCCACATAATCCCCAACTTCTACCATCACTTCCTGTCTGATGTTGTTTCTACAAGGGCGCAGTAAAAAAAAAACAAAAACCATGCCAATATTTTCCAAGCAGAATTCTCACTGTGTAGTTGAACTAGTTAAATTCTCTTGTGGGGACTGGAAGTTGGCTGTATTTCTGTCTTTTAAATTCAGTTTGGATTATCTACTGCATGTTGCCCTTTGATCCTGACCGCACAGCACAGGAACGCAGTACCATCCCTGATAAAAATCAAACATGTTTCACTGGGATGTTGCCTTTTGGGATCCTACAAGAGAGATTTGAATCATCCACTCACTAACACATTACAATTACATAATGATCAAAGCTGCGGCTGGGCAGCTCAATTACCCTGGACTAGCGTGACAAACATCCGTAAGCTAAATCAGGCTGTGTGCTGTACCCCGCCTTAAGTCACATTTCTGTGTATTTCGTATAAAGGAAGTGCGATGAAAAAGTTATCTGCACCTGCGGTGTCCTGCAGTCAACCAGACCTAAAAAAAACAGCAGTTTACTGAAATGTGACAGCTTGGAAAAATACATAATAATTTTTCTAATCATCCCAAAATGCTCAGATGTGATTACAAATGTTACACAAATGCACATGTACTTGTTTGTTATGTGCTCTGTGTCATTCTAACACAGGACCGTAGTATCTGTATGGTACTAGCAATCCAGCTTTATCCTCACAGTATTACATAAGTGACTAATCCAACATACAGATCAAGTATTAAAGCAGCAACATCTTCAATTGCAGCCTCTTTTTATCACAGTCTTTCTCAAATTATATCCCTACATAAAAAAGCTCATGTAGTAGAAGTTTTACATATAAGCATAAGACCCTGTTTATTTGGTCTTACCCTAAAACAGAGGCTTAGAAATCTACGTCACATCTCTGTTTAAAACATAATCACATATCAGTGGCAGAGGTCCCTAATCAAAAAAAAACTCTGTAAAAGCCTCTTTAGCACATTAGAAACCACCACCCCACCCCAATCCACAAACACACAACCACCAAAACATACATGGTCACACAACAAAGCACAGAGGGGCTACTGTGGGTGCAAACTGCCGTTCAGAGTGAGAGAGGGGTACACTGATTAATAGGAGACCCCCCCCCCCCCCCCCAGCCTCCACCCCCCGCCCGCTTCTGACGCAAATGAACTGCTAGTCCCTCGTTTACACAGGGCAAGTGCGGTGGGCTAGCATGGAGGCCCGTGTGACAATGAGGGGTTTGTTGGGGGAGGAAGGCCGACAGCTGGGGTAGAAGATTGGGTTGGATGGGGGCCGTGCTCTGGCACACAGAGCCTGGCACAGAGGCCTCAACAGATGGCCGCTGAGCAGCGAGGCTGCAGGGAGACTCTCATAGTACATTCAGAATGGCTGTCAGTCAGAAAGCAGCGAGAGAGCGACGAAAGGGACAGAAAGGAGAAGGACACTGAGTGCAGCACAAGCAGCAGAGGGTGACTGAATACTACATACAGTTTACTGTCGAAATAAGCACGTGTGGGTGACTAGCTGTTACTGTACTGCAGCATTTTTAGAAACACCAGCTTCAGTGTCACTTCACGGAGCAATCCAGTGTACATTCCCTTACACGCCCTTGCTCAAGGCCACTAGGGAAGGAAAGGGCACTGTTACAAGAAGATCAAACTAGCAGCGCTTCAATTACTAGCAGCCCTGTAAGTAACACTTATTTTCCATATTGATTAAACCAAATAATTTCTTAATTAATTGTTTTGTCCATAAAACATCAGAGAACCTTCTCAGAGCTCAAGAGACGTCTTCAAATGTCTTGTTTTATCTGGTAAGAAAAGAAGCAGTGTTTCACATCTGAGAAGCTGGAACAAGAGAATACTTGGATTTCTCCCTTAAAAAACTTTCAATTTCTAAATCAATTGTAAGAATAGTTGGTGATTAATTTTCTGTGAATGTACTAATCAATTCATAGACAAATCACTGTAGTTCAAATTACTAGCCAGTTCCTTAAAGTTACGGTCAAAGGTAAGTCAGATGAAATCCAAACTATTTACACAGAGAGCAGTTTGGGCCGAGAGCCGCAGATATGCTGACACTGTCGACTCTGTGGCTGCCCAACAACTCAGTGCTGCATCTGGTTCAAGCGTTTGTAAATCCCCAGACCGGCAGAGAGGAGAAGTGAGAGGGAGGGAAAGCCTGGACTAATCCCCAAGGCCTGCCATAAGGTCTATTGCCAGCTAGCATTACTGTAGCTGTAGCCATACTCTCACTCCACAGTCCAGAGACACCACGCCACTATACGCTGCATTAACACCTCCAACCTTGAGGCATCTCTGCTTACCTTGTCGTCTCTGCTTTTCAGCAACGTGTCCATGTGCTTGGACGTCCTGGTGCGAGAGAGTGCGTGAAGTTAATGAAGTCAAAGCATCAACGCTACACCTGAGCTGCTTCTCACTGGACATAATGCCCCGAGGCACGAGCACTTATTGCAGGTCCTTATCAGCTTAATTCAACAGACTGCTGCTGGGGATCTGGTCGACAAGGTCACACACAGACTGTAACCCAGCTCACACCTGTTAGCCGAGGGTAGCTACAGGTAGCCGAAGCAACGAAGGAAATGTAAAGTGAAGGGTTAACTATCCTTGACACCATTCCCAGTAAACACAGGGAATTTATGAGAAGTGTTCAAAACTGATTTTCAATTACACCTTGAAAACTTTTTCCATTTAATATTCTTTCTCAGATCAAGTGGCTTTGCAAAGTTATTTCGTATTTCATTAACTTCTTATTGCGTTCCTCCTCTCCTACCCAACAGCCTCTTTGGCCTTTTCTGATTAAACTAACACAGCCTCTCCCACATCAACACAGGCAATAATCCTCACGCAGGAGCCCACACTGGATGTCCTGTTCTCCTCCTAACTGCTCCATTGTCCAAACAGAGAGGACAAGGCACCTGTCATGCTAATGCATACTGTACCAAAACCTGTACTAAACCCTCCTCACAACGTATGGGGGGCAAAACAGATGCAGAAGCACTCTGTCAGCCCACAAACCACATCTGATGTTCATCGGATGTTCAGCAAAGTTGTAATCCCTCAGATTTACTGTTTGGCTATCAAGACTTTTGTAAAAACAGACAAAACCTGTCAGCAGCTATTGCCCAAACACACAAACACTCACGATATATAAGATACAAATTCTTGTTCTAAAAAAGAAAGTCAAAAAGTGTAAGTGGAGATAATAAAAACATAATGGAAACATGGAAATATGTCAACAAAGGCAGGATAAATGGATCAACTTAAAGAATGAATGAATCAGAGCAACTAATGAATGGCTGCACAGGAAGAGATTTCTTATTAGATTATTATTATTAGGTTTCTTATTAGATAATGAGTCATTTTTATGTCTGATTAAATTACGTAAACAGCATCCAATAAAATATACAACAAAAAAGCTTGTTTGAGCTGAATGGTTGGCTTGAGAGTCACATGACGCTCATGATTATGTGTGGCTGTTAAACATAATGTAAGGCAGAGAGCAAAACATATGTTCCGTGGTGTATAAACAGTGTTATGATTATGCTGTGTTTAGGACTTTAGTCTATTGTCAGTGAAAATAAAAGAATATTATGGGCATCACGAGCCCATGTTTTGTAAATAATGCATGAGCATTATGTGCGTTTTGCATGGTTACACTGTTCATAGTGTTTGACTTGTAGAAACACTCTGATAGAAAAGGTTTCAGGTGAAGCTAAAGCTTGAATGAACATTTTAGTTTACTGACAAATGCTGACATAAGATCTCACTACAAAAACACAGGCTTCATTAACACATCAGTGTTTTTTTTATTAATGTGTGAAACAATCAAAACCAAAAATGCCTTTAATTCTTTCTCTACTCCCACGCAGTAGCTGTGTTTACCCTGTGGTACTCCCATCCCCCCTTCACTCTCTCATGGGCACTCACTTAGGCAACAGGAGTGAAGGAAAGCAAACACTACACTGCACACACTGCACACACTGCACACACACACACACACACACGCACAGGAGACTGTGTGAGACATTTCACCTTGGTACCGAGGTCAAAATAAGGAAGAGGGAATGCAGGAGAGAGTGGGGTGAAAGTGAAGTGCAGGAGAGGAGTTTCAGTGTCCGGATGAATCAGCAATACTGAGAAACTCCACAACACAAGAAACATTAATCTAATAGAGGCATGTGGCTCCCTCATATACACAACAGCCTTATAAACATTATAGCTTACAGCTAGAAAAAGCCTTTATTTAGCCAACAGTTGCAGAAGTATCATCAAGTATCAAGAGTTTTGTTTAGTCAGTAAATAGTGAAACTACTCCACCAGTTAACTCTACACATCCATTAAACTAGCTGTAGTAAAACACTGATTAGGAGCTGGTACAGAGCCATGCAGTGGTTTCAGCAAATACACACATTCACCAACCAGGAGTTTGGATTCTTCCTCATACCACCCAGTTCATTTGCATGTCCAGTCAGCTGGGTTGCTCACCTCTGGCTGCGTCCATCATACTAACAAGAAACATCAGTTTGAAGCAGTAAATTTAAAAGGTTTAACTTTATTCTGAATATGTTGTGAGTCTTAAACTTGTTCTTTACACGCACAACATGCCTGGTTTGACATTTGCAGCACAGCATGAACTACTTTTGAAGTCAACAATTGCTAGCTGCCATTTGTTGTTCTAATCAACAAACATGACTGGCTAAAGGAAAAATTGGACTTTTACATTTTTGATTATGATTACAATAGTACACATAATTCAATTTAATAATTTTGTATGGAAGAAAGGGAACAGAGTACTGACAAGCAGGGGTTCAAGCACCTCAGCTCCACCTTTCTACACGTGCTTCAAAAGCAAATAAAACACTGTGTGATGTGAGTGATGCACGCCCCTAACAATATACTGGAAGTGCTGTAAGTCTGAACACCCAGGCAGAGACTCAACTGCTTGTTTAGTTACTCAACCTGGTTTTGAATCTCATGTTTCACAGTCAGACTGGGTGTGTGTGAAACAGCAGCTCCAGTATGACCTGGTGGTTTGTCTCTTGCTCGCATGGAGCAGTAAAGAGCCTGGTTTACTTGACGTGTGACTGCAGTGAAGTAACAGCCAGAAACCTCAAAGCACCTGTCGGTGTCTGAAGAATGAGAAGAACCTCAACGGTTCCTTCAGCGCACAACAGTCAAAAAAAAAACAAAAAAAAAACTGACTCACGAGTGAAAAATCTCAAAGTTTAAGCTCTTTTTCCTGTTTCCCCCGAACAGAAAATCCAACAGAGGCTGTAAGAGTGAAAACAAAGAAAAACAGAGAGAGAAATTTCTTAAAGGGAGGAAAGCTGGCCAAACAAGAAGGACTAGATCAGCGTGATACCATGAGACAGATTTCAGAGAGGAATGAATGGCTGTGACCATGCAGAGCACTGGCTTGGTTGCCCTTCACTTTTCTTGTCTAATGCCTCAACATTATGTTTAAAGGGCCAAGTCAAATATCTCAGAACTATTTATTTTTATCTATACATATGTATGTATGTATGTCTGTATGCCTCTGGAACAGTTACAGTGAAACAGCTTCTTAATGGTCTTAAAATAAAAGCTGCAGATCATGGTAAATACTGGGTTTTCTTTGGGAGGGGGGGTACACATACATTTCAAATACACACAGGGGGCATCTCTCTGAAGCCTCGTGCCTCAGCTGGCGTGCACTGGTAAATGTTTTAGCAGGCAGACAAACCGCAGTACAAAAAGCCGCGACATCTTCAGGACATTTAACTCGCCGATCAAACACACAAAATTCCCCAATTTAAGTTGGAAACGTGGCCTATGCGCCACACAAACACACATGCATACACACACGCACCTTCAGTCAGACAGTAAAGCCACAGCAGGCCTGGATAAAGCGCAGGTTTCCCCCCCATCCCACGGTGAGCACTGAGCCACCGAGTCCCACCGCTTTTCATATTTACCTGCTGCTTGTCAAAATGCTCCCGCTCCGCTCCCAGATTCGCCTCGGTCCGCCTGCTTTTCACCCGTGTGGGCACCTGCCTTATGCTGTTCATCCTCTAGTTTTGACAATGACGGTTTCAGCGAGAAATACCTATCCTCCCAACACCAACACCGCCACCACCACCAGCAGCAGCAGCAGCACCAACACCTCTTCACAAAACAAAATACAAAGAAAACACGTCCAGACGTGAGCGCAAATATCAGAGGTTTCTTCTTCTATCCAGACTCCAGGCTGCGTGTGTGTGTGCCAGGGACATCTCCAAGCCGCGGCTTGGTTACTGGAGATGCATCGAGACTGAAGAAGGGGGGAAAAGGGGAGAGAGAGAGAGAGCAAGTGAGTGTATTTGCTTCGCGTTACGTGGACGGATCCTCCCCCAAGGTGGAGAAAATCATCATCACGTCCTCTGCTGCCGACATCCTCCCACACGCATGTCAGTTTTTCCAGCTACATTTCACTCAGCGCAGGTATGCGAAGTGATTGAAATCAGCTTTTCCATCATTATGTTGCATTTTGTATTTCCTTTATTTATTTATTTATTTTTTTCTGAGCTGTCTGTCTCAGCTGTGGGCGGTGACATCGTTTCAGTGAAATGAAAACCTATCAGGATTATGTTTTTTTTTTTTTTTAATCTCAACGCTGCATCTGTCTTCACAGTGACAGCCAAGCATAACGATGGCATAAACCAGGAAATTAAGCTGCCTTCATCTGAGTAAACCTCTGTGACACAGGGGAAATATGAGCCCGGCCAGTGACTACAATTTTACAACTTTATATTGTTATATAAATCATATAATTCACTGTATTTAATACAAACAATGTTATGACATTAAACTCAATCATATTTTAAATGATTTTAGTGGGCTTCTGTTAATCAGAGTAATATGGGTGTAGGTTGTTTTCTCCCCAACAAATGCAAATTAAAAAAAAAAAAAAAAACAGAATGCAAACAATGCTCACAATATTTACAATAAAATGAACAATGTTCACAACACCATTGTAGTCTCACAGGAGTCCACAGTGACTCTGACCGTGACAGGCTCAGAGTGAAAGCAGATCAGTATGTGAGGAAGTAATGAAATCATAAGAATGAGCGAATGAGTTTGATAAGAGTTTTATCAATCAGTCATCTTCTTTCCTTTCTGTGTGAGTTTTATGATAAAGTGTGCTGCAGCTGCTTTATTCTGCTGCTCAGAGCTTTAAAAAGTACATCAGTGGATCATCCATGTCGTTCAGCTGCCTCTGATTATTTAAATCTCCTCTGATGTTTAGATTTAATAAGGGACATGAACAAATGATATTGGACTTTCCACCCAGTTCTAATGGATTATGTTTGTCTGTTTTTTTTTTTAAACCATGGAGCGCCGTGTCTCTTACTTTGCCCAACTTTACTCAGCTTGACTGTCTAACCATATGACTGTGGAATGTAGAAAAACCTGATTTATTCATCTCAGTCACTGCTTCCTTCATTTTTTTTTTTTTTTTATCAACAGTCAGCTTCAGCCAAACTTTGAATCAAATCAGTCACACATTTGACAGTCATACATTCTAAAAGTGTTCAATAGCTTTTATTGATTTTTATTTATGCTGACCGTGTTAAGTCAGGCTTCGAGTTATCAGTGTTATTTCCCACTTAGCAGCTCATGTGCAGTTCTTCAGCGCCACACCAAGAGCAAGTGTTTGACAGCAGACGGGAATAAAAAAAAAAATGTCTAATGGACATTTTAGGCTCAGTCCTCGTCAAGGTTGTAAGACTGGAATTTCATGTTCTTTGCGCTGGGTGGAGCACTGACCATGATGCTTTGTTCCCAGCTATGCAGGTGAAGGAAACACAAATGGGCTGATGGGACAACAGGACAAGGGAACAAAAAGACATGTTTACCCTGCAGGCCAAACTGGCTCTTTTACATTTTTCTACACTGTCTGAACACTGCACGCGTGCTACCAAGCACCCTGTGAACTGGCAACACCCGTGTCACATCCATGGATAAATAGCTGAGTGACGGCTGTGACACATGAAAAGATAGTGACTGATGTAACGAGGCTGTATGAGCCTCATATGAGCCGATAAGCTGTATGAGAAAATGTGTGTACACTTGCATAGGTCTGCGGATTTTTTTTCCGTCATATTTTGCCATTTTGTGAAGCACTATAAATGTCCTGCACAAAAAATCCATTCATTCATCAAATGCTTAGCAATACTCACTCCTACAGCCTCACTTCCTCACTCACCCTCCTACTTCTAAGCATATGACTCTTTTGTCTGTATTAGTCACACAGCCTTTCACAAAATATTGACAAAAAAAAGGTTTGCAATGTCATGATTTTTTACACCAAACTGGATATTCACTCCTCTTTTCTCTTTCATTGTTCACTAATGTCTTATTGAAAGTAACATTGCAGTCAGCATAGCCCCCACAGTTTTCTACATGATCCCTTTAAGAAGAATGACTACTAAATACTGACCCAGGAAACCATGCTAAAGATCACGCAGTCAGCCACAGTCTAATTCAACAGTCCTGCAATACATTCTGTTCTGTATTGCATTATACAGATATTTAGGTGTTTCTGTTATCGAACCTACTCTCGATGATTTACAATAGGTGGACAAAATAATAGAAACAGCTGTATGTATGACACACTACGATTCAGCAGCAACGCAAGCTGCAGCCTCCAAAATGACCGTAAAGTGGACTCAGCATCTCTCTGACACCGTTTGAACACAAACTCAACATTTTGATTTACTGCAGGACTGCTGCATCAGACTGTACTGGTTTTAGCCAGGTTTACCTAATAAACTGCCAAATGAGTGTATATTCAAAGTGGTACATTCAAATGTCATCCACTAGACAGCAGCAGAGCTTTACATATTGTCAGTGTGGGATTTCTCCTGACCCCTTTCAGCCTGTTGTAGCCACTGATTAAATACTGCACATCAACGAAGCAGTGAACTCTTCACAACCGTAGCTGATATTTTTAGTGATAACTGAAAAAAGAAATCATTCTACTCCACAGAATTGATTCAGTAAAGCAATATCTAATTCTCCTGCTAAATCTTCTAAATTATTTTCCCCATGCATTCCCCCCATGAATTTCCGTTCTATACATGTGCATGTATGGTGCACTCATGAATTTTGTGTCTATGAGTAAATGCAAGGAGAAACCCAAATGCAGGAACTAGTTTAAATGTCAGTCATCCATACGTGAAGCGTTGACCCCTCTGTTCAGCCAAACAAAATGTGAAGGGCAGTTAGAGAAGATACTCCAGTTTCATCCAGATGACATTTTACATGTGTATCTGCCTCAACAGCGATGTGTCATTATAGAAGAGGAAACAGCACAAGTTGATAGTGAGAGATAACATGAAAGAAATTCACTATTCATGCATCTCACAAAAGGTTCACCAGTATGGCTAACTTCACATCTCTGCAGCAGACGATCATCGCTTTCTCAAAGATTAGCGTCTGCAGAATGTATGTGATGCTTTTCACACGTTGACTTGCTTGACATTCAGACTGAATTGCCATTTGGTTTCACTTCATATCTTAATCACTGAAGTGAAACATTTGCATTGACTCAGAAGTCTAGGCATTTTTTGTATCTGGTTGAACTATAGCTTTTTAACATGCAGAATAGCCATCACACCAAAGTAATGAGTAACAAATTAAATTAATAAATAAATAATAATTACAAAGGTACATTTATTATAAACAAAAAACCCAGATGTTTGATTGAAATAGGTATCCAGACCCCTTATTTAATATTTTGTACAAATCCACCTACAGTTCTCACAGCTTAGTTTTTACTATTATGATTATTATTATTATTGTAGTTAGGTATTTTCTTCCCGTCGCCCTTGCAGATTTTTTCTGCCAGACTTGATGGAGCCCATCAGTGAACTGGGGCCCCATGGCTCTCTCCACAGATTTTCAGCAAGTATATGAATTTGGACTTTGTCTGGGTCAGTCAGTGACATTAAAAGACTTGTCCCCAAAACACTCTTTTTTTTTTTTTTTTAGCTGACACATTTACCCCCGTCTGGAATTATGCCCATAATTTGGTCTGTGCGTCATCCTTTCAATCAGTGTACCAGTATTTTTGGCTGGGATGCATCATCATCATTGTCATTGTCATCATTATCATCATCATCGGCATGATGCTGCCAGCACCAGTCTTCACTGTAGGTGGGAGTCAGGAAAGGTACCTGGTTTTCAACAGTTGTACAGTAGCACTTGACATGAAAACTTGAGTTGATTTTTTTGTTTGATCTTGCCACAGAAACTATTTCTCATGTTCTCAGAATCCTAAATGTGGTAAGTAACACCAGTCTGATGTGCTGTGGCTTATCGCGGCTGGGGCAAACTTTCACGCACCATGAGCTGTGAAGCTGTAAATAGCATGTGGGTTACCTGACCAAGACCCTTTTGTGTTGATTAAAACAGCTTTTAAAAAAGCTTTTCTCTGAGTGAAAAATAAAAAGTATGTTTGTGCTTAGTTACTATTGGATAGGATACAAAAAATGTATACATTTTAAATTAATTCTATAACAGTAAGTTGTAGAACAATACTTTATTAACTTTGTAAGTTAAAACCTGGAGACGTGAACAAGTTTCTCAGAAGAGTTAAGCATGGTTATAATCAAAGAGACGTACAGTCAACTAAACGTGTTATGGCGTGGTGCTAGCTATGCAAAACCAGCCCTGTGTAGACTGAGCTACATTTTTCTTTCTAAAAAAGAAAGGATGCTTTCTTCATGGAAAAAGATGAATAAACTCCCGGGTAAGGGACCCACGCTTGATTATAGACATTATTTGTGCATGGTTTGTAATTAAAAATTAATGCAATAAGTTAAAATACAGAACTCATGAATGATTTTTTTTATACGTAGACTTTTTGACAGGTCTCCACATGCAAGTGTATTGTGAACTAATTATGTTCGTTGTCTTTTGGCACCTTTGATTTACTGTAACTATTCAACCTTTTGAATATTTTGAGAACACAATCTAACGTCTGGGGCTAAGAGATAACTCGTATGTCAGTACTTAATGAAAAGCAGGAACTCCATACTTCCTGTAAAGACCAAAACCACAATGTTGCTTCTCTTCACAGAATGCACAGTCACCAAGGGGTTATTTCTTTAAACTGCAACCAGCCAAGTAGCACCCAAGGCAAGATGCAATGTGCTTTTAATGGAACTCTTCTGATCCGCGTGCTTCCTCCACTGTTGGTGACGGAGTTTGTCTTGGGAATCCTCGGCAATGGCTTGGCTCTCTGGATCTTCTGCTTCCACCTTAAGCCCTGGAAGAGCAGCACGGTGCTACTCTTCAACCTGGCAATGGCTGATTTTCTGCTCAACATGGCTTTGCCCTTCCGTGCCAGCTACTACAACTCCGGGCTCGAATGGATGTTTGGAAACACTTTCTGCAACATCTGCCTCTTCATGCTGGCAATGAACCGCAGTGGAAATACCTTCTTTTTGATGGCTATTGCTGTGGACAGGTACATGCGTGTGGTGCATCCCCATCATCCCATCAACTCTTTGAGTGTCCCTAAAGCCATGTTGGGAGCTCTTGCAATATGGTTAGTCACCATTTCACTGACTGCTCATATCTTCATTTTAAAACATGACAACGAGACCTACTGTGAAAGCTTCATGATTGAGATTGAGCCCACACAAAATCTGACTTGGCATAAGTTTGTGTTTCTCTTTTCCTTCTACCTGCCTCTGGCTGTGATTCTCTACTGCACAGTCCACATTATTAGCCACCTGAGAGGGAGACAGCTGGCCCAGCATACAAAGATCAAGAAAGCTCTGTGCTTCATCACAGTAGTGGTGGTGCTCTTCATTATTTGCTTCCTCCCGAGCAACATCACGCAGCTGATGATTATGATCAAGACCAGCACCTTCAAGTCCGGTGAAGTCTGTTCTGCCTTGGAGGACCTGACCACCGCATTCTACATCACCATCAGCCTGACTTATCTCAACAGCGTGTTGGATCCTGTTGTCTACTACTTCTCCAGCCCTGCCTTCAAAAACATCTGCCGCAAAGCTCTTCATCTGCCCCAAACAGAGAACGCTGAAAGTACAGAGAAGAAAACTCGAGAAACAGGCTCTCAGTCTCTCAGCCAGCTGTGATCAAGTCCAAAATCAAGGAAACAGTTATGAGGTGCAACTCCAAAGCTAAGGTTTTGATTAGAGGCGACACATTTCTCCTTAAGCTGTCATGTGAGTGGTATAGCCAAAAAGATGCTTTTTTTTTTTTTTTTTTTTTTTTTTTACATATCTTATAGTTATCAAGTATATACAGTATTAACTGCACTTTTAAAAAATAAAATATGAATTGCCTTTGCAAAACATATGCTTGCATAAAGTTGTGAAGTGAGACTTCTAGAAAGTACTTCGTAGCAAAGTGAATTATGGAATAGTTATAAATTGTGGGACATGGTGTAATAATAGCAAAAGTAGATAAGGGTCATAAAGTAAGCTGACTGACTTAGTCATGCCTGTCATGGAGCAGTATCTAGCAACATTAACTCAGATTTAACTACCACAAGCTTCTGGTCATGCCAGACAAAATAAGACGGGCAGCAAAGCTCCTGAATGTACTCAACTTGAACTTAAACTTAACGTCTTAAGTTCAGTAAGTGGAAAAAAAGGTCTGTCTGTCTGAAACTACATAATCCTGCTTGAAAAAGTTTTATATTTTCATATCTCTATGTACCGATTGCACATTTCTAAATATTTCTTTTGCAAAATATATGCTACTGTAAAGGTATGCAAGCTTATGCACTATGTTATCATTTCGTCAAACTTGTACAAGAACTGAACAACCACCTCAGCTTTCTAAACTTACATAGTTTTGTTACTGTGATATTGAAATTCACTTAATTATCATATTTTTTTTCCATACCTCATTTGAATAAAATAAAATCTTGTCATTAAGAGAAACTCATACCATAATTATTGAAAAACATAATTGCTGCATTGTCAAGCACATTGTCAGATCAGGTGATCTCTGGCTGTAATGGTACCAAATTAAATGAATGAGGTATAAATCTCAAATTTCAATGTACTCCCTCATGGAATAAGTAATAAAGATTTTTATTCTCATCATAGCAATGTGACATGTTTTTCTGGGTTATTTAATTAAAAAAAATACACAGAAGTCGCTACCAGAATTTAGAACCATAAACCAAATAAAACAAGGATTCATATTTAAAATTCTTGCATTCTACTATCACTTTAACACAGTATACCACAAGCAGTAAAATCTGCAGTTAAAGGGTTTGCAGGTTTTCTTGCATATCCAATTTAAAAAAACAAAAAAAAACAACTTTTTATTTTAATTTTAAACAGTTCATAGTTTTTTTCCATGACAGAGGACATCAACTTGGTTGATTATAAAAAGCCAAATGAATGTTGTTATCTGACATCTTTCCCCGTTTGGCACAGTTAATACAGTTGAGTACAGATGATTAAAAGTTTTTTTTTTTTTTTTAAGTGTCCCAGCAAAGTAGATCTAAACCTAAAATATAACTATGACACAAACCGCAAACACCTCTATGTTTAGATGGTTGCCCCAAAAAGCACGCAGATAACCATCAGTCATTCTCCTTCTGTCCAAAAAAGGAGTGACTTCAAGTTATTTTTTTTTTAAGAATTCCTCTACACAACTTTCAATAATGAAATACATTTATTCAAATATTACATGAAGAGTTAAAGTATAAATGTCAAGTGCAAATACTGCATCTCACTAAGTAAGATTATAGACATAGATTATAGACATAGAGCTGAGAGAATAATGTCAGTTCATCCTGAAACTCCATTGTGCAGGCTGAGAAACTCCTGAAATTCAAATTAACAAATAGTATTACAAGTGTGTTATGTTTTTATCACACATCAATGATCACAAGGATGTAACAGTGAAACAGAAATGTTATGCATGTTATGTCTGACCTAATGAGATGAATACGACTACTTAATGTAACATAAATAATATTTTAATGTCATCAAATACCAGATGAATTCTTCATTATATGAATCTCTTTGTGACTAAAGTGAGCCAGTCCAGGATATCACCTTCAGTTACCTTCAAGCAGCTCGGTGAAGAGGAGCCGTCTGCCAGTGATTTGCCACTTCGATGCTCTCTGTGTTTTATGTAGTCACGAGCGAGCGAATCAGCATCGTCTTGACTGAAGAGCAGAACAGAAAAGAATTTGATGTGAAGAACTTAAATCATACATATGAAAAGGTCAAAAACATGGGGTAGGTTTAGTTTTGCTCATAAACAGCAATCACACTCTCATCACAGTTCACAACTTCAAAGGGAATATGAATTTTTTGTTGAGAACAAGGTCAGTTTTTTCTTCAGTAATGTGAGATGAGAATACCAGGAGGTACTTGATGTAACCTCCCTCCACTCTGACCAGTGTCAGCATATTATTGTATTATTTTTTATTTTTGACTGACCTAGATCAGAAATGTTCATGTTGCTTTCCTGTGATATTTGGTGTTGAGGGAAAAACAAACAAACATAAAAAAAAAACAAAACAAAAACGTACCAGTTCTGGCTGATCAGGTAGTCCACCAGGTCTTTCACCTGGTTAGGCTGGCCACTTGACACCATGAGCTGCTTCAGATGCTTGAAGTGTTTGGTCTTCAACAGTTTCTGGTGCTGCCCATTTTGACTGATGAATGTTAACACGGTCTCCCTGACCTGAGGGGTCACAGAGATAACAGTGTAATAATGTAAGTATGATCCAAACAAAAAGAAATGGCAGTTAAAAGTTGCAACGTTGAAAACATATATTTCAAGGCACCATACGTCCTTTTTTTTCCCACATTCATGTTATAGCAACATGGCAAATCCGTCTGCATGATGCGCATTTCAATTTACATATGTTCGGCAACTAAGGAAGTTTTTAACCGCATGCTAGTAAACGAAGAGAACAACTTCAGTATCTTCACACGATCAGACCCATTTAACAGTGTTTCCTGTTTTTAAAAACACATTTTATTACCTAGAATTCATCAAAGGCTACACAATACATGAATATGTCATACACATAAAGACAGAGATGTTTTTATATATATCATGCTATGTACTGTAAATGCTTGGCAACGAATATCTAGTTTGAGGTGTTGTTACAACAATAGCAGTGTACTGTATTGAATTTAAAAGGACTGATTAAATTACATTTACTTGCTGTTGAAACAGTTAAAACAGCTGAAAAACTGAGATTCAAAGGAACATCTAACCTGTGAGGGGATTCCAGCCAATTCCCCAGTGTTCATAAGTTCTTCCACCTGCTCGAGGACAGTGACTGGGTTACAGACAGACAGAAAGCCCTGGAAACAGCAAAGAGACAGTGATGGTCATGATGGCAATTAGAGCCTAAGTGATACCCACATTCCAAATGGTTATGTAGCACTGACATGGACATACTCACCTGGATCTGCTGAGCCTTTTTACTGGCGCAGGGGATGAGAAGAAGAGTTCCAAGGGCAAAGGCGGGCAGATTGAACTGTGCGAAGCGATTGGCAATTCCTATCAGGTCCAGATTCAACAGGAAAGGGCACCTTGGGAAGAAAGATGGCAGGACAGTAGGAATAAACATGAAGACAATATCATACGTTATCCAGGTCATTGTGGAAAGATCCTGTGGTGAGAAATCAAACCTGGGTGCAACCCCGGTCCCTAGTTAGGCTCTTATAGAGGTTAATAGAGGCTGAAACAGACAGACTTATAAGTAGCACTATAAAACACCAGCATCTAGGTTTGTGTATGACTTTATGTAAGCATTGATTTTTGTAACGGGTGAATAACAAGTCAATCAAAAGTTATTCAGTGTTCAAATCTTTGCTGATGTTTGAGCCATTGCTTCACTTGTGTAGTGAAAACTTCAAGTTGTGACTGTGACAGTTTTTGTTTTTAAAAATAGGCACAACAACTGAAAAGACAACTGTTCTATCTATAAATACATACATCAAATGTTCCTATCCGAGTACAGTCAGTGAAAAGTTCTACTTAGTCCTAATACGCAGAGCAGTTATTGGTAAATGGATGAATGAGAGGAGAGCATACTTGAGGAGGAGAACAAAGGTCCTGTAGAGTGTTGCCTGTTGATCGGGACTCAGAGGAACAGAAGCTGTCACCAAAAAAAAAACAAAAAAAACAGACGGACAGATGAAAGTCAGGAGCATTCAAGAGGCACACTGTGTTTACTACTAGTTTGCTCCACCTTCCCAGTATGTAATATATTGTCTATTTGTGCTTGTACATAAAGAGGAAACACAACTCTCCCAACAGGCTTTTGAAGTCTTATCAAATTTAGTCTTTTTTCATGTCCTGTCTTCGCATGTGTCAGTGCAAGGGGAACAAGATATTTAATGCTGCATATAAATAACAAAAATATGCTCTTTAGTCTGCATTTTTGAAAAAACTGTATGTGTATCACTGAACAGATCAAAACTGTCAAGCTTATTTTGAATATTGGAATATTCTAGCCAACCAGCATCAATTATTCGATCAGAACGTTGTATAATAAAACATTAGGCCAGCATCAAGACACATAAATCCATGTTGTTTGGCAATAGAAGTGAATTTCACTATCATAAATCTAGTACCTGAGACAAAAGGTGCCAGTATCATACTCCTCCAGGTCCTGGAGAAACTAGTGATCTGAGGAGAAAATAAAAACCATAAACGAAATAAAGGAAACAAGTTATATTTCAGCAGTGATGGTTGAAGGATTTTTGGGGGGTTTTTTCTGGGGGCAACATCTGCTCCAACAGGATATCCGGTAGTGTAATGGTTAAGAAGGATGTCATTTAACGGCAATGTACCTGGTTTGATTCCGGCCACAAAACCAAAATGCAAAAACAAACACATGTGCTTCAAAGTGAAAAGTATCTGAACAATGGCTCTGGTGCAGTTATATTATTTATCATAAACACTTTGAGGCTACATTTTACTTTATGTATGAAAATGAAAAAGAGGAAATACTAACATCAGTCTCATTTCTTAAAATAAAAGTGATGAACCGTACCTCCCACAGAGCAGGCACAGCCACTACTGCCTCTAATACCTTCTGGAGATGGCTGATCTGAGGGGAGGAAACACATGCATACAGTGTAGACATAGCTGCACGCAGTCGTATTTCGAAGCATACAGCTGAGTTGTCATTATTTAATGTATTCATGAATTCTGCGTAGTCCACACCCAGCAACAACAATTCTTACAAAACCTGGAAATAAACTAAAGACAGACATCACATATGAGTGAGATGCTCTCTTTAGTTTTCTTGGAATTGAGACAAATTATGTGAATGAACAATTTTGTGGAAGTCCTTGGATTTCCTGGAAGACCTAGAATTTTGTGCTGCATGTGTCCTTACCAAGTTGAAGCTGAGCAGCTTCTGAAGCAGACTGTTCCACAGCTGAGGGTCGTACACTTGATACTCTAAACACAGGTCAGCCACCAACCGCACTGCCTGAAAGCATTGGGTAAAAGGACGTTTCAGATATTTCACTCCATGCAGCCTCTGTGCTGCGTGCAATGTTTCTAACCCAGTGAAGCTAAAAATGGAGCAACTATTCAAAACAGTTTTAATTCAAGAAAGTACCTGTGGCTCATGACTGTGGTTCTTCCACAGTCCTTTAACCAAGCCCTCTTTGGGACTACTGAGGAAAGACTGCACCGTGTAAGGGATGTTCAGTGCCTCCAGTTGAGAGACAAATATATAGCACTTCAGGTAATATCTGCATTTAAAATAAAAAACACAGAAGTATTGATGATTAGAAACATTCCTTAAATGAACTTCAGTTCATACAGTTAAACAGTTATCGTGGCCTCATACTGGATTTTGGTCCTGGGGATCTGTAACCGAGCCTCCAGAGTGTCTGCATCAGTGAGGCGAACGAGACAAAGCAGTGCTCGAGTCCGATGGCAGAAGGTCAGACGAGGCCCAGAAGTGCTGAGGGGCTACAGGAGAAAACCCAAAAACAGACATCAGCCACTTTCCTTGGAAACTTTGTCCAATATCACATCTGTTTATTCCTCACCCAGGTTTCAGCAGATAGGATTGGGTTTAGAAGGCGGACAGCATCATCCATGGGGCATGACTGCAGCATGTACACCACCCTGAGAACAGAAAAAGCAAAAACCACAATAAACAGAGCAGATGCATTTTGACTGCTCAGGTTTTTGGTTTTGTGGTTGTTTTTTTTTTTTTTTTTTTTTGCATTGTGGTGTTACGCTATACACGCTATGCTGTGGTATTCCACCAACAAATGACACAGACTTTCCCCCTGTCATTATCTACCAGAAATTCTTTGATCCCCGTGAACATTATTTTTAACAACAGACTTAAAGTGAAAAATAGGAACATTTTCTGTTTATCAAATTTTGATTTTTTTATTAAAAACATAATTAAAGGGTTTAAGGGTATTCAGGTGCAACACACTGAAAAAAGAAAATAGTGATGGCTCTACCTCATTAAGTCTGGGTCTTCCTCAATGTTGTTGACACATTCATGATTACCTATATCCTTTATTAAAGAAAAAAAAATTGTTAAAACACAAGGTAGCAGAAGGAAGGAAGAGAAGGAAAGGAGAAGGAAATGAAAAGAAGCTGTAGTAAAATAATGGTGAGCTAACACCGACAAACCTTGGCGACAGCGGGGCCTGTTTTGCAGATCCACTTTTCTAACATCATGTTTCGGATTTTCAGGAGATCCACGTTGTTGACTGCGGCTATTTCCTTAACCACAGCGTGTATGTCTGAGACACAGGCAAATGATCCAATTAAAAAGACCCCAGGATAGTGTAGTTTTATTAAGTAGAAAATAATTTATAGCTGATGGTAAACCAGTTCAGTGTCATGGAAAGCAAAGTGGACTATATATATATCACAATATCTAGCCATTTTTAAAAGTCTGCAATAACTGACCTAGGTGTTGAGCTCATATGAAATAAAACTGGTCTCCTAGTGGACCTTCAATGTACTTCAGCCTCTAGAACGGGCTCCTGCATTAAAGTGTTCTCACCGGGATAAGTTTGACCCCCTGAGTCTCTGTAGCGCTGCTCCACACTGCTGTGCTCATACAGGGCCACTATGAGCCTGGCTGGCAGTCCCGTCAGTTTCAGATGCTCTGGAGTGTTCAGCTGGTTGGCTATCAACGTATTCTCAGTAGCCGAGCGCTGGAACTGCAGCTTCAGCTTGGAAAGAAAGGTTTCCCCTCTGGCCCGTGCTGCCTCCTGCTTGGGATCAGAGGGTGAGTAGATTAAAAAAAGAAAAAACAACTAATAAATTAAAAAAAAAAAACCCAAACTTTTTGGTTACAGATTTGAGGCATTTGATATTCTGTACTGTATTTTTCTCCAGGTGAAACCCACAAACACTGACCTCAAGGTTTGGATCTTTCAGCCATGCATCTCCAAGAGCCAAACAGAACCTAAGCGACTGAGTCTTCTCATAACCTGTAGAGAACAGGAAATGGGTCAGTGCATAAATACAAACATACCAAGCAGTGTAGAATAGTGGTTATAATGTGTAGGTTAGACCTGGTGGCAGCTCCTGGGTGATCTTGTGGGCTGTGGCGGCAGCCCACTCTAAGCTCTGGATGCAGTGGATGTACTTCATCATGGTCTTAGCCACACTGAAAGTCTCCTTATTGTAGCCATGACCTTGACCTTTTTTTCTCTGCTCTAATATTAGAGGCTTCATCTTCTTCTCAAACACGTGGTTCGCTGCTGACATGTATAACTTGTCAAGGCTCACCTGGAAAGAGACAGGAAGGTTTGAATAATCTCAGTAAACGTCAAACTTCATGGATAAATCTTTAATTTCTGTGATTTTACATACATAGTAACTACTTTTTAAATTTGTGTGCTGTACCTTCATCAGTTTGCTAATCAGAAGAAGTGTAGGGAAGGTCTCCTCACTGAGCTCAGGAGCTAAACACAAATTATTTGTCTATTAGTTTCCACAGTTTTGACACATTTCATCAATGCCTAATATCAATATATTAAAATATTAATAATAAAAATACAGATTGACTAGATAGACTAGATAGCATACACAGTTACAAGTGTTGTTAAAGTTTCATCTATCACCCACTTGACAAACTCAGCTGCAGTGTGATTTACAGATGGTTAAAAATATCGGAAATGATAATAGAACCTAAAATGAATACTAATATTTCCTTCCTGTTAGACTGCAATTCATTCAAACATGTAATAAAATCAGTACAGTAAACATCAGAGTAATCTGAGTTTGTCAGCGAGAACACTGGGGAGTGAAATTAAGAAAACTACTGTTAACTCACAGATAATCTTCCAGAAATGTTTGGTCTGCATAAGCAGGTGGAAGGGCAGCCTGCTGTTGGACAGAGGGTTTGGCAGAAGGCTGTTTTCAAGGAGATACGTGTTCTCCACATCTGATGGAGGAGAGACTCGTTTATAGGACTTCAGGTGCTGAAGGAGGCCCATCGCCTGTGGATTAAGAAGACATTGATTGAATATTTTTTGAAGACAATGAACTATTTAATGATAAATGTGCAAATGTGTGTGTGTGTGTGTATACATATATATATATATATATATTTTTTTTTTTTTTTACCTGACTTAAAGAAAAGCTGGTCACATTCTCATCTGCAGCCTGTATGATCTTCAGCACCACTTCAATCCTCTCATAGTTGTAAGGGCTGAGCTGTATGAGAAAGGCATTTTGCAGCTAAAGTGAAAAGCCAAACTTAAATTCTGTTTGTGCTACACCAGTTGCAGTTGTGTAGTTCAGACTTGTCTTGAATCTGTTTACCACAGCAGTGCTATACTAAGTACAGTATGTCAGTAATTCTAGGAAAAATTCAAGTGATGGTAAGTGAACATAAATATTAGGCATGCTGTCACTGAAAAGTTACACTAAAGAGCATGTGGAAATGCTATTTATCAAACCTTGAATAGGGCAGCACAGAGACTGTCTGTGAGCTCGCTGGTGCTGTGTAACATCGGGATAATCTGCAGGACCCGCTCCAGTGCATCTGCATGACACAGAGGCTGCACCTCTTCCTGTCCTGCGCCCGGGTCGCCTGCACCCTCCTCATCCTCTTGGAGCAGCAGTAAGGTGGTAATGTACTGGTTGATCACTCCGTCACGGTCTAAGCCAAAGGTGCTGCAGATGGATGAGGAGGGTGACTTTCAGCAGAGTCAAGGACCCCAAAATCAAATGTTATATTCCACACGGAAACAGACTGAAAGATTTGACACGTATCGAGTGAGCTGCTGACCTGCAGTACTGGAGGATAATGTCTGGGGTGATCCTCCGGTTCTTCACCAGAACAGGGATCAGACTGCTCTTCATCTCAGGCCGCTGACGGAACACTGGCTGGATGGATATCTGCAGCAGGGCGGAGGGTACACATGTTAAATATCTAGTCATGAAAGAGTCACAGCAACTTGTACACACACTAATTCAATATAAAGATGTATTCTGATCAGAATGACTTTGGCTCTTGAGTTTAAGTGCTGTATTACCTCTAATTTGCCAAGTTTGATTCCCCACTCAGCATCAGTGATGACAGAGAGAAACTTCTTTTGTTCCTCTGCCTCATCGTACAGGCAGCAGAGATTGGCCCCGATCCTGGCCACAGCCTGAAATAATCAAGACACAGTTCCTGATTAGATTTGCTGAATATAACAAGGATGTAGATGTGCACATACACATGCATTCTTATGTACTTATTTTTTTCTCTTTATGAAACTGCTTGATGTTTGGTCATAGGTCATCTTAAAATGCTTCTGATCTCAAGCAGGATTCAACACTTGCTAATTATGTTCTACACCGTTTACAACACAGTGATCAGTAGAACAGAGATCATCTGGCCTACCAAGATTTTGTCATAGTTTTGCCAGGTGTTGTCAATAACTTTCCACAGCATTTTGAAGACTTCTGCTTTGGAGAGAAGCGTACAGAGTCCAATGGCCAAATCACAATCAACCACTCTCCAGTTGAACACCTGGAGCACACAGAAAATAGAGAGAGTTATATATTAAGATTCCATTCATGTGTGACTACCCTCTTATGGACAATGGACTCAGCAGACTCACCTTGTTCAACAGGGCCACAGCCACAGCATTCAGAGAGGATGTAGTTGTCTTTCGGAAATTATTCAGGCATATATTGTACATCTTCAGCTCTTGGGTATCATAAAGCTGAGGAAAAAATATAAAATATTCTGCTTAGTCTCACTGGTAAATTGCTAAAGCTTCCATAACAGTTTAATTGGTCCCGAAAGACAAATAGCAACGGCACTCAGAGCACCACTGTACACGCTGCAGTCATACCTGTACACTTAGCTTTACGTCCATAACATTAGAGGTGACATGCTGCAGGCAGCTGCCATATGAGTTGACCAGCACTCTGAGGGCCAGCTCCAGCTGACTGCACTCCTGTAACATCTGCAACATGTTGGACAGGGGACCCAGGAGGGGCTTCAGGTAGTTTGAACCTACATGTGGACAAGACACAAGGTAAGCTTTCCAAACTACAACTTAAAGAAGAAGAAGAAAAAAAAAAGGAAGCATCTACTTCAATACCTACCATCTTCAAATGAGCAGTGTGACAGACAGGAACAGTCGAGTGGGTACAGTTTGGTATCTGTAAGGATGAGAATAAATTAGCATAGCAGCTGATGAGCCAGCTGCAGAGTGATGGAATCCTAAACAGACATTAAATTAGATGATAAATTTGAGTATCTTCTTACCCTGAGGAATAGGCAGCAGGCAGTTGGTAATTTCATACTGGACAGGGAGCACGGACACTGGGTCCAGAACAATGCAATCTTCATTAAAAACATCCTGGAAACTCCACTGAGAATATGGATCTTTTTCTGCCTCCAAGGTCAAATCCTGTGACATTTCACAATTAAAATAAAAAACTAATTTAATGCATTCATTCATTAAATGTAATTTTATGAAAGGTCTTCCCGCTTATTTCTTACTTGCACAAATTAATGGGAACTTTTAAAATATTAATATTAGATAGGAAGTCTGTAAATGCACAAACTCACACTTGACAATTATGTCCAAGAGATTTAACCTTGTAGAGTCCCAGTTACTAATTTGTAAAATGTGAGGACTTAGTCAAATGTCTCCAGGCAAACACATCAAGTACACATCAGACCAAAAATAAAGTGTCGTTCTATGGAAAAAGATAAGATACTGACCTTGGCTATAAAGCCATAGTTGTCTGATAACTGACACTGATGATACACATCCATAGCTATCCGTGTGCACTTGCAAAGCTCCAGACAGTCCAAGAGCAGATCTGTAACAGTGATTCTAATATTAACTGTGGGGATTTTTGCAATTTGTGAAGCAAATGTGAAGCAAAAGAGAGCTGCCAGACAAGCTCACAACCCAAGTCTCACACAAAGTAAAAGAAAAAAAAAAAAGTTTTAGGAACTAGTGTGTATTCACTTGAACAAGATCAGAGAAACTACTACAAATATACCGGAAAGAGTGATTTTGCTAATAATTTTACTGTGCTTGAGATGAAGACATTAACAGCTGTTTTCACCAACAGACTGTAGAATGTTTTTTAACATTGTTTATGTTTACACGTGTTCCCTACCTGAGTGGCACACAGTGATGGCCTGGCAGGCCAGATCGTGGATGACTGCTGGCAGGTCCATGTTATCCGGAAGCACCATGGGCACATCTGCCTCCAGCATCTGGCATAATGTCTTGGCCGCAGTGAACAAAACCTTCCCGGTGCTGGTGTTATAGTGGTGTTCATACAGTTCACTGAAAATATGACGGAAAAAGAACAACGAAAACATGAGGTTCTACAAATGCCTTGCAGCACTTTAAACATTCAAACAATATATCAATTACAGTTTCCCACAACTGCACTGACACTCAGGATCCACACATGCAAACCTGAGGATCTTGAGAGCCTTGTCCACCTTGCCCACGCCCAAAGCTCGCAGGGCCAAGTCAGACCAGAGCTCCTGTTCGGTGCGCTGCAGCTGTCTTCCTAGACGACGTAAGCCAGCCTCCGTGGAGATAGTCTTAGTCTTGCCATCTGGATCATTAGCCACAACTGGAGTTGTCGTAGTCTTCCCCTTAGATGAACGGCGGCCACGTGTGTTTTCATAGGCTGTGATGTGATGCTCCTGGATCTGTTTTCTGATGTTCGGATCCTCATAGTTGGAGGGGGTGAAGAAAACATCAAAGTCCTCCTGAAGAAACAGACAAAAAAAGGCTGCAGGTTAAACACCACATGAAAAAACAGATGGAATAACATTTAAAAACATTCCCAGTATGAAGCTCACCTGTAGGTGGGCAATCGCCTTGAACATGATGAGGTTGTTCTCACACTCCATGCTTTTAAGAGCATTATCTGCAAAGGACATGGAACCTGCTATCACTCTTGGATGTTCAGGTGCACATATATGAAATTTCTTTCCCTAACGTTTGCCTGTAAGCTGCATTTAGACAGTGTCTGCTGTTATTGTATCACTATAGGTACACAGGAGTACAAAAGGAATATAAATGGTGTTTTAAAAGCATCGATTTCTGTGATGTTTTACTGCTCCAGCATAAATGAATACGTACGTTTTTGGATAATGTGCAGGTGCTTCAGAGCCTCCACCGTGACCTGAGCTATGACCATCTGGTGCTTCTTGTGCTATCAAAGACAGGCCAGGTGTAAGTTCAGATGTACAAAATGCCCGACTGAACAGTATGCTCACCATGATGCTGTTCTACTTTTTATGTTCAGATATTGAGGTGGTTGATTGGTACACACACACACACAACTCTTTAAATTTAATTTATGATCTACCATCAGGCATATTTGTGCTGTGTATGCATCATGTAAATATGTGATCACAGACATCTGTCGGTGACAGAGGAGATGCAAAATTAAAATGACATTTGCATCCACAAAATTGAGCCTTGAATACGAGCTCTTAAAATGCAAATGAACTTTTATTTCAAACACATGCCACCTTCCCTCTCCTCACCTCGTCAGATATGTGGACTTTGTCCTCCAGCTGCAGCCTAGCCCAGGACGTGAGACGCTCAACCACACACTCTGCCTCTGCAGAGGACAGCTTCTTCAGGACAGTCACACACTCCTCAGTCTGCAAGAAGCACAAAACACTTCCTACCAGCATGCCAGGGACACACCCAAGTATACAAAAATGAAAATATGTTGATTTCATACTTCCTCATGTTTTAGCATACCTTGCCCTGGCCAATCAGCTGGATGAGATACAAGTAATTTATCTGTGAGGTTGGAAGTTTGTATGCTTCAGCTAGTGTCAGGGAGTCCTCTAAAGACATTGGCAAGTCTTGCTTCAGGATGTATCTAATCAGAGTCTGGGGATGAAACATAGGAATCAGAAACTGTACAGGCAGGCATAACATAGGCCACATGTCACAGTTATCCCAGTCAAACTTACCATAATTTGAGCGCCGTTTGAAAGGTTGAAGTTGCGGATGCCGTAGCCCCTGAGAAGTTTCCTTATCTCCATCAGACGGTAGCTCTCCTTTAAAAGCTCTTGTCTGGAGAAATAAAAAAATCAGGTAGAAGAAAATCATAAAAACACTGCTAATGTTAGTTTATGTTGTTACATTAATGGTAACTATTTCAAGGTGAGGACAATATAAACATACTTTGGTCCATCCATCTCTAGGTACTGCTGAACCAGTTTTTCCACCACATTACTCCAGGGTACCACAGCTTTCTGCATGATCTCCAGCACAGCATCCACCATCAGCTGGCAGGAAACACAACAATGTGAGATTCCATGACTCCCAGAGCAAAATGTTTCTGCTGCTGTTATGGCGGGTTTTCACTCAAATATTTGTACTCGTGAACCTTGAACATGTTGTGTACTCTGTGTAAGTGTAGTGGTGTTACAAAACTTACATCAGTGTCTGTCATGCAACCCAGCACAGCCACTGCTTTGGCTTCCCATTCTGTGAAAAGTGTTGTTGTCTGAGAACTGCAGCGCTCTAGCAGATCCTAGAGAAGATGAGATTGCCAGGAGAAACAAAGGGCATTGTGGGGCATTTGGAAATTTAAATGTGCATCCTAAGTGGTACTTGGCTGGGGGTGGATTTTTACCTTGATATATTGCAGGAGTAGCTCATCAAAAGGAATCTCGTGCTCTTCAGCATATGGCAGGATGCTGTTTGCCACCGTGGCAGCGATCAGCTCTGGAGCTGGCACTTTGTCCAGCATGAAGAATGCGACACTCCGTACACTTCCCTTTGAAATTGACAAAGGAGGAAAATCTATTAACATAGAAAAAACACAACACTCACTGAAAATGTGCCAAGAATAAATGCCATTTACTGAACTGAACATCTTGGTCATCTACTGACATCTACAGACACAGATGAGCATCACTTAAGTTTCTGCATAATTCTGAATGCTGCAATTTCAGCCACATTTTGTGAGTTTTACTAAAAACACTGAATCCTATACCGTTAATCCTACATAAGATGCATTTAGGTTGTTTTACGCTCAGGTGTGATTAGAATACATCACTAATAACAGACGAACCTTCTCAAAGACTGAAAGTGAAAGCCTGCAGTTGTATTTACGGTGGAGGTCCAGCAATTGACGGAGGTTGAAAACAAGGGACTTGAGGTTCTCCACCTCTTCTGCGCCGTAATTATCATCCTTATTAAAAAAAAAAAACAAGGACCACAAAAAGTCATGTTAATGAAGTTACATTACAGGTAGATCATCACTGTGACAGCATGCACTCTGATTCGCAACAAGTAGAGAAAATTTGGCTAACTTACAGATTTCATCCATGTCCATAAAGAGGGCAGCCCAACTACTGCCAAATCCAACCCGTTCTGGGGCCAAGCACTCTGGAAAAACATGTTACATTCATAATGTTTAAACTATGGTGTCTGACTCAAAGGTTTTGTGTTCTATACCACGAATTAAAATTCTGATCTGCCTTTTTTATTCACCTTTTCTGTCAGCTCCAGATTCCTTGCCCTCTGCTCCAGCCATCTCGCCAGGATTTTCTATGTGCACATAAACATAGAACTTTTACGACTGAAAACACATCACCATCTGATGTCGGTGACAGTATTTTATGCTTGAGAGAACGACTCCTACCTGTCCTGTTGGAAGCTCTCTCCTCACAAAAGGAACAAAAACCGTTCTAAACCAAGGACAGAGGTCTTGGGATGGCAGGTCCTCTGGGATGGCGCTGAGCACCGCTTCGAGCTTGCTCTCATCAAACCCCACTGCAACCTGTCCCTGTCATAAAAACCCAGCAGTAAACAACATCAGAACTGACACCAACACTGCGATATAGCTCATGTAAAGGTTGCTTTGTTTGGTCAATTTCATTAACGTCAGGGCTGAATTTATGCGTTACTATTATCCTGCATTATTTCCTGAAATCACTGATATTCTGCATATACACTACAGTGATCATGAGGAACTGTGTAAAGTCATTCTGGTGAATAAATGAAGCTCTTCTGATTTAATTATTCATTACCTCATATCTGAGCCAAAGGAGCTGTGCCCCCTTCATGTCTCCCTCTCTTAGGTGCATCAGAATTTCTCCTAAATTGTCAGTGCTGTTCAGAAACTCAATCCAGGCAATGCCACTATGGATGACAGAGTAATGCACATATTATATCACATGATATATAATATGATAATAGATATAATAGACAAACCACAATATGGAAATTTTTACTGTACAACACAATAGAAAGCATTGACCACTGAACCTACTTGAAGTTTTCCAGGCCGTGCAGGCTACAGAATGTCGCGAGTCTGGCCAAGGCCTCTTGGATCTGTAAGGAGGAGTATCGTGTGGCAGCGTGGTTTAGCATCTTCTCCGCTGTGTCAAAGGTCGGCCATGGAGCTTTGAGACAGTATTCCACCACATACTGCTCATCCTAGGAAACACAAGTTTTTTTTTACCTCTATTAGTAAGGGAGTGATACACTAATTTCCAATTTTCATTTGCTAGGACTAACTCAATAAGCACTTTGGAACAGTAAATTGAGAATAGACTAAATATTTAAACAAGGCTCAAAAACAGTATTGTTGCACTCACTGTGATCTTCATTAGGTTGGTTTTGGCCTCATCTACAAGTTCAGACCACACATCCTGCCCATAGCCACCAACCGATGCAGAGGCAAGCTGCTCCAGCACAAAGTCAAGCTTCACCTTGTAAACAAGCTGAACAAAAGTAGGACTGTTAGTTGTGTATGGCCCCATTTAGAGTAGTAAATAACCACCAGCTACACTGTTGTTCTCAGTCACATGAATTTCACAGCTCTTTACAAAACAGAAAAACAAACACACAGATGCACACACTTACCTCTAAATCCAGCTCAAACGTGATGGCAAACTTCTCAGCCTCTTCAAACATGTGTTTGTGAAGAAGTCTGCTAAGTCTGGGAATAACAGAAGAGTCAAGTAAGTCAGAATATACTGAAATCACAGATCAGAATCAGAAAACTTTATTGCCAGGTATGTTACACATATTACGAGTGCACAAACTGCAATTACTGTAGAAATGTGTACATGTATTAAAATTAGCTACCTGTTTTCAGGCAATGCCTCTGTGAAGCATCGGACAACGACAGATGATATAGGCTCCCCTCGACTACTTGAGCAAGAAAAAAATAAAATAATTTTTTAAACATTCACCTTAAAGCTTAAGTTGTTGTTTAACATCATGATAATCATACAAAGATTCCCTACCTTTCCGGGTTCTGACAAATCCCCTCAACTAAATAAATCGTGTCCTGAAATGAGAGGACAAAACAATTGACTTAAACGTGCAGCAATGTTAACACCTCAAAACAGCACACAAAAAAAGCCATTTAACAACTTAATGAGTGTTGATATTTTTTTTTTTTCATACCATGTTTATTTTTGTCTGGACAAGACAGGAGACCGAGGAGACATCCAGAGAATAGCAAATAGTCATGGAGGGCAGAACTCGTATTTGCAGTGAGTTGATCTAAAAAATTAAAAAAAACAAAAAACAAAACAGCACATCAGGTTCAGAATAGGGCTTAAGATGATCATTTATTATACTTTGTTCAAAAGGAGTTGAACTGCTACCTGACTGTTGTCTTGCTTTGTCAGTGCAATCATCTTCATGCTTCCCTTGTCTTGGCTGTAAAACACGTTTACATTTTCAACATTGTTTAAAAGGAGGCACATCTCTCTCTGTATTTACAGCTGCAGTGTGTAATAAAACACTGATACATACGCCACCATGGAGGCAGAGCCACATTCTGTGGTGAGTGCAAAGTCGTGAATGGCAAGATCTGGCCAACAGTGAATCATGACAAAGAAATGCAGGTCCCAAAGACTCAGGACATCCTGAGACCAGAAAAAAAAAACCCAAAACACTAAGTAATCATAAATAAACTTCAAATACTTTATGATGTAATAACATGCACTGGCATGCTAAATAGCTCACCAATTATAGATACCAATTATCTCACCTCAGTGTCAAGGATATACAAAAGATTTTCCACCACCACCATCTTTCTCACACCTTTGAAATAAACATGACAATATATGTTATGTTACAACTCTTGCACAATGTACTTTAACTTTATACTTTCACAACTGTTTCACACTCTGCTTCTACTTTTTCTTTTTTTTACCCAATATTTTATTTATTGTATTTTTTCCTACACATGTTCAAAAGAAAAACCCCTGAGCTTAAACATTTATTTTATTTACTTGTTGGTCACAGAAGTGAAATATTTAATAAGTGATAGTAAATATTCAAAAATTCTCTCAAAAGGCACATTAAAATGTGTAGCTATACACTGTACATGAATCAAGACCTTACCTGGAATTAAGTTATTGTTGACGGAGTGAGCGAGACACATCTTGGCCTGATGAGGGTCCATCGTCCAGTGAGTCACAGCATTTTCTTTGTCCCCCTGTTAAGGTAATAATGTTAAGACAAATCAAATATATATATATATATATATAAATATTTTGTATCCATAAGGAGAGTTTCTAATATTCTGTCTTTTCAATATGTTTTCATTTACATGTAATAAAGGTATCATAACTGCAACTAATACATCTTCTCTGAGAGACACTGACCCCAATCATTAAGTGGATTTCATGGCCCAGACTGAACAGCACTGCTGTATTACAGCCCTCATCGTGGTAATCCTTAGTGGAGCAGAAGTCTATCTTGATGAGAGACTGAAGCTGCATTGAGGTAGAAAGTGATTATTCATCAGCTGTTCAAAAATATGTAGTTTGCTGTTGTATGAAGAGAAGATTGCCTTAACTCACCTGTTTCAAAGCTCCCACATCCATTTTTTCAATGGCTGGGTTGGCAAAAGAAAAAAGTAAAGTTTAATTTGGTTAAAACAGTGGCTTCAACAAAACTTCAGATCAACCGTACATAATATTTTGATACCTGTCTCGATCTTTGCCAAATCAAGGTTTGTAATGTGGAAAAACCCATCCTTAATGAGAAGAAACACGTGGTACATCCCTGTCAAACAGAAAAATGTGATTAATAATTAGACATAATTCATGTTTCCAGCACACATCACACAGACCTTTCTAACAACAAATTCTTCCCATATCTAGATAGAAATTTCACCTGGGGATGCCTTGTCCTCTTCTGTGATGAGATAGCGATATGTTTTCTTATCTCCGCTGGATGGTTTCTCTACCAAAGCCTACAAATGCAGAAGATGACACAGCATGTTAATAATGTACATAGGAGAAACATATGGGGCACAAACTAACCTCAGAAAAAGACAGTTATCAGGGCTATTAAGACTGGTGCTATCATGTATATATGAGTATTATTCCTCAAGTGTTGTAAGTGAAATCAGACAGTATAGACATACAAGAATTTGAGGTCAAACACAAAGTGCTCATATCTAATGTAATCCTGCTCTAGTTGACTTTATAGATATTTTAAAAATCATCATACTCTGGTGAGAAGGATTCTCTTATGTGGTACATAGATCAAATGAAGATTTCCATTTCTTTCACAGACCACCAGAAACTGTCCTTCCAGGCAAACATCAATAGCATCAACATCGGTTTCTGAAAAATAAATCTTGGTATGAATGTACAGTAGTAGTAGTACTATGACAGGTCAAACTTTCATTATCGAAAAGACATGATGACATCTGACATGCAACTGAACCATTACAGCAACGTCAAAGTGATTTTGTTTTTACTATACAGTGAGAATTAACAAAGAGAAAGCAGTGTCTATCAGTCATCTTAATAAATTCTTGACTTTGATTTAGATGCAGCTATGTAGGCTTTCTAAGAGGACACACAAACTGACATCTGACAGATAACAGACAGAACGAGGATGCAAGGAGGAACATAAAATAAGTATGTATACCAAAGTGAAGGAGGAGCAGGATGGTTTGATAGCTCTGGTCAAACAGGATGACGGTCTTGTCAGCAACAACAATGCTCCAGTTTGAACCACTGGAGGAGGAGAGATGGGGATCTGTCTGCACCTGCAACAACCAGCATTTCCATCCAATCACTGTTACTACTGTCACTAGTAGTGTGACAGGCTGTACTAATAGGATTCAGAACAAATTCTCGTAGTAGGGGGGTGACAGGGGAATAAACCTTCATAATGCCTAGTATTCTTCGCTAACACAACACCGATGTATTTTAGTGTATAGTAAATACATGGTGCAACAGGTATACAAGAGCAAGTTCGTACACAATCAGTATCGACATTAAACGTTACCTCATTGGCGGTGGAGATTTTGACCAGTGTATCCACCTGATACAAGCCGCTACCATTTTCCTCCCTTGACACACTTCCTAGGCGGACAGTGTTTGTGTCCTCGTTGGTCAGAAGTTCAACGTCGCTCCACATCGCCATTTCACGGGGCTTCACCTTACATGGAGGAAAATGATTTGTTTTGTTTTTATGTGAAAATGCTTCCGTGTGAGTTGTTCAACTGCTTGAGATGCGAAAAATTAGCTTGGCTAGCTAAGTTAGCGTTGTGTAGTAATTCATTTGCCTTGTAACGTAAACTTAATGTTATGGCAATGCTAATGCTAGCAATTAAAGCGAGAGTTACAAAAGTACGTACATTTAAGATGAACTGCTGATACTTATGAGCAACGGCGAACTGGCATACTACAGTGTGGATAAAGGTGATAGTAACTCAACGCCGAAATAATCAAACAGCCATAACACACACAATCGACATAACTCAACAGTATTAGCTTTAGAATTTGGCGGGTTGCTGTATGTTAACGGAAGAATACTTCGGTTAAGTTTTTCCTGAGCTTTGCCTTTCAGATACAACTTCCCTGGTAGACAACGTAGAAAATCTGCCTCCTTCGTGAGGACTGGCAGAAATAAACCCCAGCCACAGCCCGTATTTTAATGTTATCCACTCGCAATCCCAATCTGACCCATTTAACTGACGAGGCTTGTTTGAGTTTTAAGATCGAACTAAGCGCTGCCTGACAGGCAAAATATAGGGAACAATATTGAAGTCAAATTCACACAAGGAGGTGGGGCATTGCAGAAGTATCCGGGGAGCCGTGTGGCGTTGCCAGGTTGGATTCGTTTCGGGTTGTGCGGTCCTACTACATTTTCAACAGTGGTTTGAAGATTAGGGCGCTTTTATTCACCAGACATTCTTAAGACTATTGAATCAATTGGAGCAAATAACGAGGCACTGACAGGTTTGACAAGTTTATAAGGAAAGAATGGCCGAGCAGCCTAAACCAGCTCATCAAACTTCACATAATTCAGCGCCCACAGTGGTTATGTGCTATATAACTACATATAATTGAGTTGACATCATTAAAACTGTTTTATTTGATTATTGTTAAATGGTTATGGTTATTTATTTGTTTTTCCACGTATTTGCTGTTCACTTGCTTCTTGTTTGGTCCCTTCTATCGATCTGGGTTGAACAACTGTTCGTGATTCTCCTGAATCTGGGGGACTGAAGAAGTAAAACCTGGCAACCCAGATCAAATTAGCTGAGCCACACAACGGCTGTTAGCAGTTAGCTACCTCTCCGGGATCGTTTGCACAGTCAATACAAAAAGCGGTGTCAGATATACAGTGTACTTCAGAATTATGTCGGTAAGTACCATCATACAACCATAATCAAGACATAAGTAAATGGTGCAACATCCCAATGGCATTACTATAAATTTACAGTTGTATTCAGAAATCAGTTTTTCTTAAAGATGGCGGTTAGCATTGGTTAGCTTAGCAACCTAGCCAACGCTATAATTGCTCTGTGATGGACGTAGGAATCACGAACACAGAGGGATTTAGCTGATCTAGATATCGTGTTGGATAACTGGCTGTTTATTTTGTTCGACTACGGATTCCCTAATAATGGACGACACGTCTGTCCAAAAATAAATATATATACACTAAATACGCTATACGATTAAATGCACTGTATGGCATACATATATATGTTAAATACGCCATACAGTTAAATTCACTATATGGCGTATTTCAGAGCAGCGCAACTAAAGAGGATGGTCACAAATAAAAATCAGTCACAACTACTTAACAGTGTGAAGACCTGTGAGATAGAGAATATTTAATGGACTTTAAGACGATTTTGTGCTATTCTTAGAGTATATTGAAAGCGTTGTTTTTTGTTTATATGTATCGTAACTACTGGCACATGAACTAAATTATACCAAATTGTTAGTCTTTACCTTCTGCTCGGACTTTGTTGTTTAAACAAGTATTCAAGGATGCCACATGTATACCACAGGGTGTTCAAACAATGCAGAGCATCATAAAGCCTGTGCAAAAGACAACAAAGACAGAACATGGAATTTTAAAGGCAGTGGTTTTTCCCAGAAAGACAGTGCAGAAACAAAGATTGGGTTAAACCGAATTGAGTTTACTTTTAATTACATTCCCTCTGCTGATAAGTGGCCTTAAACAATGGGCGACAGGAGACACAATACATAAAGACTCTCTAAATGAAAAGTTTGTTGAACGTGATTTCGGAGTATGTGGGTTCAAATCTTAGTTTTATGTCAAGGTTTACCAATGGGCAATGAGCTGATCTTAAGAATGGTTCACACTACCTTTGGACATGTATGCAACTGGCACATCACAACTTTTGCTCTGCATTGATTTGCTGGTGATGGTTTTTCTTTTATCTGTATGTTGCAGGCAAGTGACAACGACTCGGTCGACTTGACCAGAACAGGGTCCCCAGTTCATCACAGAAAAAAACACATGGAGTCATCCAGATCTCCGAGAAGCTCCAGACACCACCATTCACGGTCAAGGTCACGCTCCAGGGACAGAAAACGTTAGTATTCAGTAACAGCATGCAGACAATGCTGAAAATGTCAGAAAAATCTGGGCCACAGTATATCATAAATATAAAGCATAAAATACTCTATACAGTAGCTTTAATGTATGTTTGTCCGAATGTGCCAGTTCCCAGTCTTGTTTGTTTCCTCATGCATTTGCCAAAAAGTTCATTTGGAAATGTGCATTTGTCAGCACTTTGCTTTCTGCTGTTTCCAGGTGACAGAAAACACAGACGGAGTCGCAGCAGGAGCAAAGAGGTAATTGATAAATTCATTTCTATGGTTAGAAACACATTTCTTGTGATTTTGAAGGCCTTAAGTTATAGTCCTTGTTAGTTTTAGGCCGAGGTGAGTATGTTTCATTAGGTTTAATATGCTACAGTAACCAAAATTAAGAATGAAAGCAATAGATGGAGATGGGTTTACTCATATGGAAAGGGTCCTTTTTTTACCCTCCATATGCAGACATGTCTCAAAGGAAGCTTTCATCCTTGGATATCTGTCATGATTTGTAACCATGTTAAATGGTGAAGAGTAGATTTTTTTTTCCTTTTATTTTTTGTTAAATCCTGTGTGTAGATCACATGATAACATTTCTACAATAAATCATACTCAGCGTGCTAATGCACGAAGAGACTCAACAGAAGACCCTGCTGACATAGCAAAATAATATGTCTACTACTGGGACAGGTAACTATCTGCCATTCAAACTCACATTTGTCTCACACAGTAGAAAAAATGAAATTAACTTTTGTATCTCTTGCAGTTCGGGATGTGCATAAGTAATCTAATGACACTTTCAATGGTTCTAAAAGGAATATTATGGTGTTCTTTCCAAAGCCTATGCAAATTGCAGTTTTGCCTGTTTTAATAATTTATCTGTTTAACGAGTAACAATTACTGTCTGAACCATGTTCACATGAGATGAACAAGCGGTGACTCTGCTTCACGATAATTTGGCTTAAGATGTAGTATAGGCAAATTAAACTTGGCAACAAAATACATTTTAGAAATGCTAATTTTTAATTTAAGAAATGTATCAATGTTTTAAAAAGTACATCATATGCCCATCCCTTCTACCTTTCAGTGGGTTCAAGTTCAAAGCATTTAGGTAATATTGAATTGTTGATGTTGCCAAACTGACAAACCACATTTAAGGTTTTTTTTTTTCCCTCAGAATCAGATCTAAAGGTTTGCATGCACACTGTTGAAAGATGTGAGAGGTTCCAAACATGCTGGTTTGATTAATTCCTATTACATATTGAAATTATGCAGTCGAGTATGTCCATACCACAGATATGCCCACAGTTGCAATCATGTTCTGAGAATGACACTCTGTAAATGCTATGAAACTGGATTTGAAATGACAAGGTTTCTCTTTTCTTTTTTTTAAACTTTAAAATTTATTACATACCATCTGCTGTACGCCATGGTACTAACTCTTTTTGTTGCACTATTTTCCTGAAAGAGACAACTTCTTCTTAAAACAGGCACGAAAGAGGGACTCGGAGAAGCCATCAAAATCACACAGAAAAACAGATGAGCACCAAGAGCAAGAGAGACTTTCAGCTGAGAATGGAGAGGAGCGCTCCAGACGCAAAGACAGGAGGCCCTCCAAGGGCCGGAGCTTGTCCAGGTCACACTCACGAGAGAGGTTAGTCTGGTCAAAAAACTGTGGACTAGTGATCTCATTACAGACCAGCCAACTTTTTAGAGTTACTCCTGATCATTAAAAATGATAGCACTTTATTTGATTCATATTGATGGATGTTGTCATTTTCAGGCGGCATCACAGCAAAAGCAAGGACAAACGGCGATCACTGTCACGCAGCCGGGACAGGAAGAAGAAGGCTAGGTCTCGCTCAGGTTCAAGGACCAAACACCATCATCATAGCAGAAGTCGCAGTAAGAGCAGGTGGGCTTAACTGAAATAAGTATAGATTAAGTGTATTTGAACTTTTGTCCTCCATGTTGGCCATTCTACACATCACTAACAGTATGCTCATTGAATTATTCGGACTGTTCCACCAGGGAGCGAAAGAAAAAGAGTGAGAAAGTGCGCAGAAAGAGTCGAAGCAGGTCTGTTAATTCACCTGCCTTCCGAGGCCGAAACACTGCTATGGATGCACAAGAGGCCCTGGCCAGAAGGTAACGCAGCAGCTTACTGCGCATTTACAGTATAGATGGCAGGTCATACTTAGGGAGTTTCATTACATCTGGCAAAAATGTTAATTTAGACTCAACAATAAATTGATGAATTTGATGGTCAAAGGTCAAGGTCAAGCCTCACAAAACATGTTTTGCGCTGTAACTCAAGAATTCATACACTAATTATGAAAAAATACACCCAATATCTTTTATTACATATATGAGTTTGGACAGACATGGATGTAACCTGCAACTTGACTAGTTGGCAGAGGCAAACAACCGCGAGGCAGCCATTCTAGTGTAAATCACCTGAGTAAAAGGATCTTCACTCTTTTTCTTTCCAGGCTGGAGAGAGCCAAGAAACTACAGGAGCAGAAGGAGAAGGAAATGTTGGAGAAGCAGCAGCAGCAACAGCAGGAGATAGCTGCAGGTGAGAAGTGCTTATTGTACCAGGTTTGAAAGCCTTGATGAGTCAAATCTGTGTTCAGTTATTTATGCCCGTCTGTGTATTTTGTCTCCAGTAGCCGCCCCTATCGCAGCAGCAGCTGCTGCTGCAGCCGCTGCCTCAAACCCTGCCCTCAATGTGGCAGCCCTCCTGGCCTCTGGGACGCAGGTCACGCCTCAGATTGCCATGGCAGCACAGATGGCAGCTCTTCAAGCAAAAACTCTGGCAGAGACTGGTATTGCTGTGCCCAGCTACTACAATCCATCCGCAGTAAACCCCATGAAGTTTGCAGAGCAGGAGAAAAAGAGAAAAAAGCTATGGCAAGGAAAGAAGGATGGGGTAAGATTTGATTTTGCTATTGTTACTTATTTATCCACCAATGCTATGCATGTCTAGCTTTACCTCCTCAAACTGTCTAAACAGCCTCTTGAAAATATATACTCTAGAAAAGGATGTATTTTTTGTTTTTAAGGATAAGTCCCAAACAGCTGAGTTGTGGGAGAAGCTAAACTTTGGAAACAAGGACCAAAACGTTAAATTTCGCAAACTAATGGGCATTAAAGTAAGTATAATTATTCCACTTAACCTTTGTGTTTGATACTTCAGTTAAACCTTAAAGCATAACTTTCAGCTCTCCAACCTGAAACCTCACAGAGTTAAATTGAAGTTGCTGTCTGTGCAGGGAAATGACGATGCCGAAGCTTCCAAACCACTTAACGACGACGGCTTGAAGACTCTTCAAAAACAGGAGGAAATGTTTAGGAACCTCGACGTTCAGTATGAGATGGCTCGGTCTCAGACGCACACCCAGAGGGGAATGGGCCTTGGCTTCTCCTCCTCATTCTCCCGTGGAATGGATTCTATCTAGTGCCAAACCTTGACTGTCAATGCCACTCATTGGATCATATAGGACTACCAATTCATCGCTAGCCTTCAAGCTTGCATGGATGTTGCTCTGAATCTGTAATTTATTTATAGACAAACATCTCACTTATTGGAACATTTTAATGTAAATAGTCAGATGCTGAGTTTGTCTCAGTGCTGATTAATCTGTACATCTTTGGAAAAGGAAGCATCGGTTTGACGAATTGATGCTGTTTAAAAATATTTGTTTTGAATAATGTGATAGCTTTTTTTTTTAACTCAATATATATATTGATATGTGATTGAACATAAACTAAAAATAACGTGGTTCAAGTGAACACTGTTTACATCCATTTAGCAAAAGGCATCTGAAGTCACTGTCATTATCAGACTCCCCTTAGTTTCATTTCTCCTGATTAGGAAGAACAAACAGTGGGATATGATATATATTGTCTTGAGGATTGCCATAGATACAGATGGATCTGAGACAAGAAATCACATATTTCAGATATTCTTGAAATAAATTAGTTTTTGTGTTGAATAAGGCTCTTCATACCTCACCTCATTAATTTTTTATTTCATGTGGTATGTATGTTGATTATTACACTTTGGTTCAAATAAAGTTAGCGCTGTTACAAGGGCTAGGTGTTTAGGAAAAAATGTTGTAACTTCAATATATATTTCAGTATAGCAAATGGAGGCAAAATTATTACGAATCAAACTAATGTCAAGTTAAATTAATTGTGGTTAACTGTTATTCATTACATTGTACATTTGTTAAACTATATAAAATTTTAATATCAAAATATATTTTCATTGAAAGCTGAAAAACAATATTGAATTGTTACATAGCCCTAGTTGTTACCAAACCTGACTGACACTGTGTGCAGCAGAAAAGAGACTGTCCAAAAGAAGAAAGTATAACTTAGCATAAAAAATAGACATTTATTTTAATACTGGGAGTTGTTGAGCTAAATTGCAGGTCTTTCTGATGATGCCCATGTGGAAATCCAGTCTCATTTACATATTAGACTGGAGTACAGCACATGAGCCACACCAGTGATGAGGTTGTGGTTTGCAAACTCGAGGATAAGGAGCAGGATTGGGTATTCACTGTGTCTCTTCTCCAGGTTGGACTCCCCACTTAAGCCCATCCAGTGAAGCAGCAGTGTTTGCATGGCATCTGGGAATAGTTCTGTGGCTAGTTCCTCAGCAGGCGGCAGGTCACTTATTCGCTCAATATGCTGAACTTTAAAGCCCTCCACTTTTTGACTAATGCTACTGTTGGCTGCATGAAACTGCTGGCCCAGCCATTGTCCTATACAGCTAAGCAGGTAACTTGAATACACAGAGCCCCAGTCCTTGGCCTTTAGGAGGGTTAACACAGTTTGCGTCACATCCTTTTCTTCTAGAGTTCCATTTGTGTACTGATCAATGTTCTCCAATAGCAGCAAGACAGTTTCCAGTTGTTCTGTGTGGCTCTGACTCTCTGAGCAGAGTCTGTCATCCAAGCTGTGCAATTTTTGTCTCACTGTGGATAAAACTGCTTGGCTTCGCTCAGTTTGCAAGCTCTGGCTAGGAAAAGAACAATAATCATGATCTGCTGATGTGTCACCTGTGTCAGTGCCACATTCATCCACCAATTCCCTGCCAACCTGACAAAGCTGAGGTTGTGACATTTCATTTCTTGAATCTATATCACGCACGCTGCTGGATACTGCAAAGTCGAGCTGCACACTGAGGCTGTAACTGGCATTCAGAGGGCTGTCATTTATCTGTGATTTCCAAACATCCTTACAGGGGAAAGACCAAAAATATATCAGAAGATTATATAAATATATATATATATATATATATATATATATATATATATATATATATATATATATATATATATATATATATACACACATATAAAAAAAGCAAACTACACCATGCAGAGACATACATAGATAATAATGTGAACGGTACTGTACCTGGAAGTTCTCCAGCACAGCAAGCTGCTCTGGCTTACTGTACATTTCAAAGGCTACTCGAAAAAGTCCTTGAACGCTGTAGAACCAGAGGCTGTTATTTGCAGTAGGTACCTTCAGCCCATGAAACCTGAAGGCTGCAACAAATGACGTGGGAAGACAGCAGCATTAGGTGTGAGTGTCAGTGTATGTATGTGCATTGGGGCAAGTCAGTGTTAAGTCACGGTTTTGTCTGGTACTTTTTTTTATTACCTGAGGAAAACTGTACTTTTGTAGCCAGTCCTTTCTTGGCAAACTTGGCGTGGTATCTGGGATGGTTCTCTGTGCGGATATCAGTACTGGAGAAGACATCAGCTCCTAAATACAAAGGAATCACTGGACCCTGAAACAGATGAACTGTTAGGCCACCTTCCTATGAAGTCGTCCATTAAAATGTGAAGATGGGAAAACGCAGTTTTAATATATAAAAACAAGAAGCTCTTGTGTCTCTTACTTACTGTTTGTGTAAATGACACACATTTTAATATTCTGTATGGCACTTTAGACAACGTATCGGTTTTAACAAAACTCCCTCTGATTGGAGAACTAATATAAAATAAAATGTAAAGTATGTGACTGACATTTGGTCCCTACTGGCTGGAGCTATGATGATGATAATGGTCATCAACATCTTTGAACCTGCAGTGGCACTCACCTTTTGGGGACACTCTGTTAGCCTGAACGATGTCAGGTCCACCAAGTAAATAAAGCGAATTTTCCGTGAGCCCACGTCCCATTGCGGTAAGTTTAAGTAGATAGTTGAGCAACTTGACATTGCTGGAAGCAAATGAAGCTTCCCAGTCAGTCACTATTGTGTCTTGTCCAGTGGAAAGACTAAATACTTTTACTTGAATGCAGTAAACGAAAGCGAAGAACTCAAACGCCTGCCACAAACCGCACAGGAGGAACGGAGGGGAAACATTTGACCTGGAGTATTTTAAGCCCTCAGTTATGTCTTACAGACCTAGAACCGGCCTGCGTATGGTTGGAGAGGACGTAAACAGAAATTTTCTAAAGCAAAAGTACTAAAAACACGCTGCACTACGTAAATATAATCAGAAAAATGTGCTCAAATTATCAAAAGTAAAAGTACTTGATGAAGAAAAAATGTCCAGTATGACTCTCATATTCTATCATCAGATTATCATTACTAATAAGTCAATGACGATGCAAAATGCTTAAGAAATGTGGCCATTAAATTGTTGTGTGGTCCTCTTTATGATGTTTGCTTCATGTATAACCTACGAAAAGATCCTTCCCTCCTTTTCTTGTATGATTTAAGTAACCTGTAATACAACAGTGTGGGCTAAAAAATAACCCAGAACATCCTCGTCCAACCATGTTTATATCTCCTTACCACGTGACATAAGTAGGACCAATGAATACGAAGTGTAGTTGCTTTGACCTCTGAACTCTAGTTCCTACGCCGCACAGTTGGGTAAAAATGGCTGAAGTTGATTTCGGGGATAGTGAGCTCTTTCAGCAGCTTGATGACTCCGCGCCGCCGGTACCGACGCACATTCGCTTCACAGATGATGAAGAAAACCAGGAGGAGACGAGCCAGCTTCGGAGCAGGCTGGAGGAGTGTGATGACTACATTCAAAGACTCACTGAGGAGAATATCCTTATGTCAGACGCGCTCTGTGTATGCTAGCACTGTTGATGTAGCACTAGCTATGGGTCTCATAGCACCGTGAGCCTCTTGTATGTGTAACTAATATCTATTTTTTTTTTTTTTTTTTTTTTTGAAAGCGTTCTCTCTATTTCCTTAACTCGTAGAGCACATAAATGTTTAAGAAGGAAACTGAACATCCTGACACGGCCGAGGTAATGGGCTGGCACTTGGTATTAGGAACTGCAAAAATAACGAACGAAACAGTTCACCGACTAAACAAGGCTAATTTTTCTCTGACTCTACAGCGGCATCACAATTAAAGATGTCAGCATCGACGGGCCACTCCTGCAAATCCTTTACACAAACAACGGTATTTCAAAGTGAGCAGTGTTTTCTTATTCGTAACTGACCTGTTTGCAAACCTGTGGTTTTGTATCGTCTGTCTTTGTTGTAAAGCTGAAATGGTAGAAATAGTTTTAATAATGTTAATGTCCGTGGTAAAACATTTCTGTTTGATTTAACATGTTTTTTAGTTTTTATAAGCTCAAAGTTTATTAATGACCTTGCTGTGTGTGCGCCCCACCACAAATTTGTTACTGAAATACTATGTTAGGAATCATGAAGAAAAAAAACTAACAACAACAATAATAAATGTCTCCCATTTAGGCAGTGTCGCCAAGAAATTGAAGATTGCATCTGCAGTGTGATTCTGAAGCACCAGAAAACAGGCCATGATAAGAAAAAATCCTCCTCTCTCATGAAACCTCAGGTATTTACCCAGGATGTATTTTATTGTGATTATTATTCATACAGTTATGATTTTAGAAATAAATTAACATGTTCTTCCTTCTATACAGAATTCAGCTTTTGTTCTGGATGAAGATCCGCTGAAGTCATCTTCCAGTAGTGTAAAAACAGCAACAGAAGCCTTTAAAGTGAGTATTTACTGGTATTCTTTGCGGTTTGCATATTGCACATTTTCTTAGCCCACTGGGAAAAATGGCTTGGTTTCATATAGTGAACATGTTATACTGACATATCATAAATGATGTTCTCATTTTTCTGTTGTAGGTGGTCGGAAGTGTCTTATATTTCACTGCTTTCAGTGTTGATAAAATTGGACAGCCTCTGGTCAGTGAAAACCCCCAGATGACAGATGGATGGGACATTCCAACGTATCTTTTAGTCTGCAAGGTCCTTTGTTTTCTACGCATTATGTTAAGGAAGAAGATTTTTTTTTTTTTTTTTTAGAAAATTTGCCTTGATTTATTTTTTTTTAAATCTATGTTTTATTTTGAAATGGGCAGCACATAAGCAGGACTTGAGATAATCAGATAAGTTCTATTGCAGCATGGTCAAATGGAATATAATTTCCTGAATTGTGGCAAAGCTATCACCAGGTTTTCAACCAAGTTGTCGGAACAGATGGACAAGAAATCGAAATGAAAGACAAAAGGTACAATTTATTAAGGGAGGCTTACTTTAGTGTCCATTGTCTGTGTACAACTTGCTTTGTTTAGTTGGCATGTTGCATATTACTGTATAATCAGTCTATTATTGATCTGTTCATTCTAGACCCAAGTCCATGTGTTTCAACTGCGGTTCCAGCAGTCATCAACTAAGAGACTGTCCAAAGGTATGAATAATATTTCATTAATTTGGCATGAACTGAAGTTAAACACAGAAGCAGAGTCAGAACTTGATTTACTACATTTTTGTGTTGTCACATCCCTAGCCTAAAGACATGGCTGCAATTAATGAGAGAAGAAAGGAGTTCAATCAAAACCACAACCAGGCCATGCAGAGTAACCAACGATACCATGCTGATGAAGTGGAGGAGCGGTTTGCCAAATACAAGCCTGGAGTAATGAGGTAGGATTGTTAGTTTGTACAAAATAAAAACAAATATCATTTAACCACATTTAATATCTACTGGAACAAGTAAAATAAAAATCTTGGTTATTGAATGTTTTTCACTGTGTTGTGCTTTTAAACAGTGAGGAGCTGTTGACAGCACTGGGAATTGATGGCAGCACCCTCCCTCCTCTGATTTATCGCATGAGGCAGCTAGGCTACCCACCAGGTTGGCTCAAAGAGGCAGAGATGGAAAACTCTGGCTTAACACTGTATGATGGAAATGGTATGTTTGAAATGAAACTGAAAATTGTGTGTTCCCACTGATTTTCATTTCTTTTGAGCATAAGGATGTTTCTGAAATGTACAGATGTTGGGCTTAATCTGTGTGTTTTTTTTTCTCTTTTGTAGCTTCAAATAATGGCAATATATCAGACAACAGAAACATCTCTTATGATGTTTCCAAACTGGTAGATTTCCCAGGGTTCAATGTACCTACACCAGAAAAAGTGAAAGATGTAAGGCTTACATCTTTTTTTTTTTTCAAATGTGTTGCATGCATTATGTTTTTTTCTTCTTCGTCTTTAACACAAGAAAGATAAGAAAATCCTTTATTAGTCCCACAGTGGGGAAATTGCATTTAGCAACAGCAGGGGTACAGTACAGTAAGTAAAAGTAAAATATAAGTAAGAGACCAATATGGCCAGAACAAGATTAAATAAATACTATTCCAACAGTAGAATAACTAAGAGACTAAACTAAGAAAATAGCTGCTGTAAAAAATAAAATATAAATAAATATGAGATGGCATTAGCATACTTGGTTTATGCAAGTACTGCAGCATGGATTCACTTGGAGCTATGTGTATGTATAAATGATTTTGTATGTGACATAAATGCAGTACTCAGGTCAGAGGTTTCTGTGCATTGTGGCAGAAGGGCGCTTTAATTGCATGTCTCATACTGTTCTGTGTTTTTTTTTTCCCCCGACCTCCAGGAGTTCCTGCAGTATGGTTCGATTCCAATGCAGAGCAGCCACATGAAGCAAAACTATGCAGCCTACCTGTCCAACAACTTTCCTATGGTAATTATCTTAAAGTCCCTCAATTATCTTCAAGTTCTTCTCAAAGCCTATAGGCCACACCTCCTTCCTTTCAGATGTTTTATAAGAACTCCTGTAGGATTACTATAACACTATGGTAGAAACTTCAGTCTGCCTTTGCTTTATATAAAAACAGTCTACACTGTCCACACGCAGTGGATGCCCATTCTTCATAATCCCACTTAGAAACCCAGTCATACTGACCTAAGTGCGCAGTCCTCTCTGTCACTTCCAGCCTCTGTATTTTTATATTGATACACTTTATCGGATCCCTCATATCGTCTCATTCCACATGTCATTCTTGCTTGCCAACAGCCTGGTGCCACCAGCAACAAGAGGCGCCATGAACCTGACTCATCTCCACAGCTAAGGAAAAAGAATCGGCCCAGTCCTGATCACAACTCAGACAGGAGCTCAGATATGGACATTGAATCAGGTAACTGTTTATTTTGGTTACTTTTTCCAGCTGGCACATTATGTGCCTTAAATGTCCAGAGTTATGTTTTAACTGTAATTTTTGTGATATTAATTTCTATATCTAGTGATCTTTTGTTCTAATGACTTGATATGTAAAATACTGTTTTGTTTTGTTTTTTTGTTATTTTTTTTTTCTTAAACATTGCCCCATTGCTAAAAGGATATGTTCTATTTTTATTCATAATAGAAATGCTTACTAATACTTGAATCAGTTGCCTCTTTGTTTGGTAGTTTTTAATCTTTTGGTGACTTCATTCATGTCCTCTCCCAGATCCAGGCACACCTTATCATAATCGTGGACCAGGTGACTTTCAGTTCCAACCACCACTGCCCCCTGGCTCTCCCTGCTTCAGTTCGCCTCCTCCTTTACCCCAGGGCACTCCTCCTGCTACACCCACTCGCCCACCTCTCCCTAAAGGTACACCTCCTCCCACACCCACCAACGGCTCTCCTGCTCTGCAAGGGCAGAGCTGGATAGTAGTTGATCAGACTGTGGAGGAAGCAGAGGATGACCTGACGCTGGAGGAACTGGAGGAGCAGCAGAGGCTGATTTGGGCAGCTCTAGAAAATGCTGACACTGCCACAAATAGTGACTGTGAGACACCTGCAATTGGAACACCTGTACCCAGTTCACCCAGTGTGTCCACGCCGGCACATATTGAGACAGAAACGGAAGAGGCTGAGGAGGCAATGGACACAATGAGACCTGCAGAAACTTGCCATAGCAGTAAAAATCAAAGGGAACCAGAAGTTCAAGAGATTTGCCTTGAGAGCCCTGGACCGATCAAAGTTGAAAAAGACAGCCCTCAGAGTCCTGAACCAGTGAAATCCCAAGACGATAGCCCTCAGAGTCCCGGTCCAGTCAAATGCCATGATGACAGCCCCCAGAGTCCTGATCCAGTCAAATCCCGGGAAGACAACCCGCAGAGCCCTGATCCAGTCAAATCCCAGGAAGACAACCCGCAGAGCCCTGATCCAGATTTCTCTAGTGGGGGTACTGGAGATTGTGCTTCTCCTAAGCATGTTGACAAGATAATAGCTGTTCCTCATCGGAGCAAGTTTGCAGCTGGCATTGTTCCATTTGAAGATACACCAGAATTCACTGAAGTTGCTGAAGCCACAGGGACATACCTTAGGATCAGAGACTTACTTAAAAGTTCCCCTCGAAATTTGGCAAAGAAAAAATAATACTAATGTCTTGTTCTGAAAAACACAAGGGTTCGTGGATATTTTTTAAGGAAAAACTTCAATTTTCATTTTCATCTCCATCCTATCAAGCTTTTTTTATAGCTGTTTTTTTTTTTTTTTTTAACCAAATTGAATGTCTATGCTGTATATACATTTGATCTGTAAGCATACAGTAAGGGGGGGGCAGTTGGGGATGATGCAACAGTGATGGTTCGAAGGTTTGGAGTAAAAAGTCTCTGATTTTTTGGAGTAGTTGTGTTACTTGGCCTGTTGGTTTTTATTGTAAAATTTGTAAAATAGCCATTTCCTGATCTGTCTTAATTATCATATCCTGTTGTTTAAATGGCTTTTTCTATTTTTGTCCTCCGTGAATTGCTCTAAAATCATTAAGTAAACCTGCTGGAATCTGCTTCAGTGCTTTATTTCATCTGGTGACCTTACCTAGATGTGGGTTTGATTTCATTTTGCTTTATGTTGGTTATGTTGGTTGTTCAAATCTATTTATTCGATTTAAAACAACTTTAAAGGGGCAATATGATGTTGTTATTGTTTATACTTGTTTTAAATTTAACTTTCTTTTAAGTCAAGAGAATTTCCCAATATAATGAATGTCAGTTGTGTTTCTTATGATTGCTCAGTCCATCTTTCAAACTATTAATACATACAGTGCACTCCAACACGCCCATGCATATAGAATACTTTCCATTAGATTTGTAAATGACTTGCACATACCTACATACATATTTATGCCAATATACATGCACACACAAGCACATATGTCTGGGTGTGCTGAATCTCCAGAGAATGACAATGACTTAGCTTTATGCAAATTCCTGTGAAAATGACTATCTACACTCATGCCTTTTGTTATAATGCTTATCTTGCTGTATGTTTACGTTAGGTCCATCTAAAAAAGAAATCTGACCTATCTTGGAATTCAGATATGTTTTTCCCCATTGTTTTGCTGAATTCTGACTTCCAGTTGTTTTTCAGAATTTAGATCTGATTTTAAAATACTGGCATTACATTCTTAACTTTAAATCCCTTCTTAAAATTCTGAGCTTAATCAAGCATGTTTTACACAAATCCCAAACTCAAATGTGAATTGGGTCTTATTTTTAATTACAGACAGCATATATTTTCCTTTAGAAAAAGATTTTATGCTTGATTAATAAAACTGTTAGACAATATAACTTGTGAACTGCTCCACTGTGTAAACCTGCCAAATTTACCAACCATCTTTGTGTGACTCACTTGATTGTAGCAGTAGAGTCTTCTTTTGTCAGGGAACTAGTTTGCTCTCTCAAACGTGAGGGAGTGCTCCATCTCACTGAACATATAATCTTTGGTCGGCACCTACTTGCCTACCGTTGACGTTACTCTCGGCCGTTGGACACACAGCTCATACACTGGGCTGTGCCTTATGGAACGCAGTAGTCGTCGTGGTTCCTCACTTAGCCTGTTAGCTGTGTAATTTTTTTCCCCCCAGAAGACGAAGGCTGTACAGAAACATATCAGGTCAGTATTAGCTCACGCCGAAGTCACGTATTTCCGTAAACTTCCATGTCATTTTGCTACTGGTAAACCAGGAAACTAAACGCTGCCGTTAGATGAAAGTTGCTCAGGTAGCGTAGATGTTACTTGAGGTGTTAGTTCAGCTAGCTAGCTAACCAGCCCTTCTCTTGGTCCTGACCACCGGCTCGCGGTATCGCTCGGGCCTCGCTGCTAATGTTTCTTAGCAACTAATCACGTCTGTTCTTATCGTGGTAACACACTGTGATTCATTTAAGCCGAAAGGGTGACAGTACAGTCAACCGGCTGCTCGTTACAACAACATTATACAGCAAGCTATCTTTTGCAGGTGATCTAATCTGTAACAATTTGTTATGATGACTCTCAACTTGTAGCAGCAGTGTGCCCTACTGGAGCTTAGGTGACATTGCGGAGACTTTTGGACTTAGGGTATTTGCTTCAGCCGCTAAGCTTATGACCGTGGTCGGTCAGTGGGTTATTCGGATGTTTGAACATGTGGAGGTAGTTACCGTTAGAACTTACGATAAACGGGATATTATCTCACCAGAGACGTAGAATTAGCTAACAAGGTAAGTTAGCTGACATGGTATTTTTCTTTCAGGCTCTACTGTTACTAGACATGCCACCTCATCGACAGCTCTCAATCCGTTAGCTACTGATAAAGGTGACAAGGCGGGGTAACGTTTACAGGCCAAGTCGTTGACCAATCCTCGGGGTAACTTGTTTATAATTGTTCAGGCAAACCATGTCACATGTCAGTGAGGCAACTGCGGAGTCTCTGCATTAGACAGTTTTGTCTTCTAAAGGTGTGACCTAGGCTTTTTTTCTGATTAAGCCTTTCTGTTTCAGCCAAAGCAGTTTAGCTTGTTTGGACTGACATGACTAAAGCTGGATAGGCTGAAACTCTGGCTTTACTGTGCTTGTATTTCTGACAGTTTTTGAACTTCACAGTATGGTATTTAAGAATATGCGAAAGAATGGCTTACATTTGTGAGGATGTCAGATTAATTTATAAACTGGTCACTTTGTAGGAATGTCATACATGCTTTATATTAGATTATTTCATCCCACTGGAATGGAGCCTATTTTGTGTGATATTACAGTACCTGTATGCAATATGGACAACCTATCTGTAGTATTTGAAGAGGCTCCATTAGTTTTGAAAGGTCTGGATTTTAGATTACTATCCTTAATATCCTCATATATGTATGTGTGTCTCAGTAATGCCTGGGCACAATTGTAAGAGCCAGAATCTCTGTGGAGCAGGGCTGCATTGATATATATTGGCTGCACGGTAGGTTTAATGCCTGCTTTCAGACGATTAAGGTTGTTAACATCATAACAGGTGAATCTGTATGGACAGACACTGAGGACACAGGATGCTTCTGGCTCTCATTCTGTGCTTATGTCCTGTTAGTGATTTTTTACACCTTCCTCTGTCAGTGCTAGCAGGGGCCTACATAATCATCCCAGCAGATGTTTCCTCAAAAAGGAAGAACCAGAGCTTGCCTTGGCTTTGTGATGTAGGAATATAGCTTGCACCACTGAATGCACACTTCTGAGGACATGAAGGTGTAGTTTCTTTTGGTGGAAACTATTTGTGAGTTTACAGCATCAGGCTCCCAGCTCTCCCGCTTCCTGTCTGAAGCAGAAATTAAGTGGGATGCCTCGATGGCTAGAGCTTTAGACTACTGTAAAGACAATTTGGAATGAAAGCCCACCTGCTTGTTTACCCAGTGACACCCTCCCATCATTAAAAAATACTTGAGAGGACAAGTTTTTACTGTTACTGGAAAACATGAAAGAAAATTTAGCTTAGGTCTGTATCATATGTGGTTTTGCACTTGTAGTCAGCAAGATATGCTTGAAAGTGAAATATGTGGGTCTGTAAGCACCATACTCTGTCAGTCAATTAACTATGCAGTATAATGAAGATACTCAACTGCACATTGATTTTGTTTTATTCCGTAGGATTTTTTTCTTGCACGCTTTTATTGATTAAAGACAGTGAAATATTCACAAAGTATCACTGTACTGTGTATAACCATTGCCTGGACAGACTCTAAGGATGTAAACCTCTGACACTATGAATATGGAAGTGTATTATGTCTGTGCAGTCATTTGTGAGAAGTAGGCTGAATCTCAGTTCTGTTTTACAGGCTCCATCTACCCATTTCTATTTATTTATTTACATCAGATAAAAAATGAAACTAAACCACAAAGGATCTTGGTATAGCTTAGTAGTGAAGTTTAGTTTAACCAAGAATTTTACTTTTAAATTCATCAGTAGATTATTTCCCTTAAACCTATGCAAAACATAGGCATATGGCTTTCTTTCAAGCTACAGATTAGAGTGAGAGTCAGTGGCAAAAGATTAACATTACTGCAGTGGGAAATTCTCCAGACTAAGTGGATCATTTTCAGCTGACTGCATCAGCTCACCAATCAGAGCTGAAACATCCTCTGTTAATACTCACAAGACAGTTCTACCAAAGCTTGGTGGTTTTCTAATTTAACATCTTTCTGCCGTTTAACTTTTTGCTGTAACATTGTGCCAAATAATGTATAGATTAGTAGTAGTAGATTTTTACATGTCTTTTAATTTCCACCATGCAGTCTTCAGCCATTGAGGGTGCTTTCTTGCTCTGGCCTCCTCTTAACCTGAGGGCACTAATCATTTAAAGGCACAGCAGGGGAAAACTGGAACACTGTGTCTGAACTGGGTCGTGATGGCCACCCCTCATTCTCTGCTGAGAAATATCTTGGAGCGTGTGTGAGAATGTTTCATCTGGGTTGTTTTGGTGAACCTACATACTGTAGCTCTTACGTTCTTTCAGGAATGAGAGGTATGTTTGTGTGACACTGTTGAACAAGTTCTATTTTAAATTTCTACCCAGTGTGAGGTCAAGTGTCTCAGCTGACTTAAAATGGACTCAGAACATTTTGACTTTGCAGGAGGAGTGAGATGGCACTCTGACATATTGTCATGGGTTTGTTGATTTTCTATTTTATAGATTTATTTCACTGTAAAGAAAATTTAAATTTAAACTTTTTTTGGTAACAGTTGTATACACATTGTCCTAAGATAATTTATTTATTTGCTAGTTACATGCTTTTTACCAAAAGTAAGATTGTAGCTGTGGTGGAAGTATGCTTGTACACTGCCCAGGTGCTCAAAATAACTACACATGTGCAGGTACTGATGAAAACTGTGGAGTAATTGTTGGGGTCTTGTTATTGACAAAGCATCTCATTCTTGCTTTAGGTTGCTTGTGTGTAGTTTATACTGTAGCTGTAACTGTACTGTAGCATGTCAGCCCCCTACTGAAGGCTGACATGCTACAGACCTGTCAGGTTAAGCTGGAACTTACGTTTTGGTAGTTTTTTGTCAGTAGTTTTGTTCTTGTTTGGTTTAATTAACCAAGGCTATGGGCATATAAAAACTTATCATGATGCCACACTCAGCCATGTTGTCAAACACCTAACAACAGGGAGTCTGTGTTTAAATAGTAGTCATTCAGCCAGTTTCTGTGGCGAGGAAATCTGACAAACAGGATAATCTGCTGCTGGTGGTGGTCATGTTTCTACTGTAATCCCATTTTAGAGAAAGCTGCCAACCAGACTTACATGATTTCATTTGCCAGAATGATAGACTGAGTGAGAGAAATGGTTTGTGGTGCTGTTTCTTTTGTGGTCAAGGTCACACATGATGAGCTTTTCAGAAGATGGCAGCAGCATGGACTACATATTGGCCAGCCTTTGACAGGGTATTTTTAGGTCTAACTGTGACATGGTGTGTGCCGAGGACTTGTTGTCATAACAGAAACAAAATACCTCCATTAACACAGCACCAAAATCAGCATGCCTTAAAGGCATATCTGTACTTGCTATTTTTCAGTTTGATCAAAGTAAATAATTGCTCTGAGTGCCACCCACAGCAGAGTCAGAGCCAAGTAAATTCTGCAAAAAGTAATCCTAAATGATTAATCCATTTGATTAAATAATTACATTTCTGATTAATTAGCCATCAGAGGTACTTTGAGTGCTTTGTAAAAATATATTTGGGTAAGCCAAAAGAAAGTCAAGTAATGTTTCTTTTTTTCCTCTCCAAACAGGGTACTTTTTGTGAGCACCACATTTTCTCCCTCCTCCCTTTTCCTGGTTTTTATTTTTGTTTAATTTTTTTTGGTTCATTTTTATTTTTTTGTTTAATTGATTTTGGTGCGGAGAGAACAACTTCGCCATCACAGAGCTGCAACCAGTTGTTTTGATGGTCTGGAGTCAGTCTGTACCCACTGACGGACACAAGCCTTGTGGGTCTAACAGATCACAGGAGGAAACATGAGCACAGCCAAGTCCAGTGGGATCAAAGTGCCCAGCAAGATAGCTAGGCCACCTGGGACAGGAGCCCCCAAGACCAACCCCAGCGCAGGTAAGAGTGTCCTGGTGTCCTGCTTCCTCAGCTTGTGGTGAACATGTGGCAGCTTAGTGTTTGACCTTGAATGTTCCATATCCAGGGGTTGTTTGGTTGATACTTGTGGTGCTGGGACACACTTGACTTAATTTCTTGTCCCATTCCAGAAGGGCGTGTGATTGTGACATGTCACACGTCTCACTGCACTTTCTCCATACTGGTTGACAAATCTGTTTTGAATTGTGCTCGTCCCCAGTTTATGTGATGATACAGCTCCTGTGTAGGTGAATAGCGTTTGTATAGGTTCACACAGTAGTTTCTCTTTTGGACTGCAGAAGAGCTAAACAAGGTGGTCATTTTCCTGGGATGAGTAGAACAGATAAAATAACTGGATAAATGAGACACATTAATGAGATGTTTTTTCTCACATCTCAAGGGATATGCAGCAGGGTAAACTCTCCCTTGTATTCATTGAATACATTAAACCTTTTTTCTAGGTTGTATTAAATCACAACTGAAGGTATAGTAAACATCCTTTAAACAGTGAAGCTGGGAGTCTTGTGTTTTCTTAATGGCAGTGCAAGGAGAAAGAGGAGTCATGTCTCATAAAAACTGTGGTGGATCTAACCAACCATAGTTAACTAAATCAGCCAGTGGTATTTCAGACCCTCGCTTAAAATTTGTTAATACTTGCTCAACATAATGACATAAAAAATATAATGCCTATATTAAGCTATTGGATATACAGTATTGCAACTAATCACAAAGAGTGTCAGTTCAAGTTTGTATTGTTTAATTAATGGCTTTATTTGGTGCTTTATTACAACAAATGAATGCTTTTTAAAAATCTACATGACTTAGTATGATCTAGTAGTAAGTATTTAAGCTCAGTACTCACAAATAAACAGATATTCACAGTACCATTATATGGAAAGATGATTAATAATGAAATTGAATTGATGTCTCAATTTTACCTTGCTAGAGTACAGCTTATTTTTTTGTTTTTTGATGTAGGCATTACAGCTTTTACACTAGTGTCTTGCCAAAATTAATGATTTCTGTGAGAACTGTGTTAAAGCCGGCTTTTCAGACATTTAGCCTAGATTTCTCTTGCCACATGGGTTATGGTCAGAGTAGAAATTTGGCTGTTGGAAATCACGTTGACATATCAGCTTTAATATTGGGCCTGCAGATTGATTCTTGACTTTGGGAACGCATAACTGTTGTAAGAGATTCTAAACTCAAGGCTAAACTAAAGCTATTAAATGATACCATACAAGCTATATACCAACATGTATATAGCTTGTAAACTTTGTACTAGCAAACTATAGTACAATTAAACATCAGATCACACGATGTTTCAATGTTTTGCACGCCATTTGTGTGATTTGTCTTTCTCTCACAGGTCAGTTATTCAATGATTAAAAAAAAAGTTTTTTTTTTTTTCTTTCCTTTCGATTTTAGCAGGAGCTAAAGCTGTTGCAGCCGACAAATCAGCTGCAAGTGCCAGTGGAGGAGATGCCCAAAATGCTGAGGAGAACTTCCAGATTGGGGAGCGGGTATGGGTGAACGGGAACAAGCCAGGCTACATTCAGTTTTTGGGAGAGACACAGTTTGCCCCCGGACAGTGGGCAGGGATTGTTCTAGATGAGCCAATTGGGAAGAATGACGGGTCAGTGGCAGGGGTGCGCTACTTCCAGTGCGAAGCCCTGCGAGGTATATTTACCCGCCCATCCAAGTTGTCTCGCACAGAAGGGGAGGCTAATGGGACTCAGACGGCACCCCCCTCCCGTGCTGCGTCACCCACTCCTTCTGTTGGTAGCGTAGCCTCGCACACACCTGCCACAAAATCAGCATTACCCTCAACTACCACGGCAGCCAAGAAGGCTTCCACCACTACATCAGCTACGCCGGCTACGCCAGCTACGCCAGCTACACCATCTTCCAACCTCGCACGCACAAACAGTGAATCTGTCTCCAACCTCTCAGAGACTGGATCAGTCAAGAAGGGGGAAAGGGAGCTGAAGATGGGTGACCGTGTTCTGGTAAAATTTGTTTCATTATTTAAAAGAAATAAAAAATAAATATAAATAAAAAATAAATAAAAAAGTTTTTCTTCTGTGAATATTTCAGTGAAGTGACAGAACTCTGAAATTCAGCCTTTGTGTTTAAATGGCATTAGCATTAGGAAGAACACTGCTTGTTCAGAGTCACATGGCTCACAGAACACTATTCGTCAGTGTAGTAATCTCAGAGAAATTGTTACATGAAATGTGGTCTCTCCCACCCCATGTCACCAAACTTTCTGTAGTTCTGATTGTATCTTGATGAGGACCTTCCTTCCTCCTTATAGATTCCCCTTTTTTCTCCCTTTCCTCAGCCAGGAGGCTGAGTAACACATTAGGAGGAAAGAGGAAGTGTCAGTCATGCCTATTGGGCTGCAGAGGAAATGTGCTCACCACTAGCAAATTTAGTTTTGTGTAAAACCTTGCAGCTGCATGTTGTTGAATAACTGAACGAAGAAGATGTTCAGTTTCACATGTTGACAGTTTGGCTACATTCTGTTCAAAGCTGGCACATGTTTGTTTCTGTTGCTTTGATGGAATTATCTCACTCAGGGTTTATTACCAGGCAAAGCTGATTACTCTTTAGGCCTCTCTTACTGGTTGAGGGGATTAAATGATGGCTAATGTTGTATTTTTCTCTCAGGTTGGTGGTACAAAGGCAGGAGTGGTACGTTTCCTTGGAGAAACAGATTTTGCCAAAGGCGAGTGGTGCGGTGTGGAATTGGATGAGCCCTTAGGAAAGAATGATGGGGCAGTGGCAGGCACAAGGTACAAAAGCCACTGCATCTGTAAATAACTAAACGTTGTTATACTTGCTATCCACATGTATACTATGACTTATTATCATGATTGTATTCAATTATCTGTCCCCAGATATTTTCAGTGCCAACCCAAATATGGCTTGTTTGCACCGGTGCACAAAGTCACACGCATTGGCTTCCCTTCGACCACGCCAGCCAAAGCAAAAACAGCAGTTCGGAAAGTAGTGGCCACACCATCAGGGCTGAAGAGAAGCCCTAGTGCCTCCTCCATCAGTACCATGAGCTCTGTGGCATCCTCTGTCAGCGCCAAGCCCAGCCGGACAGGCCTGGTGAGACATGGACACAAGAGTATTACACAATTATACACTTGTTTTATGTTTTGCTTATTCACCAGTCTGACCATGCTTCTGTTCTGTCCCTCCATAGCTAACAGAGACATCATCAAGGTATAATCGAAAGATTTCAGGCACTACAGCCCTGCAGGAAGCATTGAAGGAGAAGCAGCAGCATATTGAACAGCTAATGGCTGAGAGAGACATGGAGAGAGCTGAGGTTGCCAAGGCCACCAGCCATGTTGGAGAGATGGAGCAAGAAATTAGCCTGCTCAGGGATGATCAGGAGCAGGTCAGCTCAGTGTTTGATTATTATCAGTTTGCAGGAACCTCCTATTAATCCTAGATTACTCTTAATTGCCTCGTTATTTATATTCTTTTTTTTTCCAATGTCTGACATTTTTGTTGAAGATGGAGGCTAAGATGGATCAGTTACGTGCCTTGGTAGAAGCTGCAGACAAAGACAAAGTGGAGCTGCTGAATCAGTTAGAGGAGGAGCGTAGGTAAGGATTCCCAGAGTTATAGCAAGTCAAAGGTACAGTCATCCATGACAGTATGTCAGTATCTATTGTGGGGTTATAATAGATACAGACATATCAGACATATCTATTATGGCATATATACAGTATTTACCCCATATTTTATAAGGAAAGAGGTTTGCCCAAGTTGGCTTATTCTTTCTCTTATACATTATAGTTAATTAGTTCACCAGTGAAGTTGAAACAAAAACAAAAAACCTCTAGTAAGATTTTTTTTCTGTTAAACAGGAAGGTGGAGGACCTTCAGTTCCGTGTAGAAGAAGCTTGCATTACCAAAGGAGACCTGGAGGTAAATGCACAACACAGATCCACGCCATTTTAACAAAACATCACTGCAATAGTTTTAAATCGGGTTGCAAAGCAGGTATTTTCTGTTTTTATTAAACAAAAAGTGGCAGCAATGTGTAACATGATATTTTTGTCCCACTGATTTAAAATCAAAACTTTAATATTAAGTCAGAAGCAGGCGCTCCAGTCACCTTTTATCCTGGTTCCATCTCAGGATTCCAGTTCACATGAACCTTGTTCTTTATCCGTGACAGTAAAGTGATTTGAATTTTTGTTTCTCCTCGGGTACAGGTCCAGTGCAATTTAGATTGCACAAGATTATCTGGTATCACTTGTCACAAAGCCGCAGTCAGGTCCAGACAGAGCATTTGCATTATCTCTTGTTTGTGTTAGCAGTAGAAACTATACCCACTCTGCAACATCAATACGTGTTTATATGGCCACTTAGATACTGGTTTCATCTTGCATTAGATGATGTGCCATCAAATACCCAGTGATGCAGGAAGTATTATGAGGCTTCACGTGGTCACTAAACCTGTCTTGTTAATATTAAGTGTTAGCCACAGGAAGGACTTATTGTGGATAGATAAATTATATATTTAAGGAACTCTTCACCAGAAAATTTTATTAATGTGTGCTTATTATGGAGAGATAAATGATTCTAATTCTGTTTTTATTAAGGGGTCTGCATTTTGCTTTGTCTGTCACATAATATTTTACAGTAATTTAACACAATAGGCTCTGATTACTCATTTTCTTTTTCACAAGTGAGTCATGTTTTCATCCCAAGTTAGGATATGCAGACTAATGGGGCCCGGTGGTACCTCTGTTCACATCTGATCAAAGGATTTGTTATTTATTCCACAGTGTGCTACACAAAGGACCATCTCAATTACCCTGAAGGCATCCAAGCTCAAAATAGATGTTTAAAATGAGGGCTACAGGGTTAGAATACCCCTTTTATCTTCTTTTCAAACGTGTATACTAACGGTTTATTACTTACTCACAGCTGTGGATATATTAAAAACTTGCATGCAGCTTGAAATACACCAACAAAAAAAAAACACCACTCCAAACAGGCTAAACTCAAAAATGCTTTGTTGACTTCAAGCTGTTGAAGGTGTACTAATGTTGTGCTATAACCCTCAGTGCCTCCCTGTTCAGTGATGTGATGTTATTGCTTCTTCTTCCTTCTTGTCCTCGTCTTTTCATGTTGGTCCAGTGCTCAGCATGGAACCACTGGAAATGCTCCCTTGTCATTCCACTGCCCAGTCACAGACTTGAATTCAGGCTGCCCACCACAACTAAAGGGGAATAACACTTAGCTTATGTAAATTTCATATAAAGATACAGTTGTCAGGCTACAATACAGTTTATAACCACTCCATCGATAATGAACAGAAGGTTCATATAGTGTCTAAGTACATTTTTACATTCAGTCCACAGTGAACCCTAAAATATGTTTGTTATAGTTCGATAATCACATCCTTTCTTTATTCATTACCTTCTTGTGCAGTATATCAGTTCATTTTGTCAGACCATCTAAACTGAAGACCTAATGTTACATAATATGCATAACATTTAAAATTGGTGCTATTCCCCTTTTCAAAATGAAATTTTAAGTTAACATACACTGGGTAACAGTGATTAGAAGCACAAAGTTGTGCCAGGAAATGCTTCATTAAGTTGCCATAAAACCCTTATTCATAGCAAGAAGTCAAATAGGAATCCTCTCTGTTTCTTGAGCCCCACATGCTTCTGTGTTACTGATTGGTTTCTGTTAAGATGGTCACAAATCCTGCACATGGTGGTCTGATAACTGGTGGTCTCTTATACAGTACTTACATTATACAGTGTGGACAATGGCCTTATCACCAAAGAGAGAAAGCAGTGTGTTACTAATAATGCTGTAGGGTTTTGTATGAAATCAAGATGTCAATCCTAAATAAGATGAGCAGTAAATCAGATAGTTGGGTCAGTGCAGCAAAGAATGGAGTGTAAATGAAAATACAATAAATGCAGAAAAAAATCTTCTGTCCTTAAATTAATATGACGATTTTACAAAATGATATATTGTCTGTATGATTTAATGCATTGACCCCCGCGTTACAGAATGAAGTATAGGGGCCAGCAAACAGCCATTACTGCTTTCTCTCAATGACATGGTGAAGTCATTTTTGTGTAATTTACTTGCTGGCTTGACACACATCATCAAATTTTCTATGTATGATAACAATCAACATGCTTTGTTCACCAGGTGTCAGTTTTGCATGGTTACTTCTAAATTGCCTCATTCTGAACATCCGTAACACATGCCCCCCTCTTTTGCTTTCGTGTCTTGTATTTTCCACCATCCTTTCACAAAATTCCTTATGTGCAGCTATTTATGGCACAGCCTGAAAGTTCTGCATGAGGTATCTTCCCATTTCCTCTCATCCACCACTTCCCACCTCCACCCAATACCCTCCACCCCACATACACAAAGACACACATGCACTCACACCATCAACATTACCTTTGTCCAAACCCCTCTACCCTCTCTCCTGTCTCCCTCCCTCTCTGTCTGTCTGTGTTGGGCTGGCATGTGATGGTGGCACTGGTGTGTTCTCTTCCTCTCCCCCTTGTTTACTAACAGACGCAGACCAGACTGGAGCATGCCCACATTAAGGAGCTTGAACAGAGCCTGCTCTTTGAAAAGACCAAAGCTGAGAAACTCCAAAGAGAGTTAGAAGACACTAGGGTAATGAATTCTGCTCTGCAGTGCGCTGCGTTGGAAAAGAGGTCCTGGGCCGGGGATAGTGGCCAAAACATTTGCAAGGGGTACAGAGATGTGCCGAGCAGTAACTAGAGCTTTGCTTTGGATGGGGCTTGTGGTGATTGAATCTCGCAAATGCTTTTTTCCAGATTCATAGAAGAAAAATAATACTCCTGCTTTGACAGCAAACAAATTAAAATAATAAACTAATACATTTATTAGGTTTGTAGGTATGCTCAAATGAGTCCATCCTGCTTAGTTATATTTTCAAATTCTGCATCACAAATTGTGCCGTTAGCTGCAGATTAATTTTGTAGCTATTTCTGAAATATTAACTTCCCTCACATGTAAATTGATCCACATAAAGTTCTTACATTGAATAGTTTACATTTCTGTTTTAACTGTCAAACAAATAACCAACCTTTCAGCTGTCTGGAGTGACAGCTCTTTTACTTATACTATTTTTCCAATAAGTTACTCAACCTGAACTCACTCTTGCTTTATTGGTATCACTGCTTAACCAGACAGACAAGCTTCTCCCTCATCCCCTGCTAATCATTTATTATTGATTAGCTCAGTTATCCAATGTTCTGCTTCCCCAGTCCTTCCCAGCATCCATTTGTCCTGCTTATTTGGTGTCCCTTTTGCCAGTCTAAAACCTGCTCCACCTCCCAGACCAAACATCCTTGTGTTCCCCTAGTGTATTCTGCTCATACAATACATAAAAATGTAGTTCCCATGGTTTCATGAAGTTGATGGCTGTAGTTTCTACCAAATTATTTTATCAAAAAAATGTTGATTTTGATGAAAACCTATCTTAACCAAGCAGTTAAATATTATGTTGAAGCAGCTAAAAGAGATGCAAGTTTGAGAACATTAAAACTCTCCCTGAGAGTTCTGTTAGACTTCTCTTAGTTCATAATTCTCCTAAATCATGAGGTCATTAATAACATAAATTGATGATGAAGAGTTTTAAGTTTAATGGAAAGTAGACAATATCTTGCATGTTGCTGTAGCTCCATACATGCTTCCAGTGTTCACTTCCATTATTTGTACCCTTTATAGCCATAAGAGGTCAGTATAACACCTTGTTTTTAGGATCAGCGGTTTCATACCCTCCTCATTAAGCAAGCAAATTGAACAATGTCTGTCCCAGAGAGCATAGTTTTACTGTCACCAGGTGCTTTGTTATATACTATTTCAGACTACCAATTTGTAGTAACAGTAAATAAATATGCTTTTGTTAGTGCACACTGGTCCAGTATGTTAGATTTAGACATATTTTTAAATGCAAGATTTCTGCTTTTAAAGGTTGCTACTGTGTCGGAAAGATCCCGTATAATGGAGCTTGAGAGGGACCTTTCACTGCGTACAAGAGAGGTAGCTGACCTGCAGCTACGTCTTGGGACCCAGCAAGGCTCTGAGGACTCTAGCGCTACTCTTTCTCCCCTTCTGGAAGAGATAAACTCTCTGAGGGATCAGTTGTCTTCCCAAGAAGCAAAGCACCAAGAAGAGCTGGCGAAATACCAGGAGAAGCTAGAAGCGCAAGAGAAGGCCCACAGTGAGGCAGCTGCCCAGCTTCAGGCCACATCTGTAAGGCTCTCTGGTGACAATGAGCAGTTGCAGATGCGCATAAGCCAAGCTGAGAAGGAGAATGCTGACAATACTGTACTGTGGCGTTCCAAGTTGGAGTCTGCCATTGCCTCTCATCAGCAAGCCATGGAAGAGCTGAAGGTGTCCTTCTGCAAAGGAGCAGGCGCCCAGACAGAAGAGCTTGTAGAAACCAAAAGTGCACTAGAGAAGCTGAAGGTAGAGCACAAGTTGGCTCGAGAGGAGGCTGGAGCCAAACATGAAGCTGACATCGTAGCTTGGACTCAGGAGACACAGGCGCTAAAGGCACACCTGTTGTCTTTGACCGAAGACAAGGAGCGACTGGAGGAGTCGCTACGGTCCAGCGTTGAAAAAGCAGAGGAGCAGCACCTTGTGGAGATGGAAGATGTCCTTGGAAAGCTTCATGCAGCCGAACTTAGGGTAAAGGAGCTGGAGGAGAAAGAAGCAGTGTTGGCACAACAGACCCAAGACAAGGACAGAGAAACCAAAGAGCAAACGGCAGAAATGGTGGCTCTGCGCAGCCAAGTAGCACAAAGTAACCAGGAGATTGTTACCCTGAAGAGTCAGTTAGAGGAGGTTAAGAGCCAAGGAAGTAACCAGGGTGCCAAGGTGGGTTTTATTTTATTTCCTTACAATTTTAATGCTTGATTTTTATATAGCTATCAGGTTTTAGGAAAGTGGTGTCCTCACTACCTCTGTCAAGTAAATATGGCATCTTGAGACACTGATTGTCAGCTGTTGTCTGTTGTTTTGTTTTAATGTGCACATTTCTTTGTTATAAGTGTATTTTTTACTTGCCGTGTGTTGTAGGTTAGTGAACTGAGCTCTCAGTTGGAGGGCCAGCAGAAGGAAGTCCTTTCTTTACAGCAGACCCTGACTACTGTAAAACAGGAGAAGGACACCCTGGAACAAGAACTTGGAGGCTTGGTGAGGCTTGCTTTATGATTTAGGTCCCTGTTCATTGCTGTCTGATGAACAAACTATGTGTCACTGTTTCTAAACTGCCTTAACTGCGTATTTGGCATTTCTCCACTTCAATTAGTGAACATATCTGGTTGTCAGTTGATCTCATTTGAAATGTTGTACAAACCACAAAAATCACACTCCTGAAATTTTGACTTGTAAAAACGTACAAACAACAAACAAAATATTTTTTTTCCCCACAGAAACAAAAGTTGGGAGAAAGCACAGAGGAGCAGACAAAATCAGAAAAAACTATGCAAGGTAAATGATATAAGCTATTGTTCAGATAAACGGATGTTTTTCCTTGCACATTTTTCAATCAGCTTCTTCTATTTGCCCTTTTTTCAGTTAATAAGCTTTTTGAGCATTTTTGTCTTTGCAGAAACACTTGAGAAGCTCAGTAAGAAGGAAGAGCAGTGCACATCCCTGACCACAGAAACAGAGTCTCTGAGAAGTCAATTTGCTGGTGAGATTATTCAAACTGCATTCTTTTATGTTAAATATTGTTTGTTAAGAAACTTTCCTTATGGCTATAGTATGTTCTTAAAACCTTTTAGATGCCACGAATAAACTCGTCTTGTCTTTAATCAGGGTTGGAAAGGAAGCTGAAGGCTGCAGATGAAAAGCTTGAGCAGCTTTCAAAGGACAAAACCAAGCTGGAAAATGATATTTCAGACATGATGAAGGCATCTGGTGATAGTTCAGTACAGCTCACTAAAATGAATGAAGACCTCATACAGAAAGAAAGGTAACACACTTTATTATTCCCTGCTCTTACTACTTAATTATTCCACTTAAATCAGCTCATATCAGCCATGTCAGAACTGGATCCACTGCAAAATTACTGCTATAGTAAATATTTTATTCCATGCTGGTGTCAGTTTATCTTTCTATTGTCTCTAACGCTTTATATCACTTTTTGTTTTATTGTTTTTTCCCTCTTTTTTTTGGTCATGACTCAGGAGGCTTGAGGAGTTTCATAGTCAGCTTGCAGATGAGAAGGAGAAGGTGGCACACTTGAATGAACAACTCCAGCAGGAACAGTCCCGCAAAGAGCAGGAGCTGAAAGAGACTAGAGATACACATCAGACCCAAATAACAAGCCTTCAGGAAAAGATTGCTACCTTGGTTAGTATTGTAGGGCACTCACAAAAAAATGTGCTTCAGAATTATATGTCAGATCCTTATTATTATTATTATTATTGCTTTTCTCATTTCCTGTTTTCCAGGAGAAGACTGTTAAACAGGGTGAGACCCGGGTTGAGGAGCTGAAGGTCTCACAAGAGAAATCCCTCTCTCAGGCCTCAGAGCTCCATGTGAAGGAGGCTGAGCAGCTGCAGAGTGAGGTTGAAAAGTTGAAGCAGGAGCTCTCGTCCTCCAAGGACAAAACCCAGGAGCTGGAGAAGTTGGTATCTGAGCTGCAGCAATACAAGGAACAGGCTCAGGTAAGGACAAGCCCTCACAGGCGCAGACACATTAGCTTAAATCAATGTGATTTCAGTTTTCTGAAGAATTAGTTTAATGGAAAAATGATGCTTTATGTATTACTGATCTCACTAATGTTTGATCACTGAAGTCATCAGGACTCTAAAACTGAATATGACAGCAAGAAAGTTATGGAAGACTGTAGCTGTGTTAATCAACATTTCCACTCTTAATTACCATCATACAGATTGTTTGTGATGAGTTGCTCATTTACCCCGCACATTAAGGCTAATAACCTCTTTTTTTCATAACCATCTTAGCTCTATATTGCCGTGGGCTAAATGCTTGCAGGGGTACGTCTTATAAAATAGATTTAGAATTAGACTTTATGGCTATTGGAAAAGTCAAAGAAACTGTTCAATGTATGAAAAATATATATATTTGTTTTCTGGCTTCTAAATAGATATTTATGCTGTTGGTAGGATTCACATTCATTTTAAGCTGAATCACATGTTACCATTTACATACTGTATGTTTAGCTATTTATTTAAATTCTCTTTCAGATTACCTTTGGTGGTAACGGTTTTGCTCTGTACCCCTGCCAGCATTGTTTATTGGTCTGACATTTCATTTAAGTACAACATTTTCACTTTCTAACAAAAAGTTTAGATTTTGTGTGTATTTGTACATCACAAAAAGCATTCACTTCTATTCATCTAGAGTAGATCACACATACAAAAATAGTGTGGATACATGTAATAATATCAGTAAAAGCTGTATACGATGCTGCAAGTGAAAAAGTAGTTGTACATTCCGGCAGCCAGCACCTTTTTGTTAATATGCCAGTCAAATTTGTTGGCATCAGAGTAATTAATATATTTAGGGCTAAAGTGAAAATGTTCTCACACTTTTCTTTTTTTTTTTTAAAGGATTATGGTGTAAGCTGTGGTGTGATCTTTTACCATTTTTGATGCTTCTGCAGCTTAACCTTTTCAAATGCATATCACTTTTATCCATATCTGCTTGGTTTATTTTTGGATTCATCTTACTTTTCCCTATATATATATATTCCCCTTCTTTGTTTTTTTTTTCCTTTCATCTTTATTTTCCCAGTGTCTTTCTGCTGAGCTTGACTCCTACAAGCATGATGTTGAACAATTGTCCAAAAAACTGGAAAAGCAGAGTCTAGATGCGGAAAAGATGTGTAAGGAAAGTGAGGATGTTAAGGCTGAGAAAGGACAACTGGAGAAACAGCTTTCAGATGTGCAGACTAAGCTCTGTGCCCTTGAGATAAGTCACCAGGAGCTCTCAGTCCAGAATGAAGAACTGCTAATAACCAGAGATAAACTTTCAAAACATCAAGAGGAATTATTCACCAACAACAAGCACTTGGATGAAGAAAGGATTTCACTGAACACAGAGCTGGAGAAGCTCAAAGATCTTCTTCAGGAAGTGCAGACTGAAAACAAGGACCTGAAGCATTCTAACGGTGAACAGCAGGCCCAAATCGAGGAGCTTCAAAGACAATATGCAGAGAAGAATGACTTGCTCATAAAGCATCAGCAGGAAATCCAGCAAATTCAGGGGAAAAAGAAGCAACTAATTGAGGATTATGAAAATGTCTGCAAGGAGAGGAATCGGCTTGAAGAGGACCTCAATGAAAGCAGGTCAAAGCTCACAAGTGAGAAGGACAATCTCGTTTTAGAGAGAGATGCTGCTAGAAATGCCAAAAAATCTCTTGACGCTAAGAATGCTGAACTGCAGGAAAAACTTAAATCTTTGAACTTAGAAAAAGAAGATCTTACAATGAAGAACACCCAGCTGCAGGGACTCACTGAGACACTGACAAAAGAGAAGGCGGAGATGTCTTCTGAAATCAGTGCCTCTGTGTTGGATAAAAAGAGCCTTGAGACAGTAAAGGAAGAGCTTCAGAATAAGCTTGCTGTTATGAAGAAAGACTTGGACAGCTCTGTCCGCGAATGTGAAGAACTTAAAGCCTCAAAAATGAGCCTGGTCCAGATGCTGGAAGAGTTCAAGACGAGCAGTCAGGTGACTGATTCTGAGAGACTTCACCTTCTGCAGGAGAAAGAAGACTTACTTGCGATCCAAAGAAAAGTCTGCAACGAGAAGGAGGAGTTCCTCAGAGAGACAGAAGAATTAAAGGTGAAGCTTCAAATCTCATCAGAACAAGTGTCTCAGTCCAATGAGAAACTTAAAGAAGCCTTATCGTCTTTTGAGCAAGAGAGGCAAGCATTTCGACTTCAGAGTTCTGAAACTGAGATGGCTCTACATGCTATTCGGAAGGAAAAGATGAGTCTGGATTCGGCACTAGAGCAGCAGAAAATGGATTATGAGCGTTTGGCAGGGGAGAAGGGAGAGTTAGAAGAGAAGCACACAAAAGCCATATCTGACAAAAATGCTCTTTCTCTTGAGCGTGATAAACTAGCTAGTGATATTCGAACAACAAAGGACCAGCTGGATAGTTACTCCAGAGCTAATGCGGACCTTATTCAAGAGAAGTCTCGTTTAACAACCATGCTAGAGGACAATAAACGCCAGAGAGACGAGGTTGAAGCAGAGGTGAAATCTTTGAAACGAGAAAAAGCTGATCTACAAAATGAACTGCAGAAACGGAACTCTGATATTGAAATTCTTGAAAAGGGCAAAACTGAACTTGTTCAAGAGCATAATAAACTAAAAATGGATTTTGAGAAGGCTAATTTAGAACTGAATCAGCAGGTGGATAACCGTACAAAAGCTGTTGACCACCTGCAGTCGTTGCAAACTGAGGCTGACAAAAAAGTGCAGTCCTTGCAGAAGGAGAACCAGGGCCTGCTCCAGCAGATCCAGGAGTTAAAAAGTCAGACCGAATCTGTGTCGGAGGCCAAGCACCTGCTTGAGACTCAGCTACAAGCTGAATCCAGTGAACGAAATAAAGCAATGTCTGACAAGGATGGCCTTTCTAAACAAATTGATGAGCTGCAGAAAACATTGTCTGAAATGAAACAAGAAAATAAGGAGATCTCTTTTAACCTGAAGAATGCTGATGAGCAAAAGAGTTCTTTGACGGTGGATATGGAGGCTTTGAAAACACAATTGAAGCAGCGAGAGCAAGAAACCAGTCAGCTGGCAAAAGATAAAGAACAGCTATTATCTAAGCTTGAGGAGATGGGCAGACAGATGACCTTATTGACCACAGAGAAAGAGGGCCTTTTATCTGGACAGTGTAAATTGGAGCAGGACATTTCTTCTCTCCACACTAGCCAAGAGAGTTGGCTCGCAGAACGTTCAGTGCTCCTTGAAGAGATGGAGAAGTTGCAGGCCAGCCAGAAACAACTGGAGGTTGATGTCAAGGCCCTACGAACTGATAAAGAAGTTTTGGAAAAGCAATACAAGAATGCCATCGCAGAGGTATCGGCTTCTTCTGTCGCAAAAGAAGAGATTTCCTCCAGCATCTCAAACTTAACAGCTGAGAAGAATGCCCTGCAGGTGGAGAGAGATGAAGCCACTCAGCAAGTCAGGCAGCTCGAGTCCCAACTAAAAAATGCCCTTTCTAAGCAGCTTGAGGTATTCCTCCACTAGTAGTACTCACTGACACACACACAGCTTAGAGTGGCTGGGGCTATGTCACCTTCTCACTGCATGCCTGCTGGTTTGTCTCCCTTTCCTCTGTTCCTTTATTCTCGTGTCTAACTTTCATCCTCCATTTACTAATTGCTGTTTATTACCTCTAGCTCCCAGCCTTTGCCTGTGGGTTTATAACGTGATCTAACGTTAGGTGAAATTCTTCTAGGGTTCATGATCATGTAGGTGTAAGATGATCATACACACCATCTGATGGTGTTTCATATTTCATGCATTTATGTAATTGATGTTGATACACTTACTTAGAAATGTAGATATGGGGCTTTCTCAGCATACTTCTGTGAAGTTAGTGTTTATTAGTTTCCCTTTATAGAAATTATAGCTTCAGTAATCTGCTCTTACAGTGTCATTTAGTCCAAAGTTTTTGGGCTTACAAAATCACTAGAAAGAAAAATAGTATGGACGGAAATGATATAAGATAGATTTCAGGGGTTTTGAAAAGACAACAATTTTTTCTACTATTATTAAGCATCTGAGAAAGTCCTAAACAGACTGCCTTTGAAGAACTACCAGTTAAGCAGAGACTCTTTATACAGGTTGATGGGTTGCCAGGATCCGTTCTGAGGCCACAGGTTGTAGAATATTGTAGAGTATATACTAATTATGCTCCTCAGTGTAATATTTATGTTGTCAGTTCTCAACCTTCTGGTTCTTGAAAATTGAAATGAACTTAGATTTGGATAATTGCCTCTAATTCAGTAATTAAGAGAGATAACTAATTAAGCTTGTAGTTAATTTATTAAATTATATTAAAATTAAATCATTGGTTGAATTCAAGTGATACATAATAAGTATCTTTAATATGTATCCTATTTAAATGTAAATAGCATCAAATTTCTTATTGTGGTTGGTTGACGTCATTATGGTGTTGATGTCAAACAGCCATTTTCTGCTTTTAATTTGAAAAAGAGGTTCTTATTTAATATCTTGCTCATGCACCATTTAGGCTATAGAGGCCTCTGGCAAGACTGCTGAGGCTCTCGAACAGCTGACAAAAGAGAAAGTCACTTTGATGCAGGAGAAGAACGAAGCCCAATCTTTGCTGGAAGAGCTCCAGAGGTCCAAGCAGGAGATAGAGATCCAGGTAAGAGATGGGTCTGTGCAGAGAAAATGCAAATGTTAGCGTTCAGTGGTGGAGTGGCTCTTCTCATCAAGTAATACTGTCCTATAGCATTATGTCTTGTAGCTGTAAATATGTTTGTCATTATTGTTTTAGCTGGAAACATTGAAGAAAGAGAATTCCAAGCACCAGGAAGATCTGAATGTATCCAAAGATCAGCTTTGTACAGAAACTCAGAGGACCAAGAGTCTGTGCCAGGAAATGTGAGTATATCCACAAGTTTGGCTGCTGACACAACAAAAATCTGTCAAATTTAAGTTTGAATTACATGATATAATTTGTGAGTCACAGTCAATCAAGAGACATGGGTTAAAGGGTTTCTACAAGTCAGTGTGTGGTCTTATATGATTCTGTTTATTCAGTGAGGAGCTTAAAGAAGCTGTTTCCACGAAGTCGCAGTCCCTACAGATACTGCAAGATGAGAACAAGAAGCTGTCTCAGGAGCTTGAAAACAATCACAAAGACCAGAGTGATGTTGTGAAGGTGCAACACTTTACATCTTTATTTAAAAAAAATCTTAAACATAAGATTAAATATAAACCTACAAGCATCAGACATAAACCTACAAGTATCAGATCGTTTTGTGTTTCGGCTATTGATCTGCTGGCCACGGCTGAATTTGAACAATTTCTTTTTCCCCCTAGCTCAAAGATGAGCGTTCACAACTCAAAAAACAGTTGGAAGAGTTGAAACAAAGGTAAGACGATACTCTTGTTAAAGCCTGTTGTCAAAATAAACATAAATGGTTTCCACCTGTGTGACACTTGCTAATATTCACTGCATAAATGGTCTGTCATGCTGTTCTTTTCCTTCAAAGCCTGCCAAATAATGCCTTCAGGTACTCCACACCTTTAGTATTATGTGATGTCAGTCATCATCACGTAACAGTACAAATAATTAAATTAAAGTAATTTACAGCCTACGGCCCCATTCCACCTTCTTGACAGTTTCATATGTGGTTTCAGTTCATGGAATGTTTTTTTTGTTTTTTTGTTTTTGTCATCAAACTCTGAATCATTGCTTCGTTACTTAACTGAATATGACTGTACAAAAATTTCTATTTGATATCTTTGATATCTTTGCTGTCTTACCATTTTAGCGAATGTACCAAACATTTTGACTGAACAGCTGCAGTAGAAAAAAATTGCTACGTTTTCTCTGTGCCTCCTCACGTTTATTTTGGTTTCAGTAGTTTGAGCTCCAGAGTAGGAGATGTGGTGAGAAGCAGTTTTGTAAAATGGGGCCAGTTTTCCTCTGGCTGGAGTTTTGGTATCGTGTTTCTTTGAGATTTAGCTGGTATTGTGCATTTGATAGTGAGAGCACCTTGAAGGAGCAGTTGGTCAAGGAGAAGGCCGCCCTCCAACAGTCCATCCACAAAAACAGTGCCTTAATCTCAGAAAAGGACCAGCAAGTGGAAAACCTGAGGAGCGAGGTGAGAATCTAATGCACGATGGCACTTCCTCATTTTCAGTTGGTATGGCAGATTAATGACAAAACTGTTGAGCATGCTCAAAATGGTTTAAGGCGAGTCAAGAGTCGTACCAAAAGATTTAGGAGCACAAACTGTGACTTCTTGATTTTAAGCACCCTCAGATCAGAACCTCCTCACTCTTCAGCTGCTGTGGCAGATTCTGAGTACCAGAGGGTGCTTGTTCACAGCCTAAAAAGAAAAAGTAGGCAATAGACCTTGTAGAGACATTTCCTATATTACACCGTCACAGCCACAGGAGAACAGGATGTCACTTCTAGGTCAAAATTTGTCCTGCTTTCATTATGACTTTGCTTACAAAGGACCCTACAGCCTGCTTGGCCTGAAAATGCCACTTTGAAGACTGTGATGAAGAAAACTGTCCTCGATGCAAACCTAGTGACACATTTAATTTGTTTTGAACTTACGCACGTAGAGAAATCCCTCGTTCAGTGAGGGATTTCACCTGAACACATTTAACAATATATAACAATATGTATTTAGAGCAAATAGCAATATTTTATCCAAGAGGAGCAACTATTTTCAAACACCAAATAGCATGGGGTGTTTTCTTCGCAGCTGGCTGTACTGCGTGGGGAAAGTGCCTCAGCTAAGACACTGCAGGGTACAATTCAGGCCTTGGAGCAGGATAAGGCTAATCTACAGGAGCGGGTTCAGAGACTGGAGAAGGACCTGGCTGCAGGGCCTGAAACCATCAACAAGTCCTCAGGTAACACGGGACTTAACTCAGGCCCACTGCTAAGATTTCTAGTTGCATTAAGATCAGTTCTCTGTGAGGTGACCTCAAAAAGAAAAGAAGATTATTGTCTTGTTCTTGACGTTGTTTCCAGGTGATGCGGTTTTGGACCAACTAAGGGAGGATAAGGAGACTGCTGAGAGTCAGGTGTGTATACATATGAGTAGTACCAGTCATAGGCCTGGATAGGTTGGGGTTGTTTTTTTTTGTTTGTTTGTTTTTTGCCATTCATACACTCAGTGTGAAGATGCTTTCCTACCCTGCCCATAGAATTTCCTGCTTTGACAATAACTCATTTACATTGTCATCATATTTGGGGCAGTCGTATGGAAACAGTGCCACTGAATGCTGTTTGTGAAATGACTGTGCTGCTGACTCAGACATGTACTAACAAATACTACTTCTGATGTAGCAGTAGACTGAATTTTACAGTTCACTCTTGACTTGTGCAGCTGTTACAGTATAATGTTTTACAGAGGTGAATTCATTTGAAATTTCATTCAAAGCTTATTGAGCTTCCAGCATCATCTCAGCTCTTATTCAGATAACTGATATGAGCCATGAAGTAGACCAGTAGAACATCTCACCCACAGTGGTGGAATGAGTTTTGAGAATGACTGCCACAGAGTCTGCCAGCCTTCTCTTATGTCTCACCTCCAGCCTCTGTATATTCTAAAATGTTATACTGTATTATCTGTCAGAGACAGCCTTAGGATGTTGTCTTGTAGTAGGTGGGTCCTAATTTGAATTTCCAATTTTTTTTTCTTCTCCCCCTCCTTCTCTTTCTTAAATCCTCTCCGCTGCCCTGTCTCTGATGTTGGCAATACTGCACCACCATCAGGCAGCGGTTTGTAAATGTTTTTCATCAGCTTCACTTGTGCATGTTTGTCTGTCACTGTCACTTTGGCTCTTATGTTTCATTCAGTGGGTTACATTATAGTTGGTGTCAAAACTACAAACTGTCTTCCAAAGATAAATCAAGCTTGATTTCTCATTACCTACAATTCCCAGGGGACATTACAGTTATCATAGATGCTTGACAGACATCAGATCTGTGTACGATCTTTTTTACTCAGTAAAACACTCATCATATGTGGGTATTTTACAGACTTATATTGACTCATTCCAAGCTTCGATTTTTCTTTGGCTGACAACTCACAGTGGTGATTCATCACCATGGTCAAAGCTGGGTTAATTATTTGGGGGAATATGGGGAGGCATAGTTAGTATTTCCTATAGTCCTTATCATAGGATTGAAGCAAAGCATTGGCACAAAATACATTGAATAAATTTCACAGGGAGACCCAATATAAATTTTATTTTTTAAATAAAAATTGTTGTCGGATAATAGATTATCATGCACCAGCAGCAACACTGATACTACTGTTGCACCTCCTTTACAGATTGAGTTTCTGAATTCGGTCATCGTCGACCTCCAGAGGAAGAACGAGGAACTCAAAGACAGATTGGAGAAAATGGCAGCTGCTGCTCTCAATGGGAATAATCCAAGTGAGCTGGATAACTATGATAGGTAAGTTTCACTTATAGCAGACTTTCTCATACTTCCTCTAAAACAACACCAGCTGTGTAGCAGTACAGCTCCAGTTTTTATATCACTGGGCAGTCAGCTACACGCGAATCTGCTTTCTTTTTCTCTGCAGCAATGGACAGGAACCCGTGAAGAAGAAGCCTCCCCCGAGGCTGTTCTGCGACATCTGCGACTGTTTCGACCTCCATGACACCGAGGACTGTCCCACGCAAATGCAGATGCCCGACTCGCCTCCACACACCACCTACCACGGCAGTAAGGGCGAAGAACGGCCCTACTGCGACATCTGTGAGGTCTTTGGCCACTGGACCGATGCCTGTAACGATGACCAGACCTTTTAAAGCCTTTTTAACCCTCGTTCGCACAATCACTATATTTGCACATCATGTTAGATAATGCAGTGCTTTTGGGGTTTTAGTTGTGTGTGTGAGCATCTTTTGTGCTTGTTTTTGCCAAGCGTCTTTATTGTCCACACCAGCCCTTAAGCGCTCTTATAGGAGAACAGCCTCCTCAGAATTGCTTTCCAAAAAATCCAGACATCCAGAAAAATAATATACAGCAGTTAGCAGTTTGTATTTCTAATTCTAAAGAAAAAAACTTTGGAGAATGGTTAGATATCCTGGGTTTGTGTGAGTGAGGGGATACTATAGGTGGACATATTATTGTGGGAGAAGCAATGGCCTTCTTCAGATCATTTAATTTATCAGTATCCTAACATTGTTTGCACAGCTTGTCGAAGGGGGGGGGGGGGGGGGGGGGGGGGGAGTTACAAAGATAATATACTATCAAGAAAGGTCTTTATTTGAAACTGTAAATTACTTGATTGAAAAACAAATGTCAATTTGTGAAAAAAAAAATTGGTGAGCTATAGTATATTTTTTTATGCCTGGAAATATTATGTACTCTTTAAAGGTTTGATAGTATGTGTGTAATTTTGTGAAGGGGTGGGGTGGGGGGTACTCGCTCTTGCCTGGAGTGGAGCAGTGAAACCCAGTGTTGTTTGGCTTTAACGGGAACTTTTTTATGGTCTTCACGGAGGGGCTGCTGGATGATTGGTAAGAAAGAAGCGGTTAAACTTAAAAGCACTTCACACTTACTGTAAACCCTCAGTTCCAATGAAATCGCCTTTTCAAAAGTTTCTTTGCAATTAAGAGATGATTTCCATATGAAACAATGAAATACTTAGGCATTTCTTTAAAATGTTTTGGATATCTGTATAAAAATAAATTTATGGATAAATTAAAAATCAAACATCTTGTAATATTTTACACAAAGTCCCAGTAATCAAGAGAACCAGTATTCCCAGTATTCCTACAGCCTCTGTTCGGTTTTATGTGTGTAAATCAGCTGTTTAATCAAATGATTACAAACTAAACAAATATGCACCTGTAAACACATTATTACAGTTTTACAGTATCACCTCCAGACAAAGTAATAAACATGACCCACCTTAAGTCCCATATCATTTTAATTGCCACAATCCATCTGACCCTGGCCATTTATTCACTTTGCCTGTTCAGTGATCCAGCATTTACAAGACATTGAGCACAGATCACATTAATTCACAAAGACAATGAGATAAAGAGAAATAAGTGAATTTCTTTCTGTACCTTAAGTTTGTGCAGAACATCATCCTGCGTGTGTAGCAGGCATCATGACATTAAACAGCTCTGAAGTTTCAAATAAGGATCATGGAGCCAGGTAATGTACTTTTAGATCTGAATTTAGAAAATAAAGTTGTCCATCAGTTGGGCTATGCTACTTGTTTGTGCAGGTGACATTATAGCTTCCATGTGGTGGAAATTAAGACCTTCTTTTCTTACTTGTGCCTTTTTTGGTTTTATTCATATTTCTGTCACATGTAAAGTGAGCAAATAGTATTAATGTTCTTTTACCTTTAGGTTTTGGGCCAAAAATATTATTTTTACTCCCCTCGATGTGCTTAAGTAGCCTGAGGAATGGAAATGTACATTTCCAGTACATTTAGAAGCATATGTTTTGGCTGGAATACTGTGCAGATGGTATGGCTTGATAAAGGTCTACCTTTCAGCGAAGGGCAACAACTACAGCTAAAGCCAAAAATAATACATTTAATGTGCAGTTTATAGTATGTTTACAATCAGAAGCAATGAGGGAATGCAGGGAGGAAACAGTGGGGTTTTTGTGTGTGTGTGTGTTGGTTAGTAGACTGTAGACCTTAAGATAAACCTGTGCTTCAGGAGGTTTAATGTTGTAGCAGGAGTTGGTGAGCTTCAGATGCAGACTGCCATTTCTCCAGCTCCACACGCAGCTCCACAGTCACTGGTTCCAGTTGGACAGACACAGAGCTGTCTGTGTGGACATCCACCTGGTGGTCCTTCTTTCCCTTTCCTTTGCCTACAGAGCACAACATCAGACAGGATTCAGCTGAAAAGAAGAGTTTACTAACTGATAAAGCAAAGACACTCTCTCTCTCTCTCTCTCTCTCTCTCTCTCTCTCTCTCTCTCTCTCTCTCTCTCTCTCTCTCTCTCTCTCTATATATATATATATATATATATATATATATATTTATTTTTATTTTTATTTTTATTTTTATTTTCTTTATTTTTTATTTCAAAGTGTGCTGTCTTCATAATTAGGCCATAGAGTAACACCTTGGTTTGTCCACAGCAGCTCTGAATCCCAAAGTGGGGAGTGGTGCTTGTATCACATATTTTTTTAGTATTTATTTATATCAATGCCATCTTAAGATCCAATGATCTTATCCAGATGATTATCTAATTAACCTTTGGAGGATGCTGTATTCTTCTGTCCTGTACCACTGCCGCCTCGCTGCTTTGATTCCTCATCTCCCTTCTTCTTTCCAGGAACCTACCGATGAGTGAAAAGCATCCCACATGAAACAAGTCCCCATGACAATCTTACACCTTATAATCCTCCTCAGTGTCCCATGTGTTTGTAATTTCTGTTCCCGTCATAGTAAGTATCACTCTTTTGGACAAATTAAAATCCTGTTTTGTAAAAGTACATGTGAACTCACCTTTTCAAGTGTTTGCGTAGCTTCCACCTCAGACTCTGTGTACAGAGCGCCGAGGTCACAGAGGACATTGACCTTATGATCTCCTTTGACCAGACTTTGCAGGGGGATGTGGACAGAGCCGAGGCTTCTTCTGATGGGGGCGTCCTGGACCAGCTCTGGTATAGCTTTCTTCTTTTTGTCTTTGGACTTTTCTCTGGTGGAACCAGATTTGATTGGAGACTGGCGAAGATACCAAAGACATGAAATCATTATGTTTAGATGCAGTCTGATTTTATCCCAACCCAACAGCTGGGGTGGTTTGAATGTGTGAGCTGGAGCCTGAAAACCAGTCTGAGACCAGAGGTAAGAATAAAAAAAACAAAACAGAAAAATTAGTTTTAGCGAATTGGTTGCCAAGGTAACAGGCACAGATTACTAGTGATCATGGTTTCTGCAACAAGGGGCTCCTCTGTGAGCCCCATGCCATGAGTGAACAATCCAGGATTTTCCTGAAAGTCTATTTAGATCCATTAGCTCATTCATTTTTCCAGACCACCAGCTCACTACAGTTTATGATTCAGTGGGAACAAAATTATAAGCTCACTTCTTTCCCTTTCCCGCTTTTCTTCTCTTTGACAGTTCGGCCGGGTTGGGTGACTGCAATATCTTGAGAAGCCGCAGGCCATGATAGGACCTAAAATGAAAAATGCCAAAATATGAGACCTGACACATTTTGTTCCTCAACTTCTAACCCCACAAACTGTTTGTTCTGTACCTTTTCCTCCTCAACCCTGAGATAAAGTCCTCGATTGAGGAATTTCTTGAAGCTCCCCAGATCACTAACAATGTACGTTTGCGTGTCGCTGAAGTCCATGCACTTTGACCATGCTAGCTTCGATGTGCTGTGTCTTGACACTGCAGAAAAGAAAACCATCAAAACATACAATTGAAACTTTTGCACACAAGTAAATACTGCATGTGCAAAAACAGCAACACACACACACACACACACACAGGTCAAAGCCACAGTTTAATATACTAGTATATACAAACAAACCACAGATTAAGTGTGAAGTTAAGGGAAGCGTTTGACTCATGATAAAACCTGATAAATTATCAGTCTAGTCATCCAGTTTCAGGGTGTGTACAATTCTCCACTGGATGTTCTGACTATATGTTTCTCTGAAGGCAGTTGTGTAAATTCTGCAGAAACTGATAACAAAAAGTTCATTTCAGGTATACAGGATACATTACTAAGTTAAAATTGATGTAAAATTCATACAGTACCAGTCAAAAGTTTGGACATACCTTCTCATTCAGTGGCTTTGCACACTCTTGGCATTTTCTCAGTCAGTTTCATGAGGTAGTCACCTTTCAGTTAACAGGTGTGCCTTGTCAAGAGTTAATTTGTTGAATGTCTTGCCTTCTTAATGTGTTTGAGACCATCAGTTGTGTTTTGCAGAAGAAGGGTTGGTACACAGTTAACAGCCCTATTTATTTATATTTATACCACTCAGCTCTTGCTGGGTAGTCAAATAGGGCTGTTAACTGTCATCAAAGCAAAAGGTGGCTACTTCGAAGAATCTAAAATATAAAACATGCTCTGGTTGGTTTAACACTTTTTTGTTAACTACATGATTCCATATGTGTTCCTTCATAGTTTTGATGTTTTCAGTATGAATCTACAATGTAGAAAATAATAAAGAAAAACCATTGAATGAGAAGGTGTGTCCAAACTTTTGACTGGTACTGTACATATTAGCATAAATAACTGCTCCAGCTCTGTCAGTGTTTGTGTACGCTGAGCCAAACAGCTGTGCAGCCCATATGAGCTTAAATGAAGTGTTATTACCATGTGCAATTACATGGCGGGTTTCCATAGTGTCTGGTCTGGACATTTCTCTTTCACAATTCTTGTTGGATTGTGGATCAGCGTCCCTGGATTTGTCTTCTGTCACATGTTCTTCGTCAAATTTAGACTCACTGCCAACTTTCTGAGAATAAAACCACAAAAAACAAAAGATAAAATATGTTAATTTCTGCTACACAGCTGTTCGTGTTTATTCCCAATCTAAACTCCAGTGTTTCATTTTTGTTTTACTACACAAGGCAGATTAAAAAAAACTGAGGTGCATTCAAGGCATGAATACAAAGGCAAAACTATATTTTGTAGAAATGGTACTACTCGCTGTGTACAGTGACAATAAAGTTGAATCTAATCTAATCTACAAGAGCAAAATGGCTTTCATACATCAGTGTATTAGTTTGTACTGTCTTTTTTTTTCCATACAAACCATTTTAGACTAATATATTTTTATTACCTTCTGTAGCCCCTGTTTAATACATAAGCCATGTAGTAGTAGTATGTCTGTATGTATGTATTTATTTATTTCCTTCCTTCCTTCCTTCCTTCCTTCCTTCCTTCCTTTAGGAGGGGATCTCGCTGTAGCCAGTATGGACAAGTGGAATAATTATAGCAATGAATGACTCTTCAAATTTACATATAAGCATGTGAGTATTGTCTTTACAAAAATGTGAATTCATCTAATATAAGTTTTTACATGTAAAACAAATATTTTCAAACATGCGTGACTGTCACTGTCATTTACAAAATAAAACCAAATGTATTGTGTCCTGTTAGAATATACAATTTTTTTTTTTTTAATTGAAATCGAAGATTATACCAAAAATACATTTGCTTTGAGTTCACTTTTCTGAACAGTGTTAAAGAGAAGTAAGAGACTGAAAAGTGTAGGAGGGTTACATCACCAGGTTAACGGGTGTTTGATGACTAAGGAACTCGTATGTGATAAAATAGCTGTGAGTGACAACTGGAAAGTCAGGAGCGTTTTCATCCCCACTCATCACTGGGTCTGGGATTCCCTTCATCCTGCCCACGGTCACTGTGGCTGATGCAAGGTCCACTATCAGATCTGTACAAAAGAAAATGAACCTGATATAAACTGTAAGCTTGCCCTTGATGTGAGTGAAAGGACACAGCTGCTTACTTAGGAAATTAAAAAGAAACAGGAGCCCACGTTCTCAGGACTCAGATATACTACAGTACAGCACAGTCCATAGTCTCACCGCTCATCTTGGCCAAGCCCCTAAAACGATGCCTTTCCTCAGGGGAGATCCATGAGGTGTCCAGGCAAGACAGCTGCGGGAGACTGTCCACAGTGAAGCCCGGGTAGGAGGGCACAAGGGTGAAGGGGTTTCCCTCTAGCACCAGTGTCTTAAGGCAGGGGAGTGTGCTCAAGGCGCTCAGCAGGGCTTTCTGGTCCTGAAAGCCACAGTCACTGAGGTCGAGACATACCAGCTGTGGCCTGAGGTCAGAGACAGCCATTGTTTTTACAGGACAGCAAGAGTTTGTGTGTGTGTGATCAGGCCAGATTAACCCCCCCCCACCCAGCTGGGGGCCCTGATGCATACATTTGTTACTAGGTAATTAAGTAATGATTAATTAATTATAAATTAATAAGGAAAGTGTCAGATTGATAAACAGATGATGATAATATGTTATATAGTTATCTGCAGCCCTACACTCCTGTGCTGGAATAATAATGCTTTACCCACAATTAAAAAAAACATGAAAATCATATCAAATGTAATAAACTGAAATTATCTGAGTGTTTCAAAGTATTTGCCTCCTGAAATTTCAAATGAATTCAACTTAGAACGTGCAGTTCTAGTTTTCAGAATGCTTCAGAACATTAACTTTTGCCCTGACATGATGAATTGAATAAAGAGTTCACTCAACTAATGAAAAGACGTTGTTAAAGAAACAACACAAGAAAACTTTCCAGTAAAGAGTTACAGACTCTTTTTAAACTGACAAAATGTTGAAATAACTTCCTCATTTTTAGTGCCTTGGTCAAAAGGTGCTTCCCAGATTTAATCTGATGAATCTATATTACTTAGCCCTGATATCATCTGACACAGAGATGTATAATTTTAGTGTAAATTCCTGGCTCCCACAGAAACCACATTCAACAGATGTGGTTCTTCCGGGTAGCATCACGAAGCCTGCCAGTGTTGCCTCAGTTAGTGTCAGCTTTGAAGTACATCATCGTGATACAATATGATCTCATTTTCCGTCCTTGTGAACAATACAAATTGGTCAACTTTACCCGACATTCATACGACCTGGTTTGGGGCTTACATCTTCAAAAACCAGCTAACTTCCTGTGTGTGTACTAACCAATGGCTTCCTGTTAGATTAGAGACATCTTCATGGGAACTGAGGCTGTTTGACCCAAGACTGAGGTACTTCAGGCGAGGGGGCACATGTCTGGTGAGACTGTTAAGATCAGACAGCCAGTTGGCACGTAGCTCCAAAATCTTTGAAAAAGAAAAAAAGAAGACCAAACAAACAGTTACTACATCACAACACCTCACAACACTTTGATCTAGAATCAAAGAATTTTCCAGTATGTTGCACTGCTGGACACACATCAACCAGTGATGTCAAAGCAGGTATTTTACCTCTGATGTAATGGAAAAATGACTGATTTTTTTCCTCTTTCTCTCCTTATTCAGTTGTGAATCAAACTTTTATGACTTTCGCAGCAGAAATTAAATGTGAAATTTCATTTCATTTGATAAGCTGCCAAGAGCATCTGCAGCACACTGGTACGGGACTTTGACTCACCTTCAAAGTGCTGGGAAGGTTCTCTGCAGGGATTTCCGAGATTCTGTTGCTGTTCAGCACTAATTCCTCCAGCTTTGAGAACTTCAACAGGCCATTGTCAACGATCGACACCTGAACACAAAGTTGCAGTTGTAGGGTTTGTGACTCTTGTAGGTTTAAAAGTGGTATGTTGCTGTGCTTAGGCTCTACTCTGAGATCATAAATCATGATAAAGGACCCTCTAAACTGGAACTTTTGAATTGCTAACCACCCCCCTGCACAAACGGCTCTGCACAAACAAATGTTGTTTATGTTTTTTATGAAAGGGCTTGTTGCCTGGTCAGGTGAGAGGAGGTCAGCAGCTTGAGTCAAATTTAAAGAATGGCATTTGACTTCATTCAAGAAAATCAGTATACTTACACCCTTGTCCATGATGCGTAGTGTTGTAAAGTAACTGTAAATGAAGTTAGTGTGCAGGCATTCAGGCGAGAGGACAGCCAGCTTTCTCAGGGCCGGAGCTTGAGGGCTCCATGAGACATCATGCCACCATGGAGAGTGAGGGCAGCTCAGCAGATCCAGGAGGGCATCTGTCTCCTCTGTCTCTGCTCCTCCCTCTGCACTGTCTTTGTTCTTTCTCTGACAATACAATTAATGTTTATTGATATCTAATACAACAAGCAAGCTATTGTCTGCAGTGATAAGAGTGCCTTAAACTACTAGACATGATTTTTTTTTTTAAAGATAATCTAGAAAGCACTGCAACCAGTGTACAGCTTAAAAAAAAAACTCACCCAGCTTCCATATCCACAAGGAAAGTCTCCTAGGCACAGGTGGTGAATCTGCGTCTCTACCACAGCAGAAAGTGTGTTTGCGCTCATGCTTGTCAGCAGTAGTTGCTGTATGAAATTTGTCACATAGATGTATTGCCAAAAAACACAGTAGCTACAGTATGTAATGAATATGTGGTCATTTTGTCTTTGGTCAGTCTTTCAGGAAAAAGGCCCCCAGTGTTTGTTTACAAAGGGGTTGTTGGTTGCCTGGCAACAGCTGGGGCTCACTCCAGGAGCACTGCATCCTGCCAGGACTTCAGTGTCTGTGCCGGTGAAGCAGTTTAAATTTCAGAAAGACTTGTTTCAGCTCCAGGGTTGTATTACGCATATGGCACGACTCTTGAAGTATCAGCTTAGTGGCAATTTAATATTTAAATTTAGAAGAATTTAAGAAGACAAAGCTGTGAGATTTAGATCAATTCTCCTTTAAACCAGGATATTTTTATATGGCCCAAGGTTTTTTTGACTAATTTATGTGGATGGTGACACATGGTAACAAATTTCACTGCCTGACTGGGACATTTTATGGTAACTAGTTACACCTGTGTTTATCCTGCAGCGGCTTGGTAAATTTCTGCTATGAAAAAAGGTCTATTTATCCAACTGCACCTATTTCAGTTGCACTCGCTAATTCTGTAACACACAGGATCCCACGTCCCTACAATCCCCCTTGCTATGAAGTGGCCGCTTACTGCTGAGTTACTTGTATAAAAATAATTTCATATGTTTCAAGCATACATTTCATCCCAGATTGCAATATGAGTATTTAACAACCCTCCCCGGCATTATTATCATTCAAACAATGTAAAAAACAAACAAACAAACAAGTGAGAGTCTACAGCCAGTCGACAGGTGCTTTGAACTAAACACTAACGTCACCAAGCTAGCATGCTCATAATGACAATGCTAACATGCAGATGCTAAATAAGTATAGTGTTAAGCATGTGCATGCGTTTACTGTCTCAGCATTTGCATATTATTTGCTGACTGACACAGAACCCAAAATAAAAGTGCAAAGTCAGGGATAAAGTGATGACAAATCCTCCAGAGGAGGAGGACATGGAGTGGAGCCACAGTTTTTTTTTTTTTTTTTGACCTTTTTGTCTCCCATTCTCTTTTTTCCTTTCTTTTCCCAGTTTGGATGACTGTTTAAACCGGTGATTGTTTCATTTTTTGAAGTAAACAGTTGAACTGAATCGAGAGGATCCTGTGGAGTTTATTTTTTTTTTCATTATTTTTTTCATTAATGAGCAAACTACAGTCATCTCCGGTTGACATTAATGATGATGCTTCAAGGTGTATGGAAGACCTCTTACACATTATGATCAAACATCCTGTACTAAAAATAACGTAAAAAAAAACGAACTATAAAGTTTGTTTGAGGACTCATACTACTGGGGAATTTTTTATCAAATAAAGGACAATTTGAATTCCCACGCACCGGGAAACATCGATTACATCGATATGACTCGACAAAGAAAATCTGTGTCATCACAGCTACATGGAAACAGGAATAATTGCGAACGAAAAACAGGAAAGAGACAAAACTGGAGTTTTAATCCAAAAACAAACAGAGCTAATTGTGCCTTCTGCATTCTTTACTTTTCTCTGAAAGGCGATTCAGTACATTCATGTGTTGAGGAATTTGCAAGGAAGAAGAGCAAAAGTAAGCGAGATAAACTGTGCCAGTGTAACATTGTGTTCTCTTTGGGTTTGACAGCATCATAGCGATAATTTCTAGAATATCTCTACATCCGGGTTCAAAATTCTCTGGCAAATGACAGTTAAATCTTTGCAGAGAGTGGAGTTTACTGTCGCTTTCTTCATTGATCAGCATCAGATGTCTGTCAGATAAGAATGTGGCAGTTTGCATTGCCTCGCCACATTAAATCACTGTGGTGAACGGTGCCCTACAATTGCAAAATAGAAACATTTACCATGAGATGTTTCTGAACGATAATGCCACATACGCGTCATCCACCAACTGTTGGCATGCAAAAAAAAAATCCTGTCCTCACTATATAAACCCGGTGCTCACCAGTGGAGGAGCAGTAACTCAACAGCAAACAGAAAAATGTCTTTTGATAAAGGTAAGACATTTTTAAAAGGAATGTTATATCATTTAAGGTTATTGTTTTTTTTCTGCGTACTGCAAAAAAATTAAAAACTTGTCAAAGTTACTCTTAGCATCTTTGTGTAACAATGTTTTAGATTTACCTTGGTAATTATGTTGTGATTTTAGAAGTATTGGAAAGAGGTGTTTAAGGAAAGATTGAACCATTAACATTTTACTACCTGACCAGCAGTTTATGTCTTCATGTTGGCTGCCTGATTAATGTGAAAGCAAGCAGGCTGAAATCTGAAATGAACTTTTGAGCAAGCATCCCTTATAGTGTGTAATTCTTTGTCAGTGTAATCTTGAGTTTTGACTCTGATGCGAATTTAGCATCACAGAGGACTTGAGGAAGCTTTCAGTTGACTCACTATGCAGACGACAGCATCATATTTTTTTGTGCATGACTTCTTGCAGAGCTTCTGCTTTTCTGCATTGTGATGATGCAAATCTCCTTTATGGCCTTGCGACCACTTGAACTGGGGGAGCTTCGTAAGGGCTTGAAGGACGTGGAGTTATCTTTTTGTAATCTGCTGTTGGCAGAAGAGATTTATGTAAGTGAACATATCATACTTTAAGTTCATAAATTAATTTAGTGCATTGAAAGTGACTCAGACACTGAAGAACCTCAGTCTCCTTTCACAGTTTTTCATATTTTAAAAATTCCATCTCATGTGAGACATATTCGGTAATAAAAGCCAATTAATGTGATCATAACACAAATGTCTTCACTGTGGATGGAGAGACCTTTTGAGCTCATTATGACAGCATACATCTCCTCTGCACACAGCTGCACTGCACATTGCTGACTTTGTCATTACTCTTGTCCTCTCTAGGTCAAACAAATATTTCATGGAAATCCACCATTGAAATACAAGTCAAACAGGTTAGAGCCCCTTAAGGGAATAACTCTTCCTGTGGGAAACACCACCGAGGAGATCCAGTCCTCTATCTTTGCCATTGGCGACTACCTCAACAACCACCTGCCGCACTTGATCGAGAATCTCACTGAGCCGCGGGACATCCTCAGCAACATCACAGCGTTTTACATCCAGTTCAGCGCAGCTGTTGAACTGCCAAGCAGCGATCCCACCAGCAGTACTGTCCTGCACCACAGACGTCTTATGACTTCACACCTTTATGAAAGGAAAGTAGCTGGCCTCCGAATCATCTCCTTCACCAGGCAATGGGTGGAGAGTTTTACAAACACAACCATCTCCTGTTAGCTCACCTGAAAACACTTTAGACCATTTATTTGTTTATTTATCTATCTATCTATTTATTTATTTATTTATTGGTCCATTATATTTAAGTTTTTCTATATGTATAAGTATTTTTTTTATTTATATTGAAAGATGTCTTCCACATTTTCTATCACCTTGTGTTTTGCTCCATTCTGACTGGATTCTTCACTCCAGGACTGCTTAAAATGTAAACTGGCCGTAATAAAATTCAAAATTTAATTCAAACTACTTTAACTGTGATTTCACTGCAAGGGTTAAGGTTTCTGAGGCATGAAACTAAAAGAACACGCATGCTCACTTTACAAATATTAATATTTTAGGATTTCCATGATGAATTCCTCATGGTTTATTGTCTAGTATGTCCACTATTGCATCTTACTGCCTATACCTATTAATATTAAGATGATACTGGTAGCACAAGAAACACACTGTAAGATGACAGTCATTTATCTTCCTTATTTACATGAGTAATCACAAAAGATAAAATATGTATTGTGGATTTTTCTGCTTATGTTGAGTTTTTGAGATTTTATCAGACTTTTGGTTGACTGCAAAAGGCATGTTACAGGATGTGTAGGTTTTTCTAAGCCAGAGGTTCCTAAGAGGGAACCCCCGGAAAGTAAAATCCTGATCTTACATGACTTTTTCTGTGACAGTGACACTAAAACCACGTAGGGGAAAATATTTTTTTTGATCTTTATCTAAGGAGTCCTAATAAAAGTGATCCTCGAAAGATGGATCTTAGAAAAGTGTCACATCAGAGAACCTGCTGCTGACTAAAGCCTCCTGCTGTAATGGATTTCCGTACTGGTAAGCGTCTTGAAGTGTACTTCAGAGTCCCACAGTGTCTATTTTTGAATCAGGCAGTCCCGCAGCCTGAACGTCTGCAGGCAGAGTTGCTCAACACTCTCGCCAGTGACTGGTGACTGCAGATCACGCCTCTCTCGCTCTCTCTCTTTCTGTGTGTGTGTGTGTATTCAAATCTAATTCATCTGTGGTCTTTCATGTCACTCCTATAGTCGTCATCTTCCTGTGTGTGCTGTCTGCACAAGCAGCCTGCAGACCTGTTACGAATGAAAAAAAAAAGGGGGACACGAATGAAACAATCCCTTGGATACAGAAGGAGATACGGACTGCGCTGGACCGCCTTTCAAGCTTTCTGGTGCTTACATTTTTTATTTTTAATCATAACAGCTCATATGGATTGTAACTGGACTGTAATATGCAGGGGTGGAAGTCATCAAGCATGTAATCTGCTTTTTCTTCTCTAAACAAAAGAATGTTTCCACTTTGGAGAGAAGGGGTAAGTTTTAGTGTTCATGCTGTAATGGTTACAGTCAGGGTATTTAACGGTGCTCCTATTTTTCAAGAAAGAAAAAGTAGCAATACTATAATATAAAATACTTGCATTCAAAATGTTACTTAAGTAAAAGCAGTCATTGTACAGAATGACCCCTGTCAGTATTAGAGGCTTTTGTTTTATTGTTGTTTGATCTTTATGGGTCATTGGTTCTGTGATGTTGTAGCTATGGGACGAATCTTATTTTATGAGCTAATCACAAAATCTGAATTTAAAGAAACTACAGCTGTCAAGTAAAGATAGTGGGTAAAACCTATGCTGCAATATATTCCCCCTGAAAGTTAGTGAGGTATAAAGTAACATGAAATGAAAATACTCGAGTAAAAAATACCTGAAAACTGCGTTTAAGTAGGCTACAGTGTTTGACTGAGTGTATTTAGTTAGTTTCTCCACCCCTGGCTGTTATTCACTGATGTGAACACGTGCTGATCCAAGCTTATTTCCGGCAGGTTGCACCCGAGCAGCTTCCAAACATCTCCTGCCTCTCCCTGAACATGACGGAGCTGGTCAGGATAGAGAATCAGCCCCTCGCCACTCACTACCTCCCCACCTTTAATTGCTACATACAGAAGATGTTCGACCTGACCCCCGAGGTGTCGCCTCAGCTGAAGAACATCAGTCAGTACATTGACGATGTGGTGTGTCTGATAAGGGGCCAGGCAACTTCTCAGGACTGCGTCCTACCCGTCTTAGATGACATGCAAAAATATGTGTATGTCAAGTGTCTGCTACAGCTTCTTGACCAGAGGCTCAGCAAAGCAACGTCTTGATTTTACTACGGAATATTAATGTTGTATTTATTTATTTTTTACATAGCCTTGAGTTGTCGTAAAATACTGTAATCCAGCTTTGTATGAACTTCTGGAAGTAACTCCATAGTTCTTCTCCACCTGTTATCAGTATCTGATAATCAAGTAATATTTATTTTATGAAAAAAGTGATATTTATTGAAAATAAAGAAATAGAAGTCAAGTTTTTCATTTTTTGTTGCTTTTATTGTGATTCGGGAAAATTTAAGGCATTTTAAAACTTGTTTGGGAACTCTGAGGAACAAAAAAAAAAAAAAAAAAAAAAGGAAAACACTCGTGCAGCATAAGAAAATATCTTCACTTTTCAAAACAAAGGAAATACAATACTGAACTTGGGGCGAACCAATCAGTACAAAACCCCCTCAAAGAAACAGCAAGCGAAAGCAAATCCAACCTGATATGACAATTACTGGATCATAAAAAACTTAACCACACAAATGCCAAGTTAAAATAGAACATTGGGGCTTTTTGTCATACAGTGAATTAAATCAAATCCTTGTTCTCAGTTTGATGGGGAGAAAACTATCACAAAAAAGTCCAAAACAAATATTCTCATTTTCAATCATGACAACCATAGCTGCATTCTGTGGTGCATTTTTATTTTCTTACAGTAGTAATAAATAAATTGGGAATTTGGGGTAAATGAGAGCTCTAAACATTTAATTTGTAAATAGGCTGCACTGAAAAGGAAAATCTCACATTCAAAGACAGCTGGAGTCCACAGATAAAGGCCGCACACAAAGAGCTGCACATTCATCAAATGAAAGTGGTGCCTTCTTCTCCTGTAAAACTCAAGAGTAAACTGAATTGTTCTGCAGAAAATAAAATAAAAACACAAAGTCAGAAAATCTACATCTGCCTGAGGAGTGCTGAACCACAAATGAAAAAAAAATCAGCCTGCAAAGATCACAGGTAAGGGCACTTTAACCTTAAGGCTGATGTATGTCTCACACATGCCGACAAAATCTACACTGCGTCTAATTCTCAAGCTGTCAACAGAGCAAAGTGCTCCGTCAGAAAAGACGTCAGTAACAAATGAATTGAATGGATGGGTAAGCTACGCTTTGATAGGTTTTTTTTTCTGCTTGCGATGCCTTGATGTGGAAGACTAATTGTTTTTTTGCTGTCTGCCATTAACACGCATTCGCGAAAATTAGTGTATTTATATGCAGAAAATAATAAACTTAATGAACCAAACCATGTGACGTGACCTGTACCCTTATAGAAAGATGTGTGTTCCTGCTGAGAAAGATCCTGACTTGATTTGTTCATAGCTGAATGGAAAATAAATACGCTCACCAGCACAGCCCTGAGTGACCAACGAAGAACAGAAAAGACAGCTACTGTGCATTCACTTAAGATCTTGTAACACTGTACATGTGAATATAGTGTGTTTATATTCTGTACTGCTATTTCAGTTATGCTCCCTATGAGGGTTGTAAGTAATATTACTCCATAATGCTCTGACCTGCCCAGCAGAAACCCTTGTATTTAAAGTGACTGCTTTCTTGTGTAATTTGCAGTTAAATTCCCTAGAAGTGGGCAGAGCAAGCAAAGTATGAAGAAAGAAGTTCAGCATGGACGGAAAACCACCAGGAAACCGCTACTGTTAACTGGCAAAACAACATTCACCTGAGTAAATGAGGGATGGAAAAGACGACAAAGCTCTCATCTCTCTGGTATCGATCAGGTTCAGAGAAGCCCAAAAGTGATCAGCTTGGCCATGTTTCAGGCGACCCCCTACATCCTGGTGTAAAGCCTCCTTCAGAGCCTCCAAAAAACACAAACTACACTGCCTAAGTGTTCCTTAAAAAAACACACACACACACATATAGTTACTATACATCTGAGAGAGAACACGAAATGAACAATCACTCAATATTTCCCTTTTCAACACAATGTTGTGTTGGTATATTATAAAAGTCATTTCAATTTAAATATATATATATTGCTGTTCAAAAAGCAAACCACAAGTACCATCTTCCAATAAAGTATTTAGAAGATCTTCACCTAAAGCTGGTGAAGGTAGCAGTAGTTGCTGTCTTTCAAATATGATAAAAGCCATTTTTGCACAATTGTTATAAATGTAATGTCAAAGGCAGAGCTCCCTGTGTGCATCATTCCCAAGACTCAATGTACAACAGAACAGATGTGTGACCTCTGTACATACCGAGAAAAAGAAAGCCAAACCTAACCTGCATATATCATTTCATTTATCTTTTTCAGGGAAGCTGTGAACCTGCGGAAGACGTGGAGACCTTGCTGAATGGCTTTAAGGTGAAGTAGTGATGTGTCACTTTGGTGATTGTTGTTTAAAGGTTCAGGTGGCTTTTAGGCCACCTCACCTCCTCTGAGAGCAGGCTACACATCTGTGTGTGCGACGGCCTGGATGGCTTCTTCAGGCAGCAGGGATGGATCACTAAGAATGGATGTTGTTGTGCTCAACTGGCGAAGGGTACTCAGCACCACTGAAAAACAATAAATCACAATTTAATCATCATAACTGGCTGTAAAACACTGCATTTTGAAGCTGACTGTCTTGTGCTATGTATGTCCTTACACAGTATTACACAGCAGACACGCACCTGATCCACCATTTACCAAGTTGCTTGTGATTTTAGCAGCTCAATACAACAACTCAAATGTCTGTAGTGACTGGGTGGAAGGCAAGATTTGGGGCTTAATGCAACATTAGCATGATCACGGGGGGATATTTAAACACTATCCCTGAAAGAAAAGCAGGTTCAAGAACACTTGTTTCAATTTAATTTTCTATTAAGGTCTTTATTGCATTAAACCTGCATCAATTAAATCTTACTACCCTTGAACAGAGCGCTAATTTCAGTTGCTTTGTCATTTACCAGGACTTTTCCATGACTGCTGCATTAAACACTCCAGGATGCATAAGAAACTTGTATGTCATGCTGAGGACAATGACTCAGGGGGAATTTTAAAAACTGAATGCAGATTTTAATCATAACATTTGAGAGGACAGCCCATGGAAAAGTTGGAGTATTCATTTTGTATAGTTTTCTGCAGTGACGCAGGCCTAGCCTCCAGTGAGCTGCCGGAGCTGTGGCTGAAAGATCGAAATCTTTTGACGTCACCTTACATTATCAGATCCACTAAGTGTAACTGCCTAAGTCAGACTGAATCAGGAACAACAGCATAAAGTTTTGTGGGAGGTAAAACAAAACAAAAAAAAATCGGAAAGTGTGATTGTGACTGTGATTTCGTGTATTGTTTAAAAATGACATACACCAATAGATTTACTGAACAAAAGGCAGGAAAAAACAAAGATAGTGACAGATAGGAAGCAGAACATAACGAGAAACTGAATCACACAGAGTGGTGATCTAACACTTTGCAGCTGGAAGGAAGTCCCCTCTGGGCTGCATGCGATCCGCAACTATTGATCCTTTCCATTTCTTTATTCTTTAGCAATGGAAAGGAACGACAGAATAGGTAGGCTGGTGACATACAGCCCCTTTGTGTGTGTCTGTGCCTACGAGTGCGTGTTTGTGCTGGATGTCTATCGCGCATGATCTTTTACTTACTGGGCCTGAGCACTGGAAGGGAACAGTGACGATCAAGCCATTGCAGTGTGGTCTGATACAGCTCTGCTCTGCTTGTAGTTGCCACCATCCCATTGAACGACTCAAAGAGAGGCTTGATAATGATGCTGAACTGGAATCAGTGACGGTCAAGGATCAGTTACACTGCAGAGTGAGACAAATACAAACCTATGTCTTGTTAGTTCAAGTATGATTAGGGGATTTGTTGTAGTCTCCTTGGTAATGAAATAAGCTTATCCATAAAAGCAGTTATCTAAATGTAGTCTGCATTGTCGTGGTATAATGGATTTACTGCACACTGTATATAAGTCTAAAAACATAAGGAGCTCTGTCAAAGATAAGTTGTGCCCCTCACAATAAGTACATGGCTACTGAGTCATTGGTGATTGATGCTGGATTTGCTCTGGGAATAGCTCAGTGTGTAGACAACACCCTCCAGAGTGGGCGGCTAATGCCATGCTAGGAAATTCCACCTGAAATGGAGTTTACCTACTTTCCTAGAAAGTTGGTTGATAACCACCAAAGCAATTTTCCTTCTAAAATAGGTTGTTAAAACTGTCATTATTCAATTGGTTATATGTATTAATTACTTAAAATCATCTTAGCACTGTGACCACTGAGCAAAGTCTGTCCGCGTAGCCTCGACTAACCATAGCTTGGCTTTCCTCACAAGTGAATGAAAGATATTAATGTGTTTCAGTTGCGCAACCTTTCTTTTCCATTGAGTCTACCTTGGCAGTGCACGACACAGGATATAATCATCCTGATAAGCATCAGTGTGACATGAACAGACACAAAAACACTGCACATCACACCAAAATGCACCAAACGAGCAACAGACAGTGTGAGGGCTCTGTCACTGAAGGATACGATCCAGAACTTCCAGTTCTGAAGAGTTCGGTTCTTTACATATTCATTGAACTTCTCTTGCATGTGGTCGAACTGATGCCGCCTGACGGGCACCCCCGTTGCAGGCAGCTGCTGCTGACACAATCTGTGATGAAACAGTGACAGCAGACACAAACAGTTGAGTGTTATGTAAATCATAAGAGGGGGTGAAATATATATGATGTTTCAACCTACTTGATGGAGGTGTTGAGCTCCTCGATCTCCTCTCGTAGTCTCTTGACCTCTTCCTGCATCTGCTGCCTCTCCTGCTGGAGCTTCCCAATGTGCTCCACTGTCTTCTGCAATGTGACTGCATTGCTGGTCTAAATGCACAACGTTAATGAATGTGGTAGGAAGTTAGAAAGCAAACTGAATATGTACATTGACGTGTGAAGCAAGTACTGTGCACAAACATGGCCAAAAACAGTGATGTTTTTAATCTGTTATGTGCGTTTTATGAACAGTGCACGGGCTTACGTTTGATTGTGACGTCAGAGTGGGAACCAGGCTGCCGAGAGTTTTAAAGCCAATTTTTATGTTTGATCGTCTCTTTTGCTCAGCAGATATGAATGTTGTCCTCCGGCTCTGTTGCACAACAGCAGCGGAAGTGTTAAACAGAGACTTAGTGAGGGTGAGTGTGTCATTTATTACACAGGAAAAAGGGGAAATGCTACTGATGAGTTATACAGATGCCCAGGCATTAAATTCAGCCTGTTGGAGCAATCATACCAGCAAACCATTTACATTAAGAAACATAAACACAAACCTGATTTTGTTCATTCTTTACCAGAGCTGTGCTGCTGCTGATAAGTGACTGGGGACTAGGAACTTGATCTAACACACATGGTGACCCTTGACCTGATCCTGGCTGACTGTGAACTGACGAGAAGAAAAACAAAGAAACAAAAACATTTTTCAAGATGTGGTGGGATTGGAGTTATGCTTGGAATTATTTTCTTGGTATAGTGAACTCTCACCGACACTTGAGGAGGCTTTCTGATTTTTGCGGCTGGAAGAATAAGACTTTTCTTTGGGGACAATCGGTTGAGGAGACTTCTGCGTCTGAGACATTACGTGAAATCCTGGAGCCTGAGGTGCATGAAAAGAGAATAAATATACAAGAAAGTAAAAAAGAGGCACAAGACCACTACAATAAATTATGATATTTCTTTCCTTTGTAACTGACCATTCGAGTTTCAAGACAAGTTTAATCTCACATTTATGAATTAGACACATCAGAGTGATGAAATCTAGATATGTCAGTTTTGTACTGGCCAATAAATAATTTTAAGACCCAAGGCATTAGGAAAAAATGAAACAGGATGACACATACTCCTCCAAGATGAGACGAAGCAATGACCACTCCAGTATTAGGGACCACATCTGCTTTCAGAGGTGTCGGTGTAACAATCACAGCATTGGCATGACCCGGGAAAGGGGCTGAGCATGAACATCCACAATAAGGAACCACAGCGTTAGTTTTGTGTGCATTCATACATGAACATCCATAAATGAGCTACCATTTCTGACACACAGACCCACCCCCTGCTTTGTTCCTCAGGGGCTTTTCCATTCATGCAGAAAATAAACATTATTTTGCACTGAGGCCAAAAATTGCACAATTTAATATCTTGAAATGTATCAAATATCTTGAGGAGCTCACATGGTCTGAGAGTTGGGGTGCCAAACAAAAATCAAAACCCCAAATTTGTTTGCTAAAAAGATTATTTTCTCTAGTACGGTTTGATAGGAAATCAGCCATCAGATGTTTTCCTCTGTGCTTGCCAAAAGACACTATCAATGGCGCAAGCTACTCTTTTTACATCACTATCACTGTGCATGCATATGACTGAATAAGAAAGGCTTCAGCGCTATCTTGTGGTAATGAAGTTAAGCAGCTCCGCTGTCAGATTAACAGTAAAATGACACAATTTCTCCAAATGCAAAATCAGTCTCTTGATCTTGAGAACAGATGACAGACCTGTGAGGATGACATGGGAGGGGGGGAGGGTGTTCGCAGGAGCAATCCTTTGCACAGGCCGGTTTTTGTTGGCGCTGGATGACTGAACAGGCCGAGGCAGGGCAAAAGCCCGAGGGTGCTGCGCAGGGGCGGCAGGCAACGGAGCCATGGGTTGGAGCTGGGAAGGAGGAGGTGGAGGTTGTGTGGACATGGATCCATACTCTGAGCTGTGGCTGAAGGTGGTGGCTGCGTCGCCGGGTGTGACAGTAGAGGAGGGTGTGCGTGTAATCCCAGATGTCACGACAGTCTCATCCAGCACAGAGGTGTTGTCCAAGGGCGAGGGAACCATGGGCGCTGCTGAGGCCATGTCCTGACCTGGTAGGCACTGTACCATAGGATCATGGGATAATGGCTGAGAGACTGAGGAAATTACTGCTTGATTACTGGGTGCCACCTGCCCAGGAAACAGGGGCATGTAGTTTTGAACATAGGCTGCATTACTACCACCACCACCACCACCACCTGTTCGACTGGTTTGACTGACCATGGGAGAGGGGATGGGCAGGGGGCCAGGGGGGGAGATGTGGTTGGTTGTGAGCTGCATGGAGGACATTAACTGGGCCTGGCAAGGGATAACAAAAGGAAAGGGAACAAACACACTTAGTCTTGTGTTATAGCACAATATGATGCCAAAGAGACGCAGTTCTATGTAAACTCATGTTAGATATAAATCTTCTCTTTTGTGCTGGTTATGATGAGGATAGTTAAAGGGTTCTCATGCTACACAATGTTTCTGGTTGTACAATGACAGTGAAGCTTTTTTTTTTAGGAGGTCCAGGTGTGAAGACGTACGACTGTGTAAGACAGACCTGCAGACAAATGTTGTGGTCAAACTAGGCAGATGCTAAATATACATCCTTTAAGGATATGCCTTGTTTTCAAGATATTTTATGATACACAATTCCAGGAGCAAATAAGTTTTTTTTTTCAAGTTCCTGCACTAGGTCCCAGTGAGTTGAAGAACAGAATTTAAGATCCTTTTACTTGTATAGAAACCTGTCCATGAATAACTCTTTAACTACATTAACATGCTGCCAAAACATGTCTTTGGCATGGCTCTCTGATAAACAGTTACTGTTTGTACCTTGTCACTTTTTGTATCTGAAAGTCAAACGAGGACCTGTGGTAATGCTGCATTTATGACTGCAATAGAAACTCTGAAACATACTTTCATATTTTCACCAGCATACTGCTAAATAAATTACTTGACAACATATTTAGTCATATTTTGAGCAAATGTTTGTTTCTCAAAAGAATCTAAATTTGATGATAAGCAGTTTGAGCAGCAAGTTATGTATGAAAAGTGCTAAAATAAAGTTTAGTAATATTATTATGTTACATAGATTTTTTGTAATTAGACAGAAAGATGGTAGAAGATGAGGTGGAAATCCTCATAACTTAACCCAAAAAACACAAACAACGACTAAATTTTAAGTCTAGGAAAAAAAAAACACACTCCTTTCACAAACTCTCATCATGGTGGTGTGTGTTAGGGACTGTGCCATGGGTCGGTGTTTACCTGTGACTGAGAGCTGCTGCTGGATAGAGGGGTGACAGATGATGCAGTGGGGGAAACAGAGGGGAAGACGGGCTGACGGAGGCTGTGAAATAAGTCTGGAACAAGAGTCTCTATATTAGCTAGAGGTTAGTTTATTCACGCTACTTTTTGTGTTAGGTTAAGCCAACTGCTGTAGCAGAGTTACTAGAACCACGTGAGCTTGATTTCTGTAAAGTGTGCACCATTAGTGTGTGTGTGTGTGCAGTACTACTGCAGCTATAGGTGGTGCCTTACTGCTACCTTGCAGTGGATCAAAGGAGTCCATGAAGTCTAGGTTGGGTTGTAAGGGGATGAGTCCTGGTTGGATCATGTCTGCGTTCCCTGCATGAGCTGTGAAAGGTAAAGAGACAGAGGTAGGGAGAGCAGGGGGGGAGACATGCCAGTATTTTGACAGATATATAATTTATATATATATTGTTTACATCTAAGGCCAAGCAGCCTTCATACTCAATTATTAAATCAATTATTAAAGTAAAAGTACTGAGTGAGTCGGAAAATTCTAAAAATCTAATCAGGTTATCTCTACTGATTCCATAAAACAGACAGCTCGTGATTTTCTCACCAATCTCCCGTGGATTGGGCCAGGCTATGGGCTGGTGCGAGGCCAACGTAGAGAACAACGTGTCTGAAAACTCAGACATCAGAACATCCATGTCAAAGAGGGTGTCCATCTCCATAGGCGCAGGTGTGTCATGATGCTTACGAGGCACGCGGCGTGCAGCAGTCTCTTCATCCTGATAAAAGGAGACACGGAGCATGTCTGGAGAGACTTCCCCAAACAGCGATAACTGCTCCTCTGGCCCCTTTGAGTATTCAAAATGCAACCACCAAGCCAGTTAATAACACACAAGCATGCAGTGTAAGAGTGCAGCCGACGTGGGATGGCACTGAACTAATTCCTACACTTTTGTGTCCACAAAAACTAAATCACCATGCATCAGTCTTAAAAAATAATTCACATTGTTTAAATACATACTGTGTCTGTCAGCAGGTTAAAAGCTAAATTAGGTGCGAGCAGTCAAAAGTAAATTTGTTTAAATATTTCAAAAATATTGATGGTGACTGGGTTAGCATTGTTTAATTCATTAGTATCAACGTCTGATTGAACAGATGCTGATCATCATGTTAATGTTAACACTAACAGCATTTTGACGGGTCGAGCAAGAGGCAGTTTTACATACCTTAAGCAAGCTTGAGAGGTCATCATCCTTGTGCTTCTGTAACTATAAAAGAATTGTAAGTGCCATATTAGATAAATATGTTTTATGACCACTGAAACAAACAGGATACAGCTACAAAAAGCCCAGTATCCCCCTGACGAATACAAAAATATTACAATGTATTTATAAAAAAAACTGAACAATACAGTACCCTTTTCTTGAAGTATGTTCTCCACTTGTGATATTCTCTTATGACGATTTCAATTCTTCTTTTCCAGCATTTCCCCTCTGAGGCAATGGCCTGCAGAAGACAGAGGGAGACGGTAACTAAACCAAGGTCCATAACAAACACTCAGCACAAAGAAAGGAAGTGACAAGGGAAATATAAAACTAAATGACCAGCAAAGGTTTGAGAGACTAAACACAGAATAATCCACGGGGGAGAATTTCTGGTGACAAGAAAAAACAAATAGTCCAGGTTTCTGTTTGCCCACAGCATAATGATAGTGTTTTTCTATCTTTACCTCTGCAGGACGATGGACATCCAAGTCCATACTTCCATCGAGGGGAGTCACAAAGTGACAGACAGGATTTGCCCTTTTTTCCACATCTGAGGGCAGAAAAAACAACCCAAGTCACTCCCAGTTGATAATGCACAGTTTCTGTTTTTTCACCCTTCTAATGGAGATTTATAAGTACATTTATAATGTAATTCAGTAAAATTAAGATCTTGTTGCAATGACCACATTATGCCTGCAGACTGCAGCTTCACCAGGCCCTGCGAGCATGGACAAAATCAGGTGAAAGGTCACAGCTCATGAAAAGCTTGACCCAGTTTGTGTTTATTTTTGTGATATGAATGAGAGTTGCTATTAGTCACTGTCACAAAACTGCTCGTGGCATGTAAACAAACCTTTCCTACTGCAGCAAGTTCCAAAGACTGTGCCAATATTTTCTTTTAGGAAATTATATATATATATATATATATATATATATATAAAACAGACCTCAATTCTCAGCTGTAATAGTTTATGTTACAAATACAGTTAAATGTTCGTTCACATAGGCACACACGTGAACTGAGAGGACAAACAAAGCCTGACGCCGTCTGGAGTCCTGAAGAAGGTACTATTTGCTTAAATGTAGACTTGTGAAGTCTACATCTGTGTTATGGCCATACAGTCCTCTACCCCTCCTTAAGACAACAGATACCTAAGTCCAGTGCATGCTACAGCTTTATGGAAAGCTGAGTGTTAAAGTCAAGTCACTTTAAACTAAATACTAAACAATAAAGTCTATAAACTCTGTGAAAGAAAGAGATGGTGTAGAATTCTTACACTGCATATACCAGGCTCTCCATATGGCGTTGTTTAGGCGGATCTTGTCTCTCCAAAGCAGCTTTAGACCTTTGAAGTTCTTCCATTTGGGAGACACCAACTTACCACTGACAAGAAAAATAACAATGGAAAACTTCACAAATGAGAGAAATGTGACAGTCTATGTAACAAATGTAATGGCTTAACCCAAACAAGTATATCACCAGTGTCTCTTCTTTACTGATAGATTTACTTAGACATGATAAAAAGCAAATGCCACAGACATAAAAAAAATAAGTTTGTTCTATCATGACTTTACAGTGTTTTAATAACTTGTCACCAGCAGGAAGAAATGTCCGAATTTTTATAAATGTCACCTCACAAACCTGATTTTGACTTTAATTAATACTGATGCTTGACCACTACCCAAGGCTTTAATACCTAATAAAAGAGTGATGCTTGCTTGCTGTGACACTGAGCCGGCGTTCATCACTCATTAAAAGGTAAGCAGGCACCGCTTGGTGACAGGAGTTACCAGTCTGACCGACTGACTGTCTCACCAACAGACAGCCTGAATGACATGAAATGGACTACAGAACAAACCGAACTGAAATACAAATTATATAATCAAAAATGTGTAAGTGTTAAAAAATAACCTTTATGTGCACTTCAGAAAATGTTTTTTTTTTGTTTTTTTAAACTACAAGAACAGAAGTTCAATTCTAATCTCAGAACCTAAGTGCACACCGTAGATCATTTAAAAAAGAAAAAAAAAATGCATAGGTCACTTTGACCAGTGTTGGCACATCAAGAAATAAAACAGGCAAAGCAAACGAGTCAGTCTGCCAAGGTCAAGCTCAAGACAGAATTATACAGTAGTTACAAGTTTGATATGTAGACAAGGAGTTCAAATAAAGAAACCAAAAAAGGATCATGACACACACCTGTGCTACTAAATGTAAAACAGGGGGACATCGGAACAGCTGAGTTTCCCCATGATGGATTGAAACTTGAACTCAAAGAATCCAGATATGAATTTTTCTGTCTGAGTGCATTAACACTACTGCCCTTGAAAACTAATATGCACCAACTTTTAAAAATGCTTTTTAAATGTGAAATGACAACACTAAAGTCCATGTTTATCACAATCCTTAAGAGTTGGCTCAGCGCTTCCCCCTTTCCATCCTTCCTGCCCTGTCGTTTTTCAGTCTGTCCTTCCTGTCCATTCTGTCCCAATTTTTTCCTGTTGTGAACAGTGTGAACAGAATGAGTAGACAGACAGCCTGTAGGGGAAAACTCTGCAGGCCCACCAATGTTCTTGCTGTGAGTAAAGGCTCTCTCGTGTATATAAACACCAGCCACTTCTCCTTTTAGGATAAATGACAACAGCAGAACAGTAACTGGTGGAGGTGCTTTCCTGGTCTATTAATAATCTCGAGCCCAAGTTGGTGTCATTTGCGAAGTCGGAGGGAATCCTCTGAGCAGCTGGCTCTGCACCAACACTCCAGCAAAACTACAGCTACAGAGAACAACGGTAACATAAGCTTTGCATTTTTGTTAAAATTTACCTCTTCGTATCTGCTAACATCAGCTGCGTTTAAACCCAACTTTCTTTGCAACTTTCTATTTATATCTTAACAATTTCACTGCTTTTATGTTGTCTCCAAGACTATAAACTCAACAATTTTATAAGTCATTTAACAAGCAAAACTGCCAAATCAAGTCCACATATCAGGATTTGCTGGTCATCTCCGTTTTATTTGGCTCTCATTTGAATATCTTTTGGTTTTGGACCGCTGATCAGACAAGACAAGTGTTTGAAGATGTGACCCTGGGATCTGGGGACTTGTGGTGCACATTTTTCACCATTTTCTGACATATTTTAGGCTAAATAATTATGTTTACCAATTTAACATTTAAATAACTGCAGGATTAAGCAATAATGAAAATGATGATTCCATACAGAGGCAGGATTAGTTGTGATATCAGATAGTAAATAATAAACCTATAAATGTTGTTCGTCAGTTTTTGGCCGTGTGCAGTGCTGAAACTTTGAACTCTAGGCATTTAACCGAGGCCACTTTTGATTATTGTTCATTTGTGGTCATTTAAGTACACATACAAATTCCAAACATTTTTTGGGCACCGTTTCAATGAATGTAAACCAGTGGATTTCATAACTAGATAATCATGCAGGAAATCAGAGTCTACAGAGTCAGTTTGGGATTTGTAATGACTAACCTCTGTCACTCTCTACAAAATTAAATCTGGACTCATGACTAAAATTCTCAAAACAGTTGGTGCACACAGTGAGAGAGAGAGAGAGAGAGAGAGAGAGAGAGAGAGAGAGAGAGAGAGAGAGAGAGAGGTCACTGTACGTATCTGTTAACCTTCACCAAGTGATGAAGTAAGCTGATATCCTGGATGACAAAAAAAAAAATCATCCACACAGCACTGGCACTCATTGAATGGTCCCATACATTACACACAGGGAAAAATTTGGGGTTTACTTACTTTCCCAACCAGAAATCAAACCGTCAACTCTACCATTGATCTGCTCTATTGCCTTACTAATAGCAGCTCAGCAAGAACATAACATCTATTTGAAATGATGACAGTTGTATTTAAAAGTGACTTGACAAGTCTAGAGCTGTGCCTGCAATTATTAACAATATCAATAAACAAAACAATTTCTTATGCCATGAAAGAATGAGTGGTGTCAGATCTGTCTGATAAGATGTAAGAGCTGAACAGCCCACAGCAACTTTGGCAAGACATGCTGAAACCTCCTTGGCTGTTTGCTTTGGCCCAGGTCCACTAAAAGATTACAGAGTGTACCCAATTATCTATTTAAATCGTTCCACTGTAAGTCAGTAAAAGATCTTTACATTTACTCAAGTACTCATGATACCCAATCCCCAACCCACTCCTGCTTTATCTTGTGACCCTCAGAAAGGAGCCTGACCCCTTGGTTGACTTTTGTTTTTCCTACAGATTATTTAGATGCTGCAGAATATTTCTGTGCTTTTCCTGAAGTGCAATTTGAATGAAGGCCTTTCACTTGTGATGGGGGTGTTTTTACACTGTGTTGTTGGTACTTTTTATTTAAAGTCCCGAATAGCTTCTTTCACCTCTTTCACTGGCTACAAATTATAAAGTTGTCGAGCAGGAAGTTACATGAAGAGCAGACTCGTGACTGCAATTTCACACCAGTGCCCCGTGCCCGACTTTACGGATCTAGACGGGATCCAGATGAGCTCAACATAAAATGGGCGAAGAGCTGCAGTGAAAACGAGTGTTCCCGTGTGAAGACAGGGCGGTGAGAGGTGTTATGTCTCACCTGTAGGCGAGGGTCATGCACTCAAACAGTTTGGTCAGTGAAGCGTCTATGGAGAGGTGCGACGTGCTCGCCTTGCCGAAATGATAGGTCTGACAGGTCTGTTTGTTGACAGTGTCGAAGTCGTAGCCTTTCTTCGGGGGGTGCTCGCAGTGGGGCGAGGACACCATGAAGTGTCCGCTGTGGATGATCTGAGACTCCAGCCCGTCCGTCCTCCTCAACCCCAGGTGAGTCTCCTCCGCGTCCGAGTCGTCATCCTGCTCCTGCTTTATGCTCGCCGGAGGGCGACGGTATTTCTGCCGGAAAGATGTCTCTCTAGTTGCCATCTCGGTAACTCACCAGACAAATAGCTAACGTTAGCCAGCAAGCTAGGACAATAAAGCTCTCCCGTTCATGGGGCTTGACAACGGCACGGCTGAGGCTGGCTGTTGCTAAAAGTCTGTCAACTTCGTGCCGTGGAGTCCCAGGTCAGTCCACTCATTTTAAAGTGCGCCGTGGGAAGTTGGTGGCCCGACTTAACTTCTTGTTGTGCTGATAGATAGTTGACGTAGCTAAGAGTCGCAGAGACCAGCTGACAAAAAAAAATTGCTCTTCTGTCCGAAGCAGGAAGTTCCTGTGTTGCTGAAGCGCCTCTGATTGGTCAGAGTTCGAGCCCCACCCACAAAAAAACCCCAAAATAAACTGAAAGCGACAGGTCGCTCACAGACTCATGGTCCTCTGCTCCTGCTGCAGATGAACTGCACTGCTTCACATAAACTGTGCTGGAAATGTGTCAGAACTATTTGGGCTTTAGATGAACTGCGGTGGAAGTAGTATTCACATCCTTTATTTAAGTAAAACTACTCCATAAAAAGTAAAAGTCCTGCATTCAGATTCCTACTTAATCAAAAGTCGCCTAAAATGCACTCAAAGCATCAAAAAGCAGCCATTCTTCCCCTGACTGATATATTATTATATCTATGACACAGTTCGATTATTAATTGTGTAGCACAATTTTACTGCTGCAGCTGCTCTGAGTTAGTTTTAACTAATTTTATCATGCCATTGATGATATGAAGTACCATATAACTGCTGTAGTGTTTCAAGGTTCAGCTGAAAAAAATAATGATTGAATTATTCTTGTTATTATTCTTGTTATTATTATTATTATTATTATTGTTGTTGTTGTTGTTGTTGTTGTTGTTGTTGTTATATTGTTATTATATTGTTATTATATAGCGATAATAGGAAGGAAATGTCTATAGTATAGTGATGAGTATCCATAGCAATAACATAAATGTAGTGGAGTCAAATGTTGTGAAGTACAATATTTCCCTTTAAAATTTAGTGAGTGTAGAGTAGGTATAAAGTAGCAGAAGATGGAAATATTCAACTTAAGTACAGATACCTCTTAACTGTCCCCAAATACAATGCATGAGTAAATGTATTCATCTATTTTCCATTACTGCATTGGACTACATTAACAATTAATGTGTAAGTGTTGTTTGCCACCTATGTTAGTTATGTTTATTTTCTTTTGTTTCTGAGTGGCAACAAAAAGGAATAGAATCTCAGAGGCGACTCTTAAAACATTGAGGGTGAAAAAAGTATAGAAGCAATTGATGTTTCATTTGATCTTTCTGCACGAAGAAGTGAAATGATAATGACCAATGGTAAGAGAAGTTTTTCAATCCTTTATAAGCACATAAACAAGACCACAAACTACTCAGTAAAAGTAATGCATTTTTACTTCAGTTTAATTTGCAAATTAATAATTTTCATTATATTCACATTTTATATGTAATGTGTCACAAAGCTGAGGATCTAACTTAATATTGATAGTTATTTATAATCTTTAAAAATGAAATACATAAAAATGTCAGCATCCATGTTAGGGCATGTTATGGAAAGAAATCTTAAAAAGCGCAGCAGAGAGTCTGAGGCTCATCATCACAGCAGCTTCTCATAGATAGAGACAGTTTGTTGCTTTCATCACTCTGGAGGGAAGGACATGCCACTCTGCTCTGCTGAGGACGGGAAGCCCAGGATGTGACCTGTAAATGTCTCCACTGATATCTCATCTGGGATCACACGCTCCAAAGAATATTCTGAATCGCCACCTGTTCACACACACACATCAAAAAGTGATGATGTTTTTCAGTTGTAATGTGAATTCTTAGGTGATGGTTTGGGAGCGAGCTTTTCTCTCACATACCGTCAGATTTATAAACTTCATAATCAGAACGCTCTCCTCCTCCTTCTCCTTCTTCTTCTTCTTCTCCTTCCTCTTCATTAAGACCTAAAAGTGTAGCGAAACACTCTGCCACCTCTTCCTCTGTCATGTGTTCTCCTATAAAAGATAGCAACAAATTTACGACTCTGTTGGACTTGTCAAAGAAAGATAAGCGCTTGTAAATAGAGGCTGTAACAGAGGATCAAGACTTTTCTCAGTAATGTGACAGTGACTCAGCTAAAACCAGACAGACTGACTGAATAGCCTGCTCCATACCTCGAGCCTGTAGAAGTTCCAGCAGCTCATGTCTCTGCAGAAGAGGCCGTCCTGTACTGTCACAGTTACCAAGGACGTGAAAAGCTTGACCTAGCTCATCATTAGAGATGCCAAAGGCTGGCCGATGGTTGACATACAACTTGATGAACTCCTCCAGGTCGATGTCAGTCACATATTTTCCTGTTTCAGCGTACTTACTAAACTTGACCTCATTTTGCATGTCTTCTATCTGGTGAAGATAATATACCAATCTATAATTACAGGTCTAAGGTGTAAAACAGCTTTTTAAGCAATATTTTTGCAGATAAAATTATATTGACTGTACCTCTTGCTCAGTGGGGAAGTAGGCCAAAGCTCTCATTAGAGAGGGAACCTCTGACAGGGGAAGTTTGGTTGATACTTTACGTTTCTCCATTGAGTCAATGCCTTGATGACGTATTTGGCAGTAAAAGAAAAAGTCCTCAATCTCCTGAAAAACAGGAAAGCTCAGGAAACTGAGAATCTATGGTTAAAATGTTATCAGTAATCACTGGCAACCTCTAATAGATGGAGGAGAACTGGAACTAAAAATAAAAGCTTGACAACATATAAGTAAAACCAAAGGCTAAATATTTCTGTGAAGCCAAGAAACTGAATTTGTAAATCTAAGTAAGTCAACATGCAAAATAACAGAATGTACAACTTTCATGGCCTTGATGGCAATATACATTCAGGAAATTGGACGCATGCTTCTCATTTCAAGCTAATTGAATAAGCAGTGGCTTTTCACTAAACACCAAGGGGGGAGTTGTAGGTTTCAGCAGTGAGGATCACTTCCGTGTTCAAAAAGCTGCAGTTTCTCGGCTGCCGCTGGGGGCTGGCTCCAGGAGTGAGCAACCCATACAGTAACCGCCTCTTCGCCAAATATGAAAAGTGCACTCCCACCAAAATCCAAGATGGCGCAGCTCAAATGCCCATGGTTTGGTCACAAAACTGACTCCCTGAAACCAATGAGTGATGTCACTGGTGCTACGTCCATGTTTTATACAGTCTATGCTAAACACTCAGCAGCTGTAGGGAACAAGGACATCTTTTAACTCACCCTGTGGAACGTGCCGTCTCTCCCTCCCTCTAAAAGAGTGTAAAACGGTTCCAGGTCCTTTCCTCCCAAGGAGGCTGCTCCCTCCAAGGCACTGCATTCACAACGAGAGTGAGGACCAGTTTCAGGAAAAATAATGACACTACATTTTTCCTGGTTCAGAGGATGGTGCTATTAAAGCTTACTTTAAGCTTATCTCCCATGACAAGACAGTGCAGTCAGATCCTCCTGCAGTAAAAAGAAATCGGCTGTCGTAGGAGCAGGCTAAAGCAGACACCCCTGTCGGATGGCAGGTCAAAGCATTGGACTTGTAGGGGTTCCCATCCAGAGGCAAAATCTGGAGACCCACCTAGAGAAAATATGACACACTCTTAGTGGTAATATCAATGGTAAATCACTGTTTTCTTACAAAAACAGCATTGCATTTAAACATGGGTCAAAAGTCCAGGGATGTCTCTCACAAAGCCAAGACATAATGAATGTGAATGTTTTTTGTTTTGCATCAGTCCATGACTTGATGAGGTGTTAAAGTTAACCCAAAGTTATCTAAATAGCTCACCTTGTCCTCTGTGATGTATGCCAGGTAATATGAGTTCGTCTCAGGGTCTTTAGATGTGGGAAGGATCACTATTTGCTTAATGGGAGAGCCATATGTTGGGCCAAGGAGAGTCTTCCTGTTTTTGTAGAACACATGTAATGATGTTGATTTGCAGTGACAACAGTCAGACACAAAAAATCTGATTGTTACAGTATTTCACCAACCTGCACATCTTGGTCGTGCTGTTCAAAAGCTTCATCTTGTACTGGTCTGAGGCAATGAGAAGAAACTGCTCTGCCGTCAGAGGAGGATACCAGGTCATGCACATTGGCACAGCACTTTGCTCAATGCGCTCTGAGCTTAAGATGAGGAGCTGGTTCACATCACTTTTTTCCAAGTCGTACTCCACCTATTATTCAGTTACACACAAGCACAGAGAGGTGTATGTGCTAAAAATGTCGCATAAAAAAACAGCATCGCAAAACACCAAACTAGTCCACAATCCTACAACTCTTATCAAACAGACTAACCAAACGGCGGTCCATTCCCAGAGAGAGCAGTCTGGGTTGGGTGCTGTCCAGGTGAACCCCAAAGAGAAGGTCTTTGATGGGCTTGTAGTGGGCGCGGTATCTGCCCAGATACGTCCAGTGAGGGACAGAGCCTTTGTTTGTCTGCAAGCGGAACACAGTCACTGCTTTTCCTGCATCCTAATGGTGAACAAGAAAATAAAACATTTATGTTATAGATTTTCAATACATAATCATAACCACAAACATATTTTCTACACAAGAAAAATTGGTGTTGAATAAGTGTTGTTTGCATATATATATGCAGTATATATACATCTAGAATCTAGAACCACTGTTGCCAATAACTAAGTTCAGACATGTTACACTTGATAATAAGAGAGAACTTGCTCACAGCAGTGGCAAGACACTTTGAGTCTGAGGAGAAAGTGATGTGATGGATGCTGTCATCAGTGTAATGGAAACACTCCTTTGGATCACTTTTTAAAGTGCTGGGATTCAGTATGTGAACAGAGCCGCTGCCAAAGCCAACAGCCAGGTATGATCCTGTTCAGAGACAAAAAGGTGGCTCTTTATATTGCAGAAGGTAAAGACAAAGCAGCAGAGAAACACTGGTCATATGAAACATTTGTTTTTTGACATTCATTAAGCACGTTGGCTCACCTTGAGGATCGAAAGTGACACACTGAACCTGCTTCTCTGTCTCAAAGACCCTTTTGCAGATGATCACTTTGTTGTTATAGTCCCACACTTTTAAAATGCCTGCATGATTGCCCATTGCCACAGCTGGCTGTTTGGGGTGGCAGGCTACTGCATGTATAGGGTCACAGTTCTCACGTAGCAGGATCTGACAGATGCCTTTCTGTGTATTCACATGTACTACTGTGGAACTGACCGTGGACACAACAAAGTTCCTGCATAAAAAAAAAACAACAGAAAACAGATGTCAGCTTGGCTAAAATGCACAAAACTGTGTGACAGAACAGATTGTTTTTCTGATACCTGATAATTAATGGATTAGCCACCAGAGCGCAGTCCTCTAGATATCCTTCTGTACACTCTTTGGAAAAGGAAATGTAAACAATAGGATCCAAGTTGAATTCACTGTACCAAGTGAGAAGACTGAAGGCTTCATCAAAAAACTTGATATGGCCTTGAGTGTCACCAGTTACGAAACAGCTGTGATACCAAACAACACCAAAACATAGAGAGATTAGTGACCAGTAAATACAAGCAACAATTAAAAGGCAACAGCAATGAATATTTCTGGCTCTGATCACCTGTCAGTGACGGTGAGAACAGTGATCGGATCTTGCTGAAGCGGAATGAACTTGATTCTCTCTTGTGGGACGCACTGGTTTGCAGCTAAGTCTTCCATCATATCCCACACCACAAGGGTGCCTGCTGCAACGACTGTTACAACCTGAGGCTGTCTCCAGTGAAACACAGACCGACTGAGAAACCCATCAACCATTCTGACAGTTTGAGAAGGGTTATGAGAAGACTGGGCCAGTACAGATCCATCAGTTTGGCTGGCGGCTGCATGGCGGAACTGCCATGGGGTGAAGAGATGAAACTGTAAAGTACTTTTCAAAATACTCATTGTCATAGAAGACAAAACAATCTGTAACAATTCATTCATGTCTTCTACAAAATTCTGATAATCATCTTTACCTTTTTACAATTCAGGGCAAAGTATTTCAGACTTTCCTGGGCCTGAAAAAAGACCCGCTGATTAATGAAGTAAACATACACATAACAGCTGTATTATGTATGTCTATAAAAAGGAACAGCTGAACTTACCCTGCTGTAAAATAACACCTGGCTGTCACTGCAGCTGAGCAGCTGAGTGCTATCATTTGGATTGAAAATGATGTACCCCTGAAAAACAATCCAACATGTGAACATCTGATCTTCTGAATGCCTTATCTATTAAGTTAGGTGGCATTTTAATGTTGGAAGAAGAGAAAACTTACCTGGAAACCATGCCCAGGATTGATTTTAGTAAACCACAAAGGCTTTTCTGTTTCATTTGACCAATCCCAAATACAAACACACTGAAAAGATTGTCATATAGTTATTAGTTTGTTAACAGGTGGAAGACATTTATTGTTTCTTACTGTCAAATCCAGTCTGACACAGTAATGATCTAAGGCTGTTTTTGTGTTGTGAGAACTTGGTTATGTTTAGGAAGAATGCAGTTCTAAATAGAACAGAATGGAATAGTCTTTATTGTCACTGTACACGTGGACTGCACAACGACATTGGTGGAGCATTCCCCATGGTGCACTTGAGAAAACAAAAGTATAAAAAAAGAATAAGGTGCTAAGTTTAAAAAAAGAGTTCAAAGTGTTATGAGATACTGACCCTTTCATAAAAGATTACATACTATCTATTCCTTTCATTTTTTTTTTTTTTTTACACAAAATGGTCCTTAAACCTTTAACCTACAAAAGACAATAAAATCATGACATAACATTAAAAGATCCAAGATGTAGGATAAATATTCTACACTACAATGTCATTAAGAGACAGTTTTTTCATCTCTTAGTTTCAAAATGACAGAAAGTTGCAGTGTGTGGTGGTGCCACACTTTTGACCTTCTTTTGAGAAAGGAAGTATCACTACTTCAAAGTTAGAGTGAGTGTTTGTTTCTTAGTCATCATCAACGAAGACCAGAAGTTGCTACTATAAATAAATCTTTTTTCTAGATTAGTGCATTTCTCAATCTCGACTAAACAACAGCACTTAACAGTGTGGATTTTCTTTTGTTTAACTGAATCTGTCTGTTCCAACCATGTTGTTGTACTCACTTGAAGTTCCTCAGCCCCGAGGGTTACCAGATGTTTTGCATCTCCTGAAAATGCCATCGCGATGACACCCCCATCAGGGTGGCACTCGGACAACGTGTGCACAGGAATACTGGAACAATAACCATGTATGTGGTTATCATCAAGAGCAAGGGTTAATACATAGAACATACACAAACATACATAAATAAAAATGCCTTCATGTGTGAAGAATAAAGAGCTACCCAGAGTAGGAGTCCCATATCGTCATCATGGTTTTTGGCCCCTTGTCTGCAGTTGCAACCCAGCGTCTGTCTTCACTCACACACATGCATGAGATGGGGCGGCAGTGACCCTGAGAATTCAATAATAATAAGATTAATAAGTGCATACAGTTAGCTATTTAAAATCAACAACCTGCAGGTTACAACTATCAAAAGGTATTTATAGCTCAACAAACACAAGGAAAAATCACTCATGGCGCTGACTTAATCTGAAGGACGCTGTCTCATCTCCTTTTTATGACATATTCCTCAAGAAGTCAAAAATCAATTGCTGATATTTTCTTTACCTGAAGTATGTGCTGGGAGTTTGAGGTGTGATTATATATGATCCCAACATGGGCTCCTGCATAGAGGACCACCAGCTGATCGTGGTCTTGCAGACTGAAGACAGGAAGAGCAGGATTCATCCCAGATACCCACTCCAGTGACTGGATGGAAAGCAAATATGCAGTACTGTTATGAGCCAGTGAAAGTTCTCAGCTGACTTTATATCTTTTTTTTTTTTTTTTAATCTTGAAGTGAACATTTTTCATGAAAACCTCATGCAGACGGTCTGTTTACAGTCAGTGGTAATGTTATACTAACATACACATTCAACAAGACATACTTACCAATGCATGTGTTCTACTATGAGTTATCTTCTTTGGGAAAAGCGTGTCTCTGGTTGCTGTGTAGACTTGAGACTGCCGGGTCATCTTGACTGTGTCAGTCTCTGCTTGCTCTCTCCTGACTCCTGCACTCTCCTCAGCTTCATCACTGCTCCTCCTCAGCTTCTCTTCATCATTACCTGCTGGTCGATTGTCCTGCACTTGTTGCTTTTCCACTTTACAGTTTGTGGAAGACTCGTGTTCCTTATCTTCAACATCTGACATGATGTCTAACCATGCACACACCTCACCTTTTCAGACAATTAGTCCCGCTTTTTCTACTTCATAGAGCTTTTCCCCTGTTGTTCTGTCAAGTTAAGGGCGCTAAGTTACTGTCAACGGTAGATAACGTTGAGCAAAGAGTAGTAACGCTACTAAATATGACAATTCTCGCAATTTAAGTAACCGAAAACACACCTGCACAGTGACGGCTCTTCTATAATTTGTCTTATTTAAAGGTTTAAAGCTGTATATAAAGAAAATCCTATATAATCTTGTGTTTAGTCTAAAACACAATCTGTCAAGCACCTGCGAAGCGTCTCGTTGCCTAGTTACCGCTGGACACTGGACGACAACGAGTGAAGCCGGAATACAAACATTCCTTTTAGACCTTTCAAATTAAAAGCACCATTGGGGACGTCTTTAATGAGTTGGTTGAAGTGATAAAGTTACTTTGCAAAAATTGATTTTACGTGTAAAGATTTCATTTAGTTAGGTTTACAACAGCTTAATATATTATAATAATGTATAAAAATATTGATACAGACACCTTTGACTGAAATGTCACTGCAAAACAGTAAAAAAAAACAAAAAAAAAAAACTAAAAACCACTATCAAGTTACTGCTACAGGCAGGGTGTAGTTACGCAAGGTGAACACTAGAGGGCGTGTAACATCAACCCCAAGAGCGTCAAGGTGGACTTGATAGTTCCGGTAAGAAAATTTTCAAAATAAACCTTAGGCAGGAGCATAGACTGTATAAGACAGCATAGGGCAGGAGTGAGGACACTCGCAGTATTAGGGGATTTGAGAGGTTACGGGTGGATCGATGTAACGAATCCTCATTTGTGTTGAGTTGGACATGTGATTTGGGCGTCTTTGAAGCCGTGAACCTGGACATCTTGCTTTGATACTTTTGCTTTGGAGGGTCAGCACCGCGTCTAAACATCGCTTGTTAGTTCAAACTTTACAGTTTTCGGACTTTTTCCGGTCTCACCGGTTTAGGAGCAGCTGCTTTTTCTGTCTGCGTTTTCTGCCCACAACTTTTTTTTTATTCACTTATGTGGGGTATTGCCACTACCTCTGTTTCATTGATGTTGTAACTACATTTCATTTAGCGAGGTTTGAAGGATTATCGTTTTCTTATTATCTTATTGTGCGCACACCGTGAGCAGTTTGTGACGGTTAAGAACCCAGAAAAGTAAGAAACGTGTTTTGATGTGGAAGCGGCTAATTATGATTTCACCAGCTGACAGGTGAGGAGGCATTTTAATAATTATGAACTTATCCTAATGTGTGTTAGCTTTGTCAGTGTGAAAAAAGTAGAATTAGTTTATACATTTGACTGAAATGTGTTGTCAGCTTTAGCCACTGGATGTTAGCTAACGTTAGCTGGCGGTTCTTATCTCCAATCCCCTCAGCTGACAGTCAGCCGGGCTCTTAATAAGCTGTAAGCCAACACTCAGCCCATAAACCGAGAATGTTTCATTGTGTTCTGTAATATATTATTTAATTCGAGGCTCAACAGTGGACTGTCAGCTCAACTACTATTAGTCTATTTCACTTTGAAAGTTTCCAGTTGACGTCAACAGCTTTTAACCAGCTACACGAAAGTTACTGAAGGATAACAATGCAAATTGGGAGGAACTGGAAAAGAAAGTGTTTGACAGCGTTTCTTCATCATAAATATAAATATAAATATATATGTAATTTAATAATAATAATAATTATTATTATTAGTAGTAGTCATCAGTGCCTTTGAAACATGACATTACCCAAATGAAACAGGAAACTCCCCAAAAAAGAGGAAAAGCAACACAACCAAAGACAGTAAATAGGATTGAGAAATAGGAAACAATTTGAGAAAGCAGAAGGGCAGAAAACATACAAACAAACAAGAAAAAGACCCCCAAAGAACTATTTAGAAATTCTGAGGCTGGAAATGAGTGCCCTTAGGTTTTAATGTTCTTGCAGTGTTAAGTGTTCTAGTCTAATGTCTGCACCATGTTTCCTTTACATGTCTTAACTGTCAAGGAAATTATATTAGACCTGCAGAAATGATTGAAAAACATGTTTTAGTTGTTGCTGAAATATTGATGTTATGTCTCACAGGTGGGAGTAGTAGAAGAGAGAGCTTTAAAATGTGGACAGACAAGCAAAGAGGAATCAGAGTTTCTCAGGAGGAGCTGCTCTGCAAGAACGCCTGTGGGTATTATGGAAACCCTGCATGGCAAGGCCTCTGCTCCAAGTGCTGGAGGGAGAGAGCACGTCCAGCTGGAGCCCCGAGACAAGACGCAAGGTAAAAACCTCATCTATAGTGTGTAGATGGGTTCTTGTCACAGCATCTTAAAAGCACACACACAATAGAAACTTAATTCTGAAACCATCTGTGTTTACCTAAATAGACATTGGAGACATTATGTATGTGTTAATGAAACATATTCATGAGAAAATAAAATTACAGCAACTGCAAAATGATTTCAGTTATGAAGTTAATAATAGTGACAGCTGGTAATGTAACAGTAACTATGTAACAATGAAATAACTGCTGACTATTGACAGGCTCATCGCCATGAATGCTTTGTTAATATAGCTTTAACACTTCAGTGCTTTTGTTTTAAATTGAGTGTGGGTTTGGATGTTTCAAGTTGTCATTCCTTGCAGGCCAAGAAATGACAGAACTCCTGTCACCTTCTCCAAATTTGAGGAGAAGAAAAGCATTGAGAAAGGTCATCGAATCAATACAATGAGGAGACTCTTCTGGGGGAGCCCATCACCTCCAAAACGCCAAGGTACACATCACACAGAAAACTTGACAGGAAACATCAGGAACCTCTGCAGCAAATCTCGTTGCAGTTATGTAATGGACAACAAAATCTGGCAAAAAAACCCCAGTTGTTTTCCTTCATTATATAATGTAGAGAGTGGGTCCTATGTGCATGTATGTGGGTGTAATGTCCTCATTTCTGCAAGTTCACAAAGTAAAACCAGCTTGTAGGGATTGAACTTGGGCATCAGGATCTCACCTCTGCTTTACCACTTTACCCAGTGCAGCAACTGAGCCATTCTGAGCCACTCAGTTTTAAAACATGTTGCTTCATTTATTTGTCTGGAATGACATCCACATTTCATCACTCTAGAGTCCTCAGAAAGCCAAACGAATGCTCTAAAAGCATATCAGAGCCTTGAGCCTGGGGACTTCACCGGTTTCCTAAAAATACTTCGGAGCCCTCCCTCCCAGCGCTTGCAGTCCCGATGTACAGCTTTTCTCAACACGATGGAGGCTTACCATGTAATTATCTGTTTGAAAGTTAAACACCACACTTCTCTTTGAAATGTTGGGTCTTTTCTGATCATAGGTTCTCATCATCTTTACAGGACCTGCCGGTACAGAAACAGTCGGATCTTGTGCAAGATTTCTACCAGTCTTTTGCTGAGCATTTTAGCAGTCAGTACAGATCAGTTCAATACTTTTTTGGGCTGTTCATTCTTACAATGAGATGTTTGAGTTGTTTTTTGTTTTCAGGTTTTTCTGAAGCCCAGGTCACTCAGATAATGGAGCACATAGAGAAACTAATAATGACACGCTTGCACAAATGGGTGTTCTGCCACGACAGCTGTGATGACGAACAGAAGGACCTGGCTCTCCAGAGAAGGATACGGTAATTCTTATAGACAGGTTACTTATATTGTATTTGATCAAAACCTCTAACATATGATGAGTGCTTGACATTTGTGTCTTTACTTTGCAGCTCTTTAAACTGGGTCACTCCGCAGATGCTGAGCGTACCCTTTCCTGATAAAATGACTGCAGTCACAAGCGATCCCTTTCTGCCTGCTATAACAGGTGAGTAGTTGTACATTTTAGGAAGTTTGCTTATTTGTTTTCTGATGGAAAGTTAGATGAGAAGACCGATACCACTCTCACATCTGTGGTAAATATAAGGCTACGTAATCCACCTTAAAAAGGTGCATTGTTTTTGGTAGCAAGTAGTGAACTTTAGAGGAGCTGGGAGGCAGATTCTGCTGCCTTCAGACAGAGCCAGGCTAGCTGTTTCCTCTGAAAACATTATTAAAAGGTCTAAAATGCTGGTCTTTGACATGTTGTTCTTCCCTATATGTTTTTTTCAACAGCCATAATTGAAATGGATGCCAAACGAGCGCCTCAGGACAAACTTGCTTGTGTGTCCAAATGCAGTCAGCATGTCTTCGAGGCACTCTCCACCTCAAACAGCGAGCCCGCTAATGCAGATGACTTCCTGTCTGGGCTGATTTATGTGGTGCTGAAGGCCAATCCTCCACGCCTGCACTCCAACATGCAATACGTGATTCGGTTTGGTCTCCCTCACAGCCTAATGGCAGGAGAGAGCGGCTACTATTTCACAAATTTGGTGAGTTGATTGCAAAGTTACTCATACATCATGCACCACAGGATGCTGTGGTTGATCACTCATGCTTGTGCCCGTGCCTTCTGTTTTAGTCCTGTGCTGTGGCCTTCATTGAAAAGCTAGATGGGCCATCACTAAACCTCAGTCCAGAAGAGTTTGAGGGCTACATGCTGCATCAGCGTGCTCCCTCTGAAGGAGACAAGAGGCAGCAGATTGCCAACGACACACAGCACCTGTTAGATGAGCTAAAAGGCAGACAGGAGAAGCTGGACCAGGGGATGGATGCTCTCAACGTGCAGCTACAGAAGTGGGTGCAAGCAGTTCATTCACAACTGGATGAGGCAACAGCACAGTTTGCTGTGGTACAGAAGGAGATAACAGCTCAGGCTGAGCTCTCACAGGTTTCACCATCCTCATCTCAAGATGCGTCACCGGAAGGGGATAACAAAGACCAGTCGGTGCAGGTGCTTTCAGATCAATGCGCAGGTCCAAAAGACACAGACTGTTAGCTATATTAACATAAACACCTAATCTGACACTTGAATCTTTGTAGTAATCAGCACTAACATATGTAGGTAGGATGCAAAACAAACAGATTATATTCTAATACTACATTTGCACAGGTTTCAGCTGGAGAAAGCTGGGATTTGTAAACCAACATGAAGGAAAACTTCTTGAAGGAAATAAATGATTTGCATCCTGTTTGAGGGTGATGTTCATTAAAATACATTCCAGATTGTAGTAATGTGTCATCAAAAGTAATATAGTTAGCACTCAGGGTACAAAGCACTTCAGTGATTTCACCTAATACTTTAAGGGTACTTATTTGATATTCACTTTTTTCTAATAGTGTACACCAGTGTGCCTATATGTAAAATGCTGTGAAATGCTACAGGCAAATTGTTAGATGACAGTTGTTAACCACTAAAAGTTAGGCGGTGTATTTGGACCAACCATGTTTTTCAGAGCAGAACGGCGTAACTGTTCTCAGTATGTTACCTTCACTGTTTGAAGATGAGAGGAAGTGGTGCAAAACAATTTGGAATGCACCCAACCCTCTGCATTAGTTTGCATAAGGTATGTGTTGTTTACAACTGTTGAAGTTGCTGAAGACGTTTAAGGGGTTTCTGTTCAATTATTGGATTTAATCATTATATTAAAGTTATATAATTTAATAATATGTGTTTTTCTTTTTTTTTTTCTTCATATAACTTTTTGTCTACAGGTATTTTTTGGAATTCAAACAGGAGTAAGGTATTAAAATACCAGGTATGCGAATAGTAAAATACTCAGTACTTATTTGTTCATCGAGGGAAGATGTGGAGATGTCATTTTAAGAATTTCTGACTAGGTAACTTTGTTAAGTGCAAATAGTTATAGTCACTTACTTGTTTTTTATTCCGTACAAGGACTAAATACTGACTCTGACCACACTTTAGATTAGTAATGAACTTATCTGTGAATGTGTGGAGACTTGGTAGACTTGTGATGTTTTTCTTTGGCAAAACTGCTTGGTTTGACAAGAACTATTTTGTAACTGAAGGAAGGCCTGTGGATTATTTGGGGTCAACACGACTTTTAATCGACCAATTGGGGGCAGTAAAGCATTTAAGCTGACAATAACCTACCAGGTAAAAGAAGTAGAAGAAGAAGGAGGCGGGATTTCCTGATCTCGGCCACAGAATTTGACGTTACTCCGGAAATAGTACGTTACTACGCGAAGTCGAGCAGCCATGAAGATGACAGGGGAAAACAGTTCTGGAAACTCGGAAATAACAATGGATGATGTTAGAAATCTCATTAAAAAGAAAGATGAAATTGAGGAGCAGATAAAAGCCTATTACGACGTCTTGGAAGACGTAAGTCATCTCATCAGACACACAACGTGACACAAAGCTACAAGCTTCCGTCAGGCCGTGACTGTAGTTAGCTTAACATGCCTGTCTTCACTTTGTGTTTACAGCAAGGTGTCGGAGTTGAAACTCCCTTGGTTGACGCAGAGGGCTTTCCCCGAGCAGATGTTAATTTATACCAGATCAGGACAGCAAGACACAACATTTCGTGTAAGCTGAAGCTTGTTTGTCGTTTCTGTTGGACATTCGGGTTTAATATGAAGCGGCACAACCTCCAGTAACCCACCTGTTCACTAAATAATGTGAAAGTCTGTCGGGGGTATTTAAGTAATGGAGTCACAGCTAAATAAATTGTTATTGCGTGGTGTTATAGCAGGCAGTACATATAAAATGAAAAAAAAAGAAGAAAATCTACACATTAGGAAAACCTGACCCGGAGGGTGCTCGTTATTTTGTTTAAATAATCGCTTAAACCATTAGTTGACTAGCAGAGTACTTAGAAATTCATTTTCTGTGAATTCGTTAATCGTCTAATTGTTGCACCTCTATATCAGTGCATTTTTCCTGACAGTATAAATAAAATGTTTTATAATTTCTTTTCATTCCACTGTCAGTGTAGAGGTGAAGTCTTGACCATGTCTTCCAGGCCTGCAGAACGATCACAAGGCCATCATGGTGGAGATAGAAGAAGCCCTGCACAAGCTGCATGCTCGAGAGAAAGCCAAGCGGGAACAGGATGAGGCGGAGGCCCAGGCGGAGGCAATGGAGCAGCAGGTCACCCTTCCTCCTGCATTTGCACGGGTGGATGCTGTGACACAAGGCTCACCTGCCTGTGGAGCTGTGAGTAATCTGAAGTGTTCTTAATTGGTAGTCGTTTCAGAAAAACCATTACAATTGTTTTTAAATTGTAGTGATTGGTTGTTTCTTTCCAAAGGGGCTCAGAGTTGGGGATGAAGTCATCGAGTTTGGTTCTGTGAACACGCAGAACTTTCAGAACCTTCAGAATATCGCTGCTGTGGTACAACACAGTGAAGGGGTAAGTTGCAGAAGAAATCCACTGGTTGGGCAGTAAATCATATTTTATTGTTTAATTTCTCCTCACAGCTAACAACGTGTGACTGAGATTTATTTATTTATTGGTCATAAGTATAACTCCTTTCTTTAATTGTGTTATATCAGCCAGCCTTATCTGGCAGTGACAGTGACTATAGATTACGCTTTGCTGAACACATTTAGAGTGTAAACTGCACTGTCATGTCCTTCTACAGAAACCATTACGTGTCACAGTCACCCGGGATGGCCAGAAAGTTCAGATGAGCCTGACTCCACAGAGGTGGCCAGGCAGAGGTCTGCTGGGGTGAGTGTTACAGACACTATCACGGTCATGCGTTTGGATTGGCACAGACTGAGAGTCTAGTAGAGCAGCTGATATTTAGAACCAAATAAAGCTGTGAGCCCACATGAACAAAGACCCTGAAACAAATATGTTTCTCTGGGTGGATATGTGTTACTTTGCCATGTAGAGATAAAGCTAAAGCTACTCTTGTACATCCACCTTAACTTGCATGATTCAGGATATAAATAGCTGCCAGTATTAACGAGTATAAAGTGGTTCACAACAGTCACTAGCTTGGGCTTGTTTTCCTTTGCAGGTGCAACATTGTTCCAATCCATCGGTGATCACCAAGACACTACACTGTGCAGAATTTAAATTGTAAAACCTTTTGCTCCACTTATGTGACAGTGATTTCAAACCGAATTTGTACATACTACAGAAATTTCCATCTGTTTGATATTTCAGTACCAGAACTTGAAACCATTCCCTTTATACAAGGACAATATTCAGAATGGGATATTTCAAAATAAAAGTGTGAAAGTGCTTCCGTTCTAGTCAATTTAGTCAGAATCCTACATGTTCAAATTGGAGAAGTTGTGAAAAGATCTTGCAGTGATGTGAAGTGGTGAACAAACGCTGAAAAGCAATGACTAAAGACTTTGGAAAATAATTGATAAGCTCTGCTGTAATCCTCCATAAAGGCTTATTTTTAACTCTTAGAGATATGACCCATCAGAAGATGATGAATCATCCACGTGTAATTAAAGATTTAGTTTTTTAGTGAACTTGAAAGATTTTTTTAAAAGATTAAAGATTTTTTTTTTAAAGTTTAATACTGAACACAATTTGTTGTACTTGTGAAATAAACTATTTCCACCTCAACACATTAGTAATTAAATGTGCTAATTAAAATAATTGAGCCAAAAAGAGCTGAAGAATCTTAACAGCTATTTATGTCGACCACACTATAATAAGAATGACAAAACTGTGACAGACATATATAAGAATATAACATGATTTTTTTATTGTATAAAAATTTACAACACAAAAATGCTGTTTTTCCATAGCATTAACTCAATGTACACGTAGGCTGTGTAACTTATCCTTAAAAGATGTGTGCCAACTGTTTCTATCAATATGGACAAAACAATCACATAAATTAAGTCTTGTGAACAAATGTTATATACTCGGGCCAAATGTATGACTGAATGTTTTATATGCTAAAGTACCTTTTTAAGTAGTTAAGTATCAGCCTCCATGTAAATGTAAAGATTCTCAGTCAGCATGTTCCATATGACCGTGCTGACTCACAGGCATTTCTTGGATGTCACTGGAGCTTGTTACAAAACTAAACAAAATGCCATAATCTGAATATGAAACAAATGAAACCATATTAGTGTAATCCCAGTAACAATCACATAGGTTGCTTGAGTTTCTTCTTTTTGGGCTTGACCATCTGTGGGAGTTGGATTTTGAAGGCAGTCCTAAAAAGAAAAAGATTATAGGTCATATTAATGCCAAAGATTTTATATTGAAGATTTCTGCTTTAAGATTTTTTTTTTTTTTAAAAGACTTTTTTTTAAAGACTTACTCGCAGGTTGTACAGATGGGGCTGAAGTTGCAGAATACTTAAAGAGAAAACAAGAGAAAGTGTCACCACCAAAACATACTGTAACTGCAGCTTTTGGAAGCATTATAAAGACTCTTGTTGTGCATTTGTGCCTTTTAACTGTGAATCAAACTTACTTGACAGACAAACCGAGCACACGTAACCAATCTCAATGAGGTTACGATGACAGAAACATGCAGCTCTGTAGTCCACGTGTGCAGGTGGCGGCAGCACCAGCTGTGAACGCTGCTCCGTGTCAGGCAGGAACACCCACTGTTCAGAGAACACCATCATCAACACAAAGCGATTTGTCTTCACATTTAAAAGACAAACCGTATTCTGAGAAATGTGAACAAATGGTTCTGTGGACTCACTAAAAGGTATTGTCCCAGGGCAACTTTCTGTGGTATCTTGAGGTACAGTCCTCCAGTTATATCACAAGCCTAAAAGATGGACAGCTAAAGGTAAAAACCCTCAGTATATACAGGTTAGGTCAGCACAGTACAGTGAGAAGTATCACATCGTCTGTCAACGTCCCAACAAAGCTGTAAACAAAAAAGTACCTGCTGAAGGAGACCTGAGTCTGAGTCCAACACACAGGCATCTATCAGGATGTTCTGTTTAACAACACAAAAACAAAGAGATTTCAAAACATGAAAATAAAATGAAATAAACTTAAGGAAGAAAAAAAGGAGGTAAGATCTACATTTTACCTGCTTCTGGGCAGCAAAAATCACATTCATGAAGTTCATGTACTGGAGGGCACAGTCCTCAGCTGCTTTTATCACCTATAAAGTGAAATCAATAGAAAAGTTGCATTCAAAGTCAGGTGATTAAAACAAAAGCGCTTATGAAATTAGACTGTCTGGGGCTTACCAATATTCTTGCTTTCATCTCGTTCCCAACTAAAAAGGTAAAAAAAAAAATACTGTTAAAAGGAAAACAGCATCCAATGAAGAGAACTATAGTTTGATATTAAAAGAAAAATTACCTTCCAGCTCTTTTGAGACCCTGTGAATATCTGAATATTAAAGGTTTAAAGAAAGCATGGAATGCTTCTCAGCCAGTCAACATACAGAAAAAAATACGATTTAAAAAAAACAACCTGTAGCCATTTCTTTTAACTTGATGAGCAAAGCTAATTCCAAGCAAAGAAAAGTCAACAGTTTAAAATACCGCCTCCATCCTCCAGCACATTATAGTATGACCACATTTCAAACACAACCAGTGCTCAACGTTTCTCAGCAACAACAGTGTATAAACGTCACTGTAAAAGGACATAAAATAAATAATTAATACCATTCTGTCCCTGTAGTAACTCTCCTGGCACAAATATTAATTCTATCATGTAAAGCTGTAATCAAATTTATTTCACTTGTCCATGTCAAGACACCCTTTACAAATGAAAATAAAAGTCCATATGAAACTGTTAAGAGGTTTCACTGAAAGGATACAGCAGAGAGCTTTGGCAAGGGATCCAGCCAAAAGAGTATCTGTTGAATTTCCCCTCACTTCAGCTGTAATCACATAAGATGCAGATACAGTTTGTCACAGAGCATTTATCTGTCAAGGAGGTAAAATCTACATAATATTTTATGTTAATTTTACTCAACCAAAAAAAGCTTGTACTTACTTTTTGACATAACACTCCTGATCTCTTCAGCAATAAGGTTGTTGGCGACTGACAGGAGTTCATATTTTCCATCTCCGCTGGAGGGGACATCATCTCCTCCGCTGTCCCCAGCTCGCCAGCTCTTACTGGGATACAGGAAGTAACTGTAATGAGGTAAGTGGGAGAGTTGAGCATGTAAGCTGAGAAAATATATGATATTTTCCTGAAAATTTAGTAAAACAAAAGCACTGATTGTACAAGATATAAAATACTCAATTACGGTACAAGTATCTGCAAACTGTACCAAGGTACTACTACTTAGTTACTTTCCTCCACAGAAGGCTGTGCTGTGAAGTTACCTGTCTTGGCAGTGGCTTGCGATGACAGCCAGCTTATTTGTCCTGGTCATGGCCATATGGGAGTTGCCCATCACCATGACTGCGTCCAGACACTTGGACAGGGTGAACTGGACGAAGACAATAGGACAGAGGGTGTTGTTCAGATACGACCAGCATTTAGAAACCACAGTTTCACGGATCCATTTATGATTTAGATACAACATCTAAGTTCATAGCTGTACCTCTGGCTCACGCTGGGCTTGCTGCCCCCACCATATCGGGTTTACATCCACGACGATGACCAGCAGACTGAATTCATCCTCTGCAGACATTTTAACCACACGACCCAGTTAAAAAAAAGAAAAGACAACCAGCTCCTCAATAAGACTGTGAGTGCAAAACACAAAAACGTTACCTGACGCCATCACAGCAGGATATTTGTTTCAAACGGAGAGACAACAAAAAGGCGAAAAAACTATTGTCGTCCTGGAGCTTTAGCTTCTATTAGCCTCCATCTTTGTTCTGAGAGTTTGCACAATATCCGCACTTTTAAATTTGGCTATTCCGACAACATATAACTTCGTAAAAACTGTTAATATTTAATATACAATAAGTTTAGCTACATATATTCCCCACCTCTGCAGGCACACTGATGAGCCCTCATGCGTCACCAGTCTGCGACTGATGTTTTCTTCTTCTACTTTTCTCAGACTGAACACCGCGCGGTGCACTGCTGCCACCCAGCGCCTGTTTGGATGCTGCTCATTGAAGTGTTGTCACTTATTTTGACCTGATAAGGAAAAAGTATTAAATAACATAAAATGCAAGCACTAAAGTTAACTAATAACTCAGCCACAGTGACTGAAACACCTGTATGGTTGTTTTGTTATAGTCCTCTACCAATTATAAATATCCCATACAATAGATCAGTACTAAAGAGTTTTTCCCCCCAATTTCAATTTACAACGAAATACAACAACAACAACAACAAAAAAAAACAGGAATCCTCATATTCAATAAAATTGAACCAGATTACAAAATACTTGCAAAATCATTTTAGCAGTTACACAAATAAGACCATCAATTTTGTCATTTCAGCACCGCACAAGTTCATTTGAACTACATCAAGAGACTTAAGTAGTAACAAAAAACTTTAATATAAACATTTGCTCAACAGGAGAAACTTGTGGTATAAAAATAATCAGTAATTTCTACCAAAAATAAACAATATATTTTAACATGATGTAATAATTATAATCCCCAATATTCTGTAGCAAAACAAAATGTTCTTGAACGAAGTCATAAATGCCAGACATTTATATGCCAAATATTTACTGATTTCATTGATGTCTGCGGAAAACGCCCTGTTTTCTGATCTTGCTACAACAAACCACAGTGAAACAATGTACATCCTTCTCATCCTCTTCTTGAAGTGTTTGATGTTTCCCACTAAAACAAAGTTTCCCAGATTGTACTTGAAAAATTTAAGTACTTTTTGGGTTATACAATCAACAAACTCTTGAGTATCCAGCTATTTCTTGGGCTGGGCCTTCAGTGAAACAGTTCTGTATTTCTCAGTCTGGTAGACGTCTGAGCCAATGGTCTCGCTTGAGTCGTTCAGTGTTACATATACATCCCCGTTGACCTCAGTGACCTTGTGAATCCTCTGTTTGACACCCTTGGAGCGCCAATGAGTCCTCAGGGGTTTGGCTGTAGGATTGTCCACAGCTTGATAAAGCCCTTCCCCTTCAGCTAACGTGATCTTGTACTTGTGCCACGGACACACGATGCACAGCCGCCCATTAAACTCCTAGTGGTGGCAGAGCATGAAGATGATTAGAGGGATAAGATATAATGGTAGCAGCTGAAGTGGAAGTATGGGTATTAAGAGTGACTGTGTGTCAAATAATGCTTGATAGGCTCTTTCTAATAGTCAGAGGAAATAGTAGGCAACTCACCTCAATATCTCCATACTGTAATGCACCACCTGAATCTGACAGTGGAAAAACAAGTCTCATTATACAGAGCAGTGTTACATAATCCATGTGTCAAGTATGTGATAAGTCTTACTGAGCTTACAGTAAATTCCATACTTCAAAACACATACTTGAAAAAACATTAGGAACGTGATAAATTCTTGCCTTATGCATTATGTTAACGCAAACCAAACCCACACACTCAGAGCTTACGGTAGCAGCGCATGTCCATTGCATGGAACTGCCCCTGGTGGTATAAGACCAGAACGTCTCTGCATCCATTCACCAGCATGGTCACGCGTCCTGCCTTGACAATGTCCTCCTTCTTCCCGATGAAGTGTGAGGCAGAAGGAGGTGAGGAGGAGGAGGACGAGGAGGAGGAGGAAGTCTGAGAAGTTTCCTCTTCAGAGGACATGTTGATCTCTTCTTACAGCAGGTCTCCTTTGAATGAATAAGATTATAGTTTCAAAGTCATGTTATGTTTGACATCGTGATTAATTGCCAAATACATAGATGGTAATTAATATTGGTGTTATACAGACTGGTTATATTTACTTTAAAGTCCTGTAGAAGGCCACAGCAGACATAAAGACACATATGGCATTAAAAAAAACATATTCCTTCAGCTTCCTCATTACCAAGTGGCTTCTTAAAAACCTGAATTAGGAAATTTATTCAGAGAGGAAACTTATTGAAATAACCCCAAGGCACACAGGTACATATCTACTAAGTCAGAATCATTTTATATATATTGTGTCACAGCACCAGGTTAAGCAGTAGGTCTGTGAAACTTGTTGGTTATTTTCCAGATGTTTCAGCTCCTTTCATTTTTAAAAAAAAGCGTTTATACTGGGCGAACAGACAACAGGATGCATTATACATCTAAAAAAATTAGGAAGCAGGAGTCAGTTAAGAAAAACATGTATTTCTGAAGGGACTTTTAACCAAACCCATCTCTTAATTTATCCAAAATAAACGTTGGTGACAGAGATTAAGAGAGAGTATTTTGTAATCTGATTCGTGTAGCCTACACAGTATCTCACTAATCGACTAGATTTGTTCAGATCTACACGGGAGGCATACAACAGTCTGTAACCTGCATTTTAACAGCTGTTTCTCTTTAATTCAGCTCACTGCCCAGTCTAAATATTAAATGAACTTACCCTTTAATTTAATCTGGTTACATCTCTGAGTGTCGCCTTCAAGTTCGGGATGGGACCCGTAGCCCGGCACCAGGCTGCTGCATACTCTAATTTGTTTTTTCGCTCTGGGCGGGACATAAAATTTTATCTCCCTAAAATTACACACACGAATACGCCAATACTTTATCAGGCCTATCAGGCTACATTAATTTGGACATGTGTCAAATTATAAAATACGAGCTAAACTTCGTCAGCGTTTCAAGTAACCCTGCTTCTGTTGTATTTACAGAAGTACAAATGTTGTGTGTTACGTCCAATATTGTCCCCAGTGAAACACAAACTGAGTAACGAGATCCCACACCCTCTATACCCTCTATAGCTTACCATGTTATTTAATTATTTAATTATTTAATTATTTGTTTGTTTGTTTGTTTGTTTGTTTGTTCACTGCAAACAGAGAATGTATCAGTCATTTACACAGTATGCATCTATTAGCGGTTTAGGTACATAATATTCAGTTGAGGTTTATAATATATAACCTGCCAGTATATTGTACAATGGATAATGGCATTTTTGAAGACTTAACGTGGCCAAAATGGATTTCTAAGGGGAAGGAAGAGACAATCAAATCCATAATACATTATGATTAAAAAAAAGACTTTATTTAAAAAAAACTGTAGTTATGTCATAGTTGTAATTGTGAAAAATGTCCCAGAATAAATGTTTCTAACAGAAATCTTAACATTGTGTTAAAGTCTGTACATATTTTAGAATATTTACATTTGTCTTTGTCCCCCCATTTATTTATTTTTTGTTTTTCCTGAGTTTGATTCTACCGCTCACAACCTTGGGGGCAATTAACCACATTGCAAGGTTACAACTGTACTTTGTTATGTAGACCATGGTAATAGGAATGATATCTATAATTATGCCTTATACACTTTAATAGCTGTATATTGTGTAAAATAACCCAGATAATATCATTTACAAATCCAGTGTCTCATCATTAATAAATCCTGAAAATACATATCTATCAGTATGCTCCATTTCTCAGCTCTCCATACGGCATATAAACCCAGTGGGGCAAATGTCTGAGTTAGTCTGAGAAGGCTTTTTGTCTTAGTAGATTTGTTGGTGGGCATTAAGCCCTCAGAGGGATTATCTGTCTCTTTCATGCTGAACTGGGCGTAATTTGACCGGCTGGTCTTCTGAGATTCTGCATTCAGCTCTTATAAAATGTCTTAATTTCCGCCACCTGTGGGACAGGAGTTGTGTTCACTTGCAGCGAGAAAAGAAAGCGCCCTCCCCAAACCGTTTTCGTCGTTATGGAGACTCCGCTGTGTACGGAAATGGTGATACTACTCAAGCTAGCAACTTTGTGAAAAATTAATGCATTTTGTCACTTCATGTTTGCTCGTTCAGATAAACCGTCACCTTAACTCAGTTGTATTTTGTTGAAAAAAAAAAAAAAAAGTCTGGAGTGAGCCTGGTAAGTTTTCTGTTGATTTTTACCTTTTGGAAAAAACGTTAGCTAATTTATACATAAAAATGATTTGCTAGGCTCTGTCATTTAATCACTTAAACACTGTATATTTTGATTTTGGTTGCAACTTAAAAACCCAGACTACTTTATCTTTACTTTTTGATGTGTCTTCGTTCTCACAACACAGGTGGACAGGTGTCAACAACACACTTCCTCTTTACTTTATGCCCTGCAGCAATAAATGTAATTTGAACTCAGCCTTCTGTAATTCAATTTGCAGAATTAACAGAGTCAAGGAATAAACTCCCTACAGGGATTCACTGTAGGGACTGTGCCTGAGCCTGAAGGAAATATGGATATCTAGCACTCCCCCTTGCTCTGACTGGGATGATTTGAAGCATTGTATTGTTTTATAATGAAGAATATTCTCACCTTATGTATGCATATAAACAGGGTCTCACTCAAGTGCCATGTGGCAGGACTATAACAGCTGCCAGCCAGTCCACTGCAGAAGCCAAAGAAGTTACAGTTGCTTGCCTGTGTCTGCTATATTTATCATATTTGCTACGATACAGAAATGTGTGTCATGACTGCACTGTGCAGCCCCGGCTCCATCCTGACGAAGTGTCAAATTTCAGCATCATATCAGTGTCCTGTGTTTTGCTTACTGGCACAGCAGTGCAGTGTGGTAGTAATGACCCAGTGATCGACCATTTGGCCATCAGTCTCTGACAGAAATCACTGAGAGAAGGCAAATAGCAAGGACACGCTGTCTTGGAAAAAGTGTGTGTAGCGTTCATTTCGTAGTCGATTTGAATTATTTTCCTTATTAGTTTAGCCTTTGCCTTTGTATAATTTTAGTTGTAGAGTCACTTTTTGTACGTGTTTGCTTTTTGTGACCATCTGATGGAGAGACTAAACCGACGTGTCTGCCACTCTTACTGCAGGTGAAGTAAAAGAAAAACAGAGAAAAAGAAGGGGAGGAAATGACACTTTGCCTGAGTGAGTGTCTGAGAGCTGTTGGGCTACAGCATCACTATGCTAGGTAGGTAAGCACACTCACTTCAAGACATCCAAACTTACACTTGCCATGTCTCTACCTCTGAATATCTGTCCCCTTTGGTCTCCCTGTTGTTTCAGGTTTACCTCCATGGGAGTTCATCGTGCAGCCCACCTTTCAGCACTGACCATGGAGGACTATCCCATCCTGGGAATACGCACTATGGAGGACAGGACTAGACTCTTCCATCTGGTCCAAATGATCAAAACTCTTGACCTGGAGAGTCTTGAATATGAAGATGGTGATGATTGTGGTGCTGATGGTGGTGATGAAGGCTACGTTGTAGTGGATAGTAGTTTTACTTATGATGGTTATGGAGATTCTGATGAAGATGTATATGATGATGAGGATGAGAAGGGTGGTGCTGTGAATAAGCTACATGCAACCACTTTTGCCAGACCGTCATGTGTTCGCAGACGGCTTGATTTCAGCGGTGAAGCCACTGATCATCATCAGAGGCTAGTTTCTCATCCCGTGGACTCTGTTCATATCTGTGCAAGTCACAATAGAAATGATGGGCCGGTCCAATGCACAGAGTCAGTCACACCTCTGCAGCTTGAGCTTGTCAGCAGCAGTCCTGTGGTATGTGGCTGCAAAAGGAATAACAACCACAGGACAGATGCCAACAGTTGTCCCTCTAATCATCACACAGGAGGAAACACCAAAGTGTCATCACCAAAGTGGATCTCATTCCACAAACAAAAATCCATGCCTACAACAGTGGCATCTAAGAGGTTTAACAACAAACCAGATGGGCACAAAGACAGGAGAAGTATCTTTAAGAAGGAAAAACTCTATACAGAAATAGGCAGTAATGGGGCTTCTGGACGCATGGCTAAGCCAACACCTGTTTATGAATCAAAGAGAACAGCTGGCTACAACTATGGACTACCACGGAGTTCCCCTCCTGTTCCAAACAGAAAGTGAGTGGCTGTGGTTTGTGTTGTCCTCACTGCTCTTGCTTCTTACTTACAAATGAACATCTTAGTCAAGACAGGTACAGTATGTTAAATACAGTGACTGAACATAAAAGACTCTAACACATTCGCTGAGGAGAGATTTCCTATGCATGCACTAATTCCTTTTCATAATTTTACATACTTTATGGGATTGTGTCTCTTTGTTAAATGCACTTTGCAAAGTTTGAGTATTGCTTCCTTTGGACATTATCACCCTAATTTTGACTGTGATTGGTGTATATGTGTGTGTGTACCAGGCAAGAAGGACAGCAACGGATCAGCGTGTGTGTGAGGAAAAGACCTCTGACACGTGCAGAGAGCAGGAGGGGAGAAGTAGACGTTGTGACAACCTCAGGTGGAGAATGTGTGGTTGTCCATGAAAGCAAAGAGGCTGTGGATCTCACACAATACATACTACAGGTAAATGTCCAGAGACAATGGCAAATTGATATTTTGTCCGAAACTGTGTTTTGCCATGCGTCCATGCAGTAACCAAAAACACAAATAGCAGTGTCTCCAAATAAACACTTAATATCAAACTGGGATGATGTTCAATGAGGCATTTTGAACTGGAATGCTGGAATTGGAAGGCTGGGTTTTTACTTTAAGGTTACCTAAGGTTACCCTGTCTCTTTTCCCTGCAGCACAGATTCTACTTTGACCAGGTTTTTGGAGAGGAGAGCTCCAACGAGGAGGTGTATCAAAGAACAGCTTATCCTCTGGTGCAGCACATGCTCAGTGGGTAGGTTAGCATTGATGTAGTGGTACTTATGTGTACGTTGTCACCCTAAAGTCATTTTTGGGGTATGAAGTACATGCTTGTAGAAGTTTTGGCTGTGTTTCTGTGAATCTGTGCTTCCTAACTATATATTTGTATTGTGTATTTCCATAGAGGCAAGGCCACCTGCTTTGCATACGGCCAGACAGGTGCGGGGAAGACTCACACCATGCTGGGTTCATCCCCTGAGAGACCAGGGTTGTATGCACTTGCAGTGCGGGACATTTTTGCTCATTTGTCCACCGCACATATGCACTCAACCCTGCTGGTGTATGTCAGTTTCTTTGAGATTTACTGTGGTCAGCTGTATGACTTGTTGGACCACAGGAAAAGGTGCGTGCTTGCATGAGTGTGTGTGTTTTGTTGTATTAAAAGTATAAAAACTCATGAATAATGTATTTTCCAGGTATTCAGTTTAAAATATGAAAATATTTGTCATTTCTTTTGCTAATTTGTGTCATATAGTCAATATTTTCAATATACTTGTTGTCTCATAGGGATCATTTTGGTAGCATCATCATTAAAGGGGATCAGGATGTACTCTTCTTATTATTTGGATTTATGTCAAAACTTTATTTTATTCTTTCTCTATTCCTCTCCTTCTTAATCTCTCTTTTTTCCCTTTCTTCCTCCTGTAGGTTATTTGCCAGGGAGGATGGACAGAGGGTGGTTCACATTGCAGGGCTGCGTGATGTCAGGGTGGACTCAGTCAGCTCACTGCTGGAGGTTCAGCCCTTTCTTTACAAATTGCCTCATGTCCCTGCTTTGTTTTCCAGAGCTGTTGTTCTGACTACCACTCCAACCCTTCAACCTTCAGGACACATTTTTACAAAGACTTTGATTCCAAAATCAGAGCTCTATCGTTTAAAAGGGAAAAATAAAATATTGTGGCTGACTGTCTTGCTTGACAAATTCATGGAAGAGGATGAAAAATTCTTTGTTCTATTAAGTTTTAATTGTGTTTCGAATGGTTATTGATGACGGCTTTGTACCGCCATAGAATGAATACTTCTATCTCACACCTCAGGTTGGGTGATTCTTTGCTTACATCCTCACAGATGCACCAACAGACTCTTACTGTGCTTAAATACTAAATATTACCCAGCGAGAAAAGTTCTAGGATTTTTTTGTTGAAGTGACCACTGCCATCTCTTTGAACATCTCAGTCTCTCTCTCTGTTGTCTCCCTCCTCCTGTTGCCCTTGCACAGGTGATTTCACAGGGTACAGAGGAGCGCACACAGGGGATGAGTGGAGTGAATCCACACTCTTCTCGTTCTCATGCCTTGCTTCAGATTCAGCTTAGAGGTCCAAAGCAGCAGATAGCTGGCAGGTGAGTGACAATGTCCGATGTGTTTTATTATATTGTGGGCTTCTCATGATGTACACTCTCTCTGGTACGTTTATCTTTTCTCCTTAAGACACTACAAGAGTTTATTGGGAGCTAGAGCAAACAAATCCCTTTAATGTTGGTGTAAACTCACTGCTGATGTGTGTTTGCTTCTAGAATGTGGTTTGTGGACCTGGCAGGAAGTGAGAGGGCATCAGATACCAAAGAACCAGACAGGCAGAGTCGTATGGAGGGAGCTGAGATCAACCAGAGTCTCTTGGCTGTAAGCCACACACACACATGCTCACACACTCAGAGATCCCACGTAAAGTCAAAGATATTTGTGATTATATGGTGGAATTTTACAAACCTTCCCATGTGTACTTTTTTTTTTCTCAGCTTAAAGAATGTATCCGGTCCCTTGATCAAGAACAATCGCACACACCTTTCAGGCAAAGCAAACTTACTCAGGTAGTAAGATTTTCAGTATTGCTGTTGTGAATATTAATGATGGTAGTGCAGAAATGTCTGGACTGTTTTTTTTTATTTACCCAGTTTGATCAATAAACTTCTCTGTGTTTTCATTTTGGACTACTTTGTTCTCCTTCTAGGTTTTGAAAGACTCATTTGTTGGTGACTCAATGACATGCATGATTGCCAACATTTCACCTGGACACTTAGCAACTGAACACACACTTAATACACTGAGATATGCTGATCGGTAAGTATGAGCGTGTGCCAGTAGGTGTAGTGGGAGGAACTGGATATTAGCTCCTGGAAAGATAAAGAATTATTGTATTTTTTTAGATCCCTACTGGTTTCCAGTCATTCTGCTTTAGTTGTATTACTTAGGGAGTAGTAGTTCAAATACCAAGATTCTATTTTAATTTTCTGCGTTACTTTGGTCGTATCCAGGGCTATAGCAGCAATGATTAGTGACTGCTACTTGTGATGTCTACTTCATTTTTCATAGGGTGAAAGAGCTGAAGGGACAAGGAGTACCAAGAGGAGCCAGAAGAGGCAAGACAATATCCTCCCCCAAACATCATCTATCCTACAGGAACAGCAGCGGTAGCAGCGTTGGCACCCGAGGGAAAAGTCCCCCTAAAAAGCCAAAGTTAGGGAGACGAAGAGAGGCTTTTGGTCCCACCACACCTAACACAAGATTGCCCACAGGGGATGCAATTCTATGCTCCACACCTAAGAACAGCAGCTGGAGAGCGGAAACAAGTGCAAGGGACGGAAAATGGATTGGACTTGAACACATTACACCAGTTAGAGGTTGGCTGGCAACGGGGGATAAGAGGAATGGGAAGGAGGAAGCAGGTGAAAGAAAAGGTAGGAGAAGAGAAAACGAAAGGTATGGAAGAACTAACGGGCACTCTGTTAGTGACCAAAACGCCAGAGCAGGGTTGGTGTTGGGACAGCAAACGGATGAGCAACTGCCCTTGTGGGAGGCACAAAAATCTTGTACTCAAAGAGAATCTGGAATTGACCCTAGAGAAAAAGTGAACCGGCAAAGCACTGTGAAAGGGGGGAGAAAGGGGGAAAGAAGATGGATACAACAGCTAAGACAAGTGGAAAACAGCAGAGACATGTGTAGTGAAGCAGAAATGCTAAGAGAAAGGGATTTACAAAAGGTTGATGAAAGGGATAAGGAGAGGCAGAGGCATCTGAGACTGTATCACCAGCAGCTGCAGCAGTTTATACCCTCATCTGCTTCCTCATCTGTCAATCTCTTCTCACCTTCTACATCTCCGTCTTTCTCTTCCTCTAATCAGGCCTCTCTCTCTTCCTCTGTCTCTCCATCTTCCAATTCTCCCCTCCGACACTCTTCCCATCTCTCAGCTTCTGCCCTCACGTATCGTGGTTTAGAAGAAGTTTTAGATGCATACAGAGCTGGGGTTATGGTTAGGGCTGATGGTAATAGAGGACAGTTGCCTTTTCCCAGTGGTGAGATTCGCTTGCAAACTGAAACCTCTCAAAGCTGCAATAACAATAACGATGATGATAACCATGGTGACACTGGTGGTGTTGGTGAGGACAGGAGGGTATCTTGGGAAGAATCAGATATTGGACAAGACAGGGGTGAAAGTTATAGGAGGAGGTCAGTGGAGGCAACAGGTGTAGCAAGAGTAAGGAGGGAAGATATGAGGCCAGCTGGGATGCAAGGGGGAGAGAGGAGGTGGGCCTGGATGGCAACAACAGAGACAGAGCAAGTAGACGGGACGACAGGTGCAATGCCGACTAATATAGCAGCGCAAGTGTCTTACAGCTGTCATTTAGAAGATAGAAGACAAGTGAGTGAGGAAGAACTGGATTCTTCAGATGTCCCAGCTGATGGAGTGTGGGGTGCTGAGGAGCAAGGAGGAGCTGCCAGCTATGGGTTAGTGTCCGCCCACAGCAACAGTGACAGCAACAGCCTCTTCAACCACCCTCCTTTTGAGTCACCCCATCAGCGAGCTCCAGCAGAACGACCCCTCTCCCCAGCCTGTGAACACGTCAACAAACTCCTGACCCCCAAAAAAGGAAGCGACCTCTCTCTTGAATCAAAACACACCAGATGCACCTCCACCATCCTGCCTCTACCACTGCAAAATATCCCAAAGTCAACCACACTACCTCTCTCTACCTCCATCACTAAAGATAAAATACGTGCTGAGCCCCTTAACAACCTATCTGAAAATCCAGCTCATACTGAGGTACACAATCATCCAGAAGTCAAAGCCAAAATGTCTGTTTTACCTCAAGATGAGACTTATGCAGATTCTCTTAGCTACATCATGGAGCCTCTCAGCATCTCCTTGCTTCAGGTGGACAAACGTGTCAAATCAGCTGTGGTCCTCAATGGGGAACAAAGCAACGCCTCACTCTGTCTGCTTGACAATCAAAGTGGAGAAGATAACATAACAAAAGAGGAAAAAGAGCATTACACATGTGGAGAGATGGCAGGGAAAGCTGCAGTGGATGAGGATGAAGAAATTTGTCTGCCTCTTTTGGAACTGCCACAAGCAAAGACCCACTGCCCTCTCACCTCTGACACCATGACACCTATTAGTCACAACGAGCAAGGAAAAGACATGTGTTGTGCCACATATGAACACAGTGGAGAAGGTAGGTGTGAGTTCTCTGAGTGTCCGTACTAACCAGTGCTTAAAAACATGTATGTGAACAAAATGTTTTCTTTTCAGGTAGGGCGAAACCTCCTGTGCCTGAAGTTATGCAGGTCTTTCTCTGTGACCAAGAGAACTGTCAGAAACCCCAAACCCTGATGGTCCTTGGCAACAAAGGCCCTGCATCTTCACGTAAACCCTCAACATGTGTTTCTATGCAAACTTCTGTCATGCAGTCCATCTCACCCTCTGTCAGACACTCCCAGAGCACTGATTCACCCAGCTCACCCGAGCCAATCCCAAAGGGTGCCACACAAATCCCAAGAGAATATGCGCGCAACATGCCCAACAAACCTGCCTCTTCCATTTCAACCCCACAATCAGAAATTCCCTTGGAGCAGTGTCACACAGTTTATTCAAACAATTCCCCCGGCTCAAACAGCTCACTTCAACCAATTACTTCTGCAGAGTCAAATAATCAAGAAAGCACCAGCAATCAGCAGATTAGACCCATAATCCATCTGTCCACCCTGGAAGACTTGGATCATGCCCAGTAAGTACCAGAATTCTTAATGTTTTGTTAATTGAAAACAAGATATTGAAAATCTAGTTTGCTCCTACAGACATGATACAACAGTGAAGGTTATTAGTTTGAATAAAAATAATTTCTGGCTTTTTTCTAACCCAAACCAACTTTAGGTGGCGTGTTGTCCAGGCCCACTGGGAGCAGCTGGAAGAGATGGAAGGTTTATGTCATACAGAGGGGACACTTCTGTGCCAACAACCTGATATGGTCAGAATAAATCAAACCCAGAATTGTCAGCTAAATTGTTATGTCCTCCCCCTTCCTTTATGTAAACTGCCCATTTCAAAGTGATAACACACCTTTGTCTATCCTCACTCTTTATCTCCCTGTCTTACAGGCATTTGGGGAATATATCTGCAAGCTGGAAGAGATAATGGAGAGGAAGGCTCAGTGTGTAAACAGCATGAGGGCTCACCTGCAGCCATATCTGAGGCCCAGTCATTCTAACCAACCATACAAACAAGGAAAAGATAATAATCCAGTTACTTGAGTTAATAAGCAGGAATATTTCCATTGTAAGGGCAGCCTAAACACTGAAGAAATGCCAGTTATACAGAACCAATATGGCACAATTTATTTTTCAGTGACAAGAATTGTAACTGTAATTTTATAAATGTTCAAGAGACTTCTCTGGGAGAGTTCACCTCACAGCTATCTCTTGTGTGTGAAAATAGATGTGTCACATTAGGGTTCTCACAGGGAGGCTAACTAAGATGTGTTCTCTTGTGGAGAGAATAATACATTTATTAGCTTCAGAAGGGGAAAGCCCATCCATTTATGTATTTGTGTGTTCTGCAAATTGAAGTCTGTGTGTGTATGTGTTTTTTGTGTTCAGGTGTGGGGTTGTTATTTTGCCCCCTTTTTCTCAGTCCTGTTTACATGCTGATTCAGATGCATATATTATGAAATTAATACATATTTAGTTATTTGAATCATAACTTGTTCAGTTCATCTTAAGATGGTGATCTATTACACTATAGTGAATACTTGGATGACTGGTATTTATAGATTAAGTTATTTTAATAGTTGTTATTTATGTACTGTATATTGCACATTTTAATTTCATCTAAAGGGCTGTACCTGTGCAAGTGCAGTGTTTGTCCACTCCTTTTTTCCCTCAGTTTTGGTTTTACTTCTTTTTCTTTTGGCCTTTTGTTCCCCCATGAAAACCACATAGAAATGATCACATGATCATTTTGAGACATAACCTTGGTGCTTTACCCACACCAACACAAGACTGCCTGACCAAAGACCACCCTTATATTTGACTATACGCTTAACTAGATCCCTGACTCTGAAGTGGTGTTACACTGAACCAAAGATGCCAACTAATATTTTGCAAACCAACTTCAAACTTGAGCTCAGGTTGTTGGCTGAGTTGTTCAGTTGGCAGGAGGCAAACTGTTTTCTGGTGCTACATTTTTTTTTTCTTCTGATAAAAGACTGTGATACTTGTAAAACAATGACACAATAAGTGTATTTTTAGTTTTTTGGAGCAGTTCTAAGCATTTAACATTGAATTAAATTTGCATAATAGTGAGATTATGTTTTCTGTGTTGTGAAATATTTATTTCAGGCAGTATGTTATTTCATTATTATTTCCTTAGTGGGATAGTGTTCTCATATGTTGTTTTCTTGCCAGTTGTATTTGCTTACTCAAATTGCCATCCTTTTACCATGAGAATGTATATATTCCACAGAGAACATTGCTAAGAGTGATTACAATTAGAACAGAAAACGCCTGTGAAAACACAGTGTGAATTTTAAAGGATCACCTCTGCTAGTATAACACCACCATCAAAGAAACTCACATAACCTGTTTTGGCTCAAAAAGAAAAATAAAGTCCTCAAGAGAGACTAAAATTACAGCATGACCCATCAAATGTATATCTGATTTCACTTTAGTGAATAAATCTGTGCCGAATTTAGCTGAAAATTGTCAAATTCCCACATAAACGCTTCGTAAAGGATAGCCATTCACTTGATACTAGCCCACAGACACCCACAAGCGAAGCGCGCTCCCGGACAGGAACGCGGACGTCAGGGCACGACGTTAAACCACCTGACCAAGACGGGAGTTTTGGTTGGCAGCATCAACCTCATAACGTTGAACAACGGCGCGGTGGGTCACGTGACAGCATCTGCTGCTGCTGGCTGAGCGAAGCGTGTTAGCAGGTAAACGAAAGAATACAAAAAGGTGGTGCTATTGTTATTTAAAGTCGTTTGAACGACCCAAGTGTCTTGTCGTATAATTTTTAAATAAGTTTAAGGAATCTGATCGGTCGATTCAGAGGCACCATTCGTCCTCTTCGGTAGTTAGCTAACTAACTAACTCGCTAGCTAACCAGCGTTGTATCCGGGCTGTAGCGCTGCATTGTATGCGGACGGGCCGTTCACATGCCGGGTCAGTTAGTATACTGTGATATCTGTCGTATCATTACCCAGCCACGCGTTTTCGACAACTTTACTCACCCACACACTCGTATTACAGTTATAGTACTAAAATATTGAACACCGAGCGTTTAAAATGTTCATGTAACGCGGCGTTTTTTCGTTTCGTTCCGATTATGTTAGCATGCTGCTAACGTTAGCTAAAGCTGCCAATCCGGTTAAGTGACTAACGTTAGCTTTTCTATGGGTTCACACAAAGGGGTAAATTTCTACACTCGTCACACTTGTTTATATTTCTTTGTTCGTGTTTCGGCGGGGCTGTACTAAAAGCACTCACGGTGGCGGGTGGGTTAACTAACTTGTGCGACTACACAGTTTTCATCTATCCAGTAGAATTCTGCTTTTTAACGGCAGGAATCGCACACGGAACAAAGACGAGCTGTTAGCCAGGCTAAAGCTAACCCGAGCTAGTTGACCTGACGCTAACATGAGCGTTAGCCAATGCGGTTCATGTTTCCGTCGTGCTTCTTTTAACGTTCACCAAAACAATATTATTTTTGAGTCACAAGTTACGTTGCAATTTAGGCAACTGAAAAAAACACATCAAAATACTATACAATACAGTCGATATATTAAACAATCGACATTAACAGTCCCTTGCAGTCTGACGTTTTCTGTCAGCCAACATACCGTTTTCAGACAATAGTAATGATGACAGCCGGTGGATCTCACATGTTGTATTCTCGTGCTGGCAAGCTGTCAGTTGGTGGTATTAATTAGACAACATCCAGTTACTGTTTGTAATATAATAAAATGTAAAAAATAACTAAGGGTAGGTGTATCCTTTCTATTTCCATAGGCACAGTTTAACCTGGCATAAAGGCCAGGCTTCTTTTGTGGTTACTTGTTTCATTCAATCAAATGCCAAATGGTTGTTGCTATCCCAACTTCGTTGATTGGGGTGGGGGTTATAATTCATTCTACCTATAACAGATCCTGGTGCATACACGCTGTGTTTTTGTGTGGGAGACTGAGGGAGCGTTGTAAGTTGACACCCGGACAGTCCCCTCTTGGCTGGCTAAATTTAACCAGGAAGGTGGGGGGCGAGAGATGGGGTTATAGTCTTACATGGCATACTTGAAAACAGTGAACCTCGGTCTGCTTATATTCTCATTGGACATTTAATCAGTATTATATTTTACTACTTATTTTTGATGCAATGTAACCATTTCACTAGTGGCTTTCATTTGACTTAGCCTCTGCCCCCACTTCTTTCTCTTCCAGATTTTTCTATTTTGTACATACATTGTTTTGTATATACTGTATATGATGACTTCAGTGGTCAGCAATCAAGCCCGGGGAACTCGGGACAGAACGCTGCCCACCACCACACAAACAACACAGCCACAGAAACAGATACAGGTGGGTATTCACCATTGTATATACAGAGTTGGATCTAGACCTACTGAATTAAAATGTAAAGTTTTTTTTCTAAGGCAAGATTGCCTCTTTTAGTATTAAGAGTTATCATACAGATATTGAAAGTAAAATGCGCATTAATGTAAAATTTAATTTCACAATTTTAAAGGATTTTGAGTTCATTACATCCTACACAGTGTACCGTTAATAGAATTGGAGAGGCCTTAATTGAAAATGAAGCCAGGCACTTTGTGTTCCTGTTTCTAACTGAACTCTGTTTGTTTGCCAGGCCACAGCAGAACAGATTCGTTTAGCCCAAATGATCTATGACAAAAATGATGCTGACTTTGAAGACAAGGTCAAACAGGTAATATGTTTGTGCATACACACATTTAGACAAATTTGTTTCCTGGATCACTGGCATATTTTCCTGAAATTCTTGGACTTTACAGAACCTTATTGCATCATGTGTTGATCTAACTAAACTCTATTTTTGTGTTTTGTATGCCCACAGCTGATTGAGGTAACTGGGAAGACTCAAGATGAGTGCATGGTAGCCCTCCATGATTGCAACGAAGATGTAAACAGAGCTATCAATTTTCTGCTGGAGAGCAACTCTGACACAGTAAGAGCCTATGTACAAATGCACAAACCATATTCATGTACTCATAGTGTGCTTGTGTACACATTTTATGCATTTGGCTAGTCCTCTGAGTTTTTGCAGAGATTATAACACCTTATTCTGTTGTTAACCTCTGTCAGAACTCCTGGGAGACTGTGGGGAAGAAGCGGAACCTTGGGAAAGAAGGAGGACCCTCAGAGATAAAGGAGAGCAGGGAGAAGAAAGGAGAGAGGGAGGCCAGTCGTGGACGAGGGGGCTCCAACAGGAGGGGCAGAGGCATCAGCAGAGGACGTGAAGGTGAGAAAGATGTTTAAGTCCTGTCTGGATGCTATAGGATACTGTAGATGTATATTCCTTGTCTGTTACAGTGCAGTTCTCTTTGCTGCATCCTTGATTTTGACAAATTGTTATTATTCATACATTGCTAAAAGAATAGTGAGTATATTAATTCATCAGTTAAACTTTTAAGTTAAACTTTTCTATGATTTGTTCTGCTTTGATTTCCTGGTTTAGGGGTCTTATTCCCATCTCAGTATTACTAATGTAAAGTTTTTAATGCATATGTTTCTTGTTGGATTCCAGGTCGGCTAGAAGAGAATGGGTTTGAGGTGGCTCCTGGAGAGAGAGGGGGTGACCGTGGACGCAGGGGGCGGGGCAGAGGTGAGAAATACAAATAAAATACATCTCTAAGTTTTATTAGACACATTTTGTTAGCTATAACAAACAGACACTAACTATAGTTAGCAGTTACATACATTTTCCAAAAGGCTCTTGTCCCATTACCATAAAGAGATTTCAGAAATTGCAGAATTGACAAAACAAAATCAGATTGGTTTTATATAAATGGCTGTTGTTATGTTATGTAAGTGATCTCTGCATTATACAGTAGTTATCATATTGGCATAGATATTTACTTAGTGCAACCCTGCAGTCCAATATTGTCTGTTTTTGTTATTGGTGATCTAGAGATGGGGAGTTGACTTAGATGTTGCATGTTTTGGTGATGTAGCTGCAACATATCTATTTGTGTCTGCAGGCATTTAGAGCATTACCACACTGAACATGTGTGGAATGTGCTTAGTCCCTGCAGCTGCTTGAGTGTGTGTGTGCAGGGTGGTGGTGGCGGGGCGGGGGGGGGGGTGGTCGTTGAACAGGATCAGAGAAGATGGCAAGGAGTAGAATCTGACTGGATTTGTAAGCTTTCATTATAACAACAGATGATCTAAGAATGATGAAGGTGAAGGTGTGATTCAGAAGAAATGGTGTCTACTACATTATAGAAAAAAATGTGGTGTAAAAACATGACAGAAAAGAAACCTAGACACATGTATCATGTATGCAGGTACATTTTAAACAAAAACTTTCAGAAGATTTTCTAATGCCTGACAAAGGTAAATGATTGAAATGTTGCTATCTTAGTAAACATATTGCTAACTGTGTGTGGGACACCTTCTTTAAAAAAAAAAAAAAAAAAAATCTTATTGAAAAGTTGTGGCTGAACGGAATCAGTCAACAGAGGTCATCTGGTTGTTTCCTTTTGTCCTCAGGGGCGGGGGGTCGCGGAAGAGGAAGAGCAGCTGTCGGCAACAGGTTCTCCTCCCAGGGAATGGGGTAAGAATTTATAAACCATAAACCTGAAGTAGGAGGCAGTGATGGTGACTACAAGCATATATCTTTAAAACAAATATGCGGAAGAATTAAGTTTCTGAACTTCTTCTAGCACCTTCAATCCTGCTGACTACACGGCTAACTCTGGAGCTCGCCAGGAGACATGGGAAGGGGACGGCAATGAGCCTGCTGAGGGAACTGGTAAGGAAAATAACAGAGGATGTCATATTTTGATGACATCTTCTTTTAATTCTTAACTTAAAAGTCTCAGTATTGTCTAGTGTTCACTTGCCTTAAGTCAGCAAGAATTTTCAATTTCAGATTACTAGGTCCCGAAGTATGTGTATGTCACAACTGCTGTTTATTTTCCAAATTTATTTTAGGAACATGGGGAGGCAATCTGGAAGACTGGACTTCAGAGGACTGGAATGAGGATGTAAGGCAGCACTTTTATCGATCTAAAAGGCATTTGCACAAAGTTTCTTACTTACATTATTCTCAATCTGCACCGGCCTGCCTGATATCTAGTGTTACTGGCTTCTGACATTAACTTACTATTAGTAAAAAGTCAGAGATTTTATGTGGTGTATTAGTGTGGCTCTGAAGACTTCTTAATGTACAGTACTGCACCCATGTCTTTATTAATCCAATGGATGGTTATGTTTATACTTCCTGTCCTTTCTTACAGTTGTCTGAGACCAAAGTATTCACTGCCTCTTCTGCTCCAGCAAACCACATCACACCTGGACACAAGTAAGCCATTCTACCTTAAGTCCAGTCAACTTAGAACTCTACAAAAAACAGGATTTATTTTGTAGAATAATACGTTATTTAATATGTCTGCTTATCTTCTCCTTGTCCACCCTTCTCCCAAAAAACATCTTTTCTCCACCTCTTTGCTACACTCACTCTTATTGTCTTGTCTCCTGTTTCCCCTCAGTGTGGACCTGGCTAGCCTACTGCCTAAGGCTGGAGTGGCTGTAGGGGGTTCCATGGACTCTGACTTGGGGGCAATTGTCGATGGCCCCTCAGCGGAGGATTTGGGCCAAAGCCTGGTGTTTACCAATTCCCACCACAATGGACGCACTGCGACACACAGCTACGCACACGCCACAGCCAACAGCTACGCTCATGCCGCCTCTGCTAGTACCACCTACGCACACGCTGCACTGGTACAGACAGCCATGAATACGCACACATGGGCAAGCACCAGCAAATACTTACGTATATCATGTTCCTGCACACTAAGATATGGTATCAGTGTATTCAGTCCTTGTTTTTCCTCTCATTCTCTCAGTCCTCAGTCCTGGGTTCAGGTTTTGGCTCGCTGAATGCACCTAAGCCAACACCTGCCTCTGACATCAGGACATCAGAACAGCTCAACGGGCCTCGGCTTGGTCAGAGAGCCAGTCAGACATTAGCCACCACCTCCGGCAGCAGTAGTGTTTCCAAAGATGCAGGGCCACCTCCAATGCAGAGTCCTGCTCCTGCCTCCTCTCCCTCTGTGGACATCAAGGCTCAGAGAGTGGAGAATGGCCCCGTTACTGCCCAACACTGTAAGTTTATCTCAAAGTAAACAACAATTACAACACAGAAATTTAAGACATGACAGTTAAATCTTAATTTATTGTTGTCCATGACAATAAACGAGGTACAGTGTGCTGCAGTTTAGTAGTTAAGTAAATATTTGAATTTATCCCCATTCTCTTCAGTGGAGATGAAGCTTCAGCCAGAACCATCAGCGGTGCTCAGCCAGCTGACTCAGAGGCAAACACAGTCCACCATCCTCTCCACCACAGAGTCTCTGGGGCTGTCTCAGTCACATGCACCACAGGTCCCCACACCACCAGGTAGGACTGTTGAACAGTTAAAGGTGTGAAAGTCTGCACAGAGTGTCTGGTAACTTTAGTATAATATTGATCATTATTTGATTAATTAGATAATAATAGAAGCATCAGAAGATGGTGTTACATGACCCACTGAGCTTTTTAATAACCAGAACAGTGGAAATGAGAGCAAATGCCTAAATGTCCCTCTGGCTTGTTTGTGCACTGTAACCACATATGAAAAAAGATGGGAAATATCTGGCAAACAGTAAAACTCAAATAATGGCTACAAAGCCAGTAGGAAATACGAAGTAGTGAGTACACTCTTAACAGTATCTGTGCTGTAAGATCACGGCACAGATAATGTATCATCATCATCATCATGTCTGGCTCAGGTGGTTATTTTGACCCTAGTTCTGTGTTTTTAATATTATTAATGGCGTGGCCTCCCTCGATCTCCTTCAGGTCATGAGTCCTCCATCCCTCCTGTACGAGATGGAGCTTCTCCAGGAGTGAAGCTGCCAGGTATGGAGCCGCCCATCACAGAGCCCCCTCAGCGGCAGCTAAAGACACAGAGACGCAGAGTACCTCCTCCCTCAAAGGTAAGCTGCTCTTATCTCTGAACCTTTTTTTTTATTCAAAAGATTTTTGTCAGTTCACTATATGTGCAGGACATACAGACGAATCGAAATAGTTTCTCCCTCACCAAGTGAAATAAAGATTAAAAAATGGAATAGTAAAACCTATGTGCAGGTAGGTGAAAATAAAATGGAATGAGAAAGAAAACCTATGTACAATCAGAGTGTGCAGTATGGTAGCAGCATAGTTGGCAGTAGTGCAAATTTATTTAGTAAGTAAATTGCAGAATAAAACAGTCCACAGGAAATGGTTTGAATTAGCAGAGGAGATGGTTAATTTATCTGGCCATAATGAGTAATTCTTATATATGTGCTGTTACCTGTTTGACAAGACAAGCCAGCTAGCTAACCAGTTATGTGGTAGGGACAGATAGTACAAAGTAGTTTCTGTAAGCTGTTAACTCCACTCCCATGGCTTTACTTTTCATAATCAAAGATAATATCTTTGCGGGCGCAAATAAATACACAGACCTTTTTCAGTATATTGATCCCATACATGTGTTTGCTACCAGAAGTTGTCATGACAGTTTTTAATTTACCACTCTGAAGTAGCAATCAACAGGACTGTTTGAACTAAACACAGCTAGTAGCCAGTTATCATCTATGTTCATTTTGGACTGAAAATAGCTTTTCATTTTAACGACTTGGTTTCCATAATTTAAACATTTTATACAAACAAAATTAAATTGATTAAATATATTTTCTCTTTGTCTGCCTCAGATCCCATCGTCAGCAGTGGAGATGCCAGGCTCAGCAGATATATCTGGCCTGAATGTTCAGTTTGGAGCTCTCGACTTTGGGTCTGAGGCTGGTAGTGGAACAGTAGACATGGCACAGATGGAGTTGGCCAGGGAACAAGTCCCCACTCAGGCCCCAGCTCCAGCAGCTCCAGCACCCATGTCTGTCCCTACTGCTGTTCCCACACAGCAGCCACAGAGCAGCCTGTTCTCTAAGCCAGGATCTGTGAGGTGTGTGAGAGTTTTTTTGAGTTGGTGTCTTGTAGCACAGGTTTGTCTGTTTATGAGAGGAACTTGTCATTTGTAATTTTGTGCGTCTGTTGTTTTTCTGTTCAGCATGATATCTTGGCAACCATTCAAGATGGGGCCACGCAAAAAGAACAGCACTGACTGTTGCCCTTTTAGCTCAGTTACAGATAGAAACTGCTTGTCATTTTCTCAGTATGTATATTTATTTGTTTTTCCCCATCTACCTTTCTTCTGGTCTTGTGAACAGTGAACACATGAGCAGCTTGGCCTCAGCTGTATCAGATCCCAGCTTCCCCTCACCATCTTTGGGCTTACCCAGTGCCACGCCCTCGCCCTCCCTGGGTCTTCCCAGTGCAGCTGCTCCACCCTCTTCTGCAGCCCCTACCACAGCCAGCCGCGTGGAGAGTAGTGGCCCAAGGTCCCTGCCACCGCATCTTGGCTTCTCTCAGAGTAAAGATGTCTCATCAGCTGCTGGTGGACCTCTCACGGTGAGGATAAACCTTTTTCCCTAATATCAAAAGACAGATGGAGACAGCTGCTGACTTTAGTTATTTCTCAAAAGCTTGTTGTCTGCATAATACCTGACAGATTGCTGAAGGATAAAACTTAGACTGAATATTTCTTCCTCTCATAGAATGGCTACGGTGGGATGAAGACACAGAGCACACAGGACAGTAAGTATTCTCAGCATTATCTGTTCTAGAGAACTGCACTGGAGTGGCCAATCAAATCTCTTACAGGGAAGAATATTGATTGTTAAGTGCATCTGGTAGGAAGTGGAAAGAGTCTTCTCAGTGAAAGCTGATGGGGTTTGATATAGACCAGAACATACTCACTTTTTTTTCACATTCATTCTGGGTCATTCTTGTATTCATCCTCCCACGTTCAGTTTATAACATCAACAGAAACATTTACACCAAGATGTTACCTTTTTTTTTTTTTTCATTCTTATCAAAACCAGGTTCGTCATCAACGTCTAGAACAGTGAAAACAGAATCTCCTGTTATGACAAGTGACAGTGGCCCTGGTCACCACATCCCTTCTCCTGCCATCACACCTTCCCACTCAACCCCTGTTCCTTCGCTCAGCAGGTAAAGGATTGTTCATGATATTTTATATAGCAGACTTTTTTTTTCGTGTACCCTTTTTTGTCTGGAGATAATGATGGTTACAAGCACATATCTTAATCCAGTAATGTGGAAATATCTTTCACTGAATCTCCAGTCTTCCTGCCCATGATTCCTGGGTGATGTGTTTTTGTGGCTTCATCACACAGAAGTAGGCTGACAGAATGTTTTTTTTATTCCATTTCTAGTCACGTGACCAGTACTCACTCATCTGGATCAGCCCTCGCCACGAGTTCCTCCCTGACGGTAAGTGTGTGTACAGACATGCAATTCTTGTAACATCCTTATTCTGTTTTAATTTAGTAAAACATGGTATGTTTAACACTCAAGTTGTTTTGCAGTTGGGTCATTTGAATGCAGGACTTTATTTTCTGCTAACTCTGAAGCTTAGACAAAAATAAATTTTTCTAATTTTTTTTTTCCCTCAAAACTGTTCCTGATTCCGCTATCACACACCCTTGTCCTGTGTCATCAGATAAGTAATGAGGAGAGTAGCAGCAGCAGCAGCCTCCATGCCTTTTCGTCATCAACGTCCAACCAAGTTGTCAATCCCAGTCCTTCAGCCCCCATGGCTGTTAGCAGCTCAACCACGAATGGTCTTCACCCATCTGGAGCACCAGGGCTAACTCCTAATGGCACAAACACCACACTCTCTGCTTCAGGCAGCCGCACGGCACCACTGCTCACCACCACCTCCGGTAGGTTCATATTCCACACATGAATCACATCATCACCGTGACACAGGAACTATTTTATTAAAGATTCTTTTAAAGTGGGAACAAAAAATCATCCTCAAATACAGTACCTTATTTTGTTGTTAATAGCTATAATTCATAGTAAATGGAATCAGGCTGTTATGACTCGCACTGAGACTGTACTGATCGATATAAATATACATCACAAGATAACCTGTTACAAAAAAAAAAAAACTGAAGAATTCTTGCTATGTTGTAAGTCAGTTCCTCCTTCTTCCCCAGGTAAAGCTCCTCCCAATTTGGCCCAAGGAGTGCCGCCTCTCCTGGCAAACCAGTACATCATGGGCCCTGGTGGCTTGCTCCCTGCTTACCCAGTAACTACGCACTTTCATTCCTTTCTCCTGTTACTAAAATTTGATGTGTGTTGTTGTCTTTCTGAAGTGTGACTAACCTACAGAGTTGCATTTACTATGAGTGGAGACACTTGATTGAATAATTGCAGCAGTCAGTTCACTCCACTCTACAGAGCTTTTCAGTGTTGATGATGACTGTGTTTTAGTAGGTTCTGATCAAACATGAAATCTGTGGAATTCACTGAAACACTGATTAAAGCTGAGTCGAAGCTAAAATGGAGTTTGCGGGCGACATTGAGGTTTAGCAGAGACTCCAGTGTGGTACTAAATAATCACCTTTTCTTCTGTCCATTATCTTTATTTCAACAGCAGATCTATGGATACGAGGACTTGCAAATGCTGCAGTCTCGCCTTCCTATGGTGAGTCTGTGGTAGTGTTTATTATTTCACGTATGCTGCTGTATATTCCTGTGGTTCTTGTATTTTTTTTTTTTTTTTTTTTTTTTTTTTAATTAGCAGTTGGCTTTCCAATCTGTTTCCCTGTATATTACATTCTTGCTACCTTTAGTAAAGTAACCTCTCATTTAATCTTTATCCTCTCTTCTATTGTGTGGCATTGTCAACAAATTTCCAAAGTAGAAAACAGCAGGTGAGGTACTATGACATTTGAATGAATGAATTTTTAATTATTTTTCTTCTTTTTCTACCTAGGACTATTATGGTGTAACATTCCCTGGTACTACAGCTGCTATGCCTGGAAGAGATGGTCTGGCCAATAACCCATATTCCGGTAAGTTAAATTTTATGTTGAACTGTAGTTTAAGTTGATTTGTTGATACATTTTGTTCCAGTATAGGCTCTTAACTCACTGTCGCACTACACGATTAACACAATTACTCCCCATTTTATAAAACTACACAGCTTCGCCACTTTTCATGTATACCATAGAGATTTTGTTCTTTTTTTTTCCCCTCTCTCAATTCGGTGGCTTCATGTCAGCTGTCAATGGAACCTTAGATTTTTTTTTTTTCATCATCAGTCTTTTCTACCACTGTTTTCTGTCCAGGTGAGGCAACAAAGTTTGGTAGGAATGACTCTTCGTCTCCAGCTCCACCAACCAGCCTCTCCACAGCTGGGGTGCAGTCGCAGCCCCAGCAGGCCCCACAGCCAGGGACGCAGGGCCAGGGCACGGGACAGAGCCAGGGTCAACAGACACAAAACCAGGCCTTCCTAAATCCCCCTCTGCCCCCTGGCTATGGATACACTGGTAAGAAAATGTAAAATTATGTTTGATGATAAGGATATTCGCCAAATTTATTTCTGGCTCATACATGCACTTTATACCTAATGTGAATGCCAGCTTTAGTTAGCACATTCCCTCTTGTTATTTTTGACTTATTGTTTATAAGGAGGTAAAATGTGTCAGAGCCCTTAAAGTTAAAAAGAGAATTAACTTAATATTATTATAACACTTCCTGTTAACAAAAATTCTAACTGGCCTTTTTGCAGGTCTGCCGTACTATGCTGGTGTGCCTGGGGTTCCCTCAGCCTTCCAGTACGGCCCCACCGTCTTTGTGCCTCCTGCTTCAGCCAAACAACCTGCAATGGGCCTGGCCAACCCCTCCAATCAGTATCACCAACAGCATCAGCCCAGTTACGGACAGCATGCATACGGCACAGGTAAGACTAGGATAAAACCAGAGGGCTCTGTCTGTCACTGCTCTCACTCACTGATATTTGTTTCTAGACAACTAACACAGTACATTCAGTCATATAATTGTAAAGAGTTCTCATGTGAAGTTTATATTCAGAACTTTTAATTCAATTTTTGAAATGAATTACTTAGTTTGAGCCTGTGTGTTTTATTGAACTATGACAGCACAGGTTTATCTTTAATTATTACTGCCAAACAAAGTTGTACCACAGTACCACAATCTGTCACAACAGTGTGGCACAACAAGTAGTTGAGAGGGTTACTTGATCAGCATCAACAGTTATGGTGGGTTATCTAGCCAGTTACTTTTGTCAAGTGTGTTGTGGTGCTCTACAGTATATTACTACACTAACAATACTATATTATGATCAGTTTTTGGTGCCCCATGTGCAGCACCAGTTTGGTTCCTTGTAGTATTTTAGTACAGCTACTATGATAGACAGGGGTGTGCATACACAGACCTTAGGTGTGAAGAGTGTAGAGGGAGGCAAAAGAGGAATCAACTTCCAATCTGTTATATATGTACACAAAATGCTGCATGTGCGTGTGGAGTTGGGCCTGTGTGTTTTTGCTTGTGCTGCATGCATAGCTCAAACCCCCTGCTGAAGTTGGACACGGCTCAGTATAGACACAGCTGCCATTTTAGTCAGGTTACCTTACTGCCTCTCTCTCCCATGCCCCCCTCTCTCTTCTCTTCCCATCCTTTGTCGTCTTCTTATTCTTCTCTTCGCCTCATCTGTTCCCCATCTTTCTCTTCCTACCCTTCCCCCCTCTCCTCTGCTCGCTCTGCCTCCTCTCTTCTTCTGTACTCTTCCTCCTCCACCTCCTTCAGCCTTTGATGACCTGTCTCAAGCCCACGCTGGGGAGTACAGTAAGGGAGGGTACGGAGGCTCTGCCCAGTCACAGGCCAAGTCAGCGGGCAGCGGCCCAGGGAAAGGTACACACACAACACACGTGCGCACAATCTAACAACACGCACAAAGTCAGTGGGCGATTTCCTGTGGGAAAAAACGATGTACTCACAATTGCAGATGATTCTTCAGTCAAGAGTGTTCTGGAGAAAGGTGTGTATTTGCACGTGTGTGATTGCACTTTGATGTGCTAATAAATGGATACCTGCCAAAGGGTGAAACAAAGTGAGAAACATGCCTCTGCGCCTCCTCACTTACTATGCTTCTTCCTACTGGCTGGCCCCCCTCCTACTAACAGTGGAAATGAACATTCAGTGTTTAAAATTCACTCATCAGCAGTGAAGTGATGCAGTTATTCTTCTTCTCCCTTAACCCCTTGATTTTCCTCTCCTCTTTATTTTCTTTTTTTTCTTTCTTCCCTTCCCTCTTAAATTCCAATCTTTTTCTTTATCTCTTCCTTTCTCCCTGTCTTCACTCTCCTCTCAGCACCAGGACTGTCAGGGTCAGGTACCAGCGGAGGAGTACCTGACATGGGAGGTTCAATCTACAGCAAAACACAGGTGAGACTTGTCCTGTTGTATGTCTGTGTTTAGGCCAAGGCTTCAAGCCTCTGCTTGTAAGATAATCGTTTTAAAATCACACTTGAGCGACCTTTTCTGAAATTATTATTTTTTAATCAAAATGGCGTACACATAAATAGCGCATACTTGCAAAATCCCATTGACTTGGAAAATAAGCTTGGATATATATGTCTGTTTGCATAGGCAAGAGATTTTTTTAAAAAATGGCAGATAAAAGGTGCATGATTTGCATGTTATTTATTTCTAAACCTACTATTTAACCTCTTGCGCCTTCTCTCTGCTCCTCAGTCATTTGACAAGCAGGGCTTCCACACGGGGACACCGCCTCCCTTCAGCCTACCTTCAGCACTTGGGGGAACGGGGCCCCTGAACCCTGGTGGTGCTCCTGGGTACGCCCCTGCTCCCTTCCTGCACATCCTGCCACCGCACCAACAGCCCCACTCCCAGCTGCTGCACCATCACCTCACACAGGATGGACAGGTAAGCTGAAGTCTGCATAATTGGAGGTGTTGTGTACATTTGTGTCATTATCTGTGATTTTTCACGTTATATTAGACACTCCTTGTTCTCGTACAGCTGTAACCTCAGCATACAGGAAACAGGAGTGTAGTCTTGTGCACTGATCTGCATGCCTGCAATATTAAGAAACTGTGTGGATCTTTTTGATCAAATAGTCCCAGAAACACTTCACCACAAGAACTAACAAGTAAAAAACTAAAAGTCCCTGTGGTGCATTTGGTTTTGAATTTCAACCCCTTATTAAGAAATGTGATACCTGATAATGGTTTTGGGGTAGATTTAGAAAAATTTAAAAAGTGACTGTTTTTTAAAGTGATTTCTGTCCTTCAGACTTCAGATGATCTTTTTAGTTTGCTGTTATTATACATCACTGCAAACTGCACCCTGTAATTCCTTGGCCATCAGAAAGTGCTATCATGAGAGATATTTGTTGGTAACAGGAACCAGACCCTGCTGACCAAAACTGGCTCTGTATGTTCCTGCGGTCGATGTGGTGGCAAAGTTCAGTCAAAGTTCCTGGAAAGGTTCAACAGTTGGAAATGTCTACAAAATTTCATAGAAACGGGAAATTAAATAAACCTGCTATTTAGTTACTGATTGATGAAATTGATTTCTTGTTCTTCGCAGGGTGGTCCTGGACAGCGCAGTCAGTCCAGCAGCATGCAGCAGAAAACCCAAGGCAGCAAGTCCAGCTACGGCAGCTCCGGCTACTGGGCCAATTGAGGAATGCTTCCCACTCTCCCCTCCCCCAAAAGGCTGTGTGTGTGCGTATGTGCGTGCGTGTGTAAAGCTAAAACAAAAAAACGCAAACTGAAAGACACACTACCCTCACAATGAGCAACCTTGGGCCTCTTCGCCCTGCTCTCCCCACCTCCACAAGTCCTCATAAGTCTTTTGGGTTCTCTCTTCCCCCCCTTTTCAAAATTGGTTGTACATGTAAGATATTTATGTATGTATTTATATATATATACTGTATATGTAATAGTAGAACATGAAATGTGGTTGCTGCATTTTATTTTTGAAGGACTTTTTGTTTACTTTTTTCAAAACTGCAGGAAAAGATGTTACTTAAAGACAGAATGAGATGATGATGGTGAGAGAGCGATTGAAGAAGAGAAATGATCAAAAACTTCTTGGAAGAAAACAGAAAAAGGAAAAGGAGAGAGCTATAGCACTGATTGCATATGAGGACATTTCAGATGGGGGTGGGGTTTATAATAACTAACTGCATCTGTCTCCTCTTTTTTTCTTTTTTTTTTTCTTTTTTTTTTTTTTATACATAACTTCCTGAATGACCGGCTCATCCCCCCAAAACTTCATTTTGTAGCTTCCTGTCTTTCCCCTCCTGCCTCTCGCCCTCCCTTCTTCTGGAGGGCTGCCTTCTCTCCTTGTGTCAGCACCTACCCTTTAAAGACAGACCTGTCCATCTAAATTTTATATTTTAATTTAATTTTAACCCTCATTTCCCACGAAATAAAGCAGTTGGAACTCTGACTTGTCTGAGTCTTTTTTTATTTGTGTGTGCACTTGTCTGTTTTTCTTGACTGCCTTGGAAGTTCAAATGTAGACTTTCTGATTTAATTGTGCAGTGCATGGAGACATTTCCATTTTCACATTTGCTTTTCTATTTTGAACAGCTTGAAACAAAAAAAACCCCTGGAAAACAATGTGATATTTTAACCAACTTACTGTGTGTGTAAGGTTACATAAAAACCAATTTCTATTTTACTAGTTATGTGAAAAGGATATGCAGCATATGGCCCTAGTTGTGCGTTTCTCAGATACAGGCAAAGCTTGCCTGGTAAGAAACTTTTCATTTGTAATAATATTAACCAAAATTATTTTGTTATACAGTAAAATATGATCATTATTAAATAGAATCAGATATGACAAAAAAAAAACAAACAAAAAAAACAATAATGCGTAATTTCCCTTTTAAATGTTCATTTCTTGCTTTTGGCAATATGTTGCATTCTCTAACTTGTGCAAAGATAAATTCAGGTTGACACTTTGCAGAGGATAGGCCCAAAACTGAGATTACAAAGGGTAAAGTTACATTGACTGACTCGTTCTTACTGGCTCAATTTGCCTGAAAGTAGATCAATGTTCTGTTCTATAGTTGCTGCAGCTTTGTAGGCAGTCTGATAGCTGTGGGTTGTTACCATGACCTGCTGACTGTGGACACAATCAATGCAAGTAAATAGGATTATCATTCTGATACTCTGTTTAATCTGTACCGTTGTTCCACAGCATCCATGAAAAATTTGTTTTATTTCAAATTCTTGTGTGAGATTCTGCTGTAAAGTTGCATCAAATTAATCAACTTATTTCCCCCCCAAAAAGAGGAAACAGATGCAGTTATTATAAACCCCACCCCCTTATGAAATGTCCTCATATGCAAATCTGAATGTGAAATGAACATTTTCTGTAATCTGGTAGCCAAAGCTGTGTTCTCCATAATAGTCTTTTAAGCCAGTTGGCCATATGGTGGCCCAGCTTGAGTGAAACCCAGGTGGCTCTCTGATTACAGTGAATCCATCATCAGATACCTTCTTTTCCCATGAATTCCATACTCTGAGATGCAATTGATAAAAACTTATTACAAAATCTGAGTAAGGAAGATTAAAGTTTTCATTTATGAAACTGCTTAGCACAGGGACTCCGCACAGCACAACTTTTAGTTGAAATATGAAAAAGGCGAAAAATGAGAGTTCAGCAGTTTTAATGAGATGCAACTAACTGTACAGGAATTAATTCCTACAATAACCATCACATTCATTAAGATGGGACAAGTATGCACTCATGCAGAACAAGGGTGAATAGATGTGGAAAGACAATGGTATGTTTTTGAAGCTAAACCATGATGTCACCCTCTGTTTTGGATTGTCACAGCCCCCATTTTCCATTTAGAAAGAAGCAGTACTGCAGGTGGGGGGTGGGGCGGGGGTGGAAGAAGGAAAAGTGTTAAATCTGTACAGAGCCTTGTTTGTCCGCACTTCAGTAATCCAGACATTTCCAAGACTGACAAAACAATGTGGCAATATGATAATTTGCATTTAGAAATATAGCTTGATTAACAGACAGTGCTCATGTGAGAACTGATGTTCACCAGTTTACTCACCAGAATTATTTTGGTTTCTGACTGATGCACAAGCTAATGACTGGGGAGCATCAGTTCCTTTGAATTTAGTTGGTCATCATAATACAGTATATAGTAATTTTATTTGTTTTATTTTAGATTTTTTTTTTTAGTTTAACTAAAAAGGCCACCATTAAATACAATAGTATCTACTGAGAAGTGGAACCAAAAATCAGCATATCTTAATCATAATTTAATCCCCATGCGAAAGTACGGAAGTCAGTTTTTACACGATTTGAGAACGTCACGATACAAAGATATTATACGTTCTCTGCACAATATTTGATTTAATACAGGGGCGTTTGAAGGTCTATAATGGGAGAAAGATGCTTCTGCCAGTGTTGTGCACTATAAACAATATACAATGGTGAAACCAGCAAGGAGCTGCTGCAGTGTCCTAAATGTAATCTTATCAAACACCACCAGATGGCAATATATAACCATTTATATGTCTTGTGAAGTAATTTACTGCAACCATGCCATGTACAGGAGTACTTTTTTTTTTTTTTACATAGGATTCAGTCTGGCAAAACCTTGACCTGGGCACTAATTAAATACAGAGCTGTGGATCATATTTGGGGCAGAAGAAGGCTGAACAGATGTAGTGAACATAGGTAATGAATGAATAAATGTGAAGAAGGCATGCAAACAAGTATGTGTCCACCTCTGTGTGAGAATACCTGAACCTGGGAAAATCAAACCTTACTTCTCACATTATTTGAGATGTTTTGAACTGTTTTAATTGATAACACATTGTCATGCTGAATGAGTACTGTGGAAATTAGAATTCACATTACTCACAGACTCAGAGGTTTAAAGGTTTAATGTGACTAAAGCGTTCTCTGTGTCTCCCCCTTCTTCCGTGTCTTTCCAATGAATGTGGAGATTGTGTGAGACCCCAGTGAAGCCTATATAACCTTGGTGTGTGACTGACAAAGGAGAGGAGGGGGGAGAAGAAGAGAAGGGTGGTGATGGGAGGGTGGGATGCAGAGGAGAGAGGATGGAAAGTTGGTGAGTGGCAGGTGCTATTGTGGCCTAAGTGCAGGAGCCTACAGCAACAAGGTCAAAGGTCAAAGTGAAGTTGAAAGGTCAGCCTTAACTCCCAGGAAGCCCACCCAGTGAGAGGTACAGATAAGGGGGGTCAGAGAGAGTGATGGGCCCAAGGAAATAACTGAAGGAACAGAAAGGTACATGGAAGAAAGAAAGGGGAATCAAGGCAAGAGGCCAAGATGCAGTGTAGGTCAGGAAAAAAAGCTCAGGTTGAAAACTCAGAATGAAAGGAAGGCTCTTACGAAATGAATGCTGATTCCTTATAAAAAGAAGATGCAGATGAAAAAGGAACACATCTGGAAAGAAAAGTAAATGGTAGAAGAAGAAGGGAAGGTCTTGGTGGATAAACATGGAGACGTTAGAGAGGCTAGAAGAAGCAGATGGGTAATTGCAAGATGCATAAATGCAAGAGGGGCTCACATGTTTGATAACACCCCTGACTTGATGGGACAAGAAAATCATGTGGGAGGTTCCCCACTAGAGATGTTGGGCTTTATACTGAATGAACAAATTAGCTGTGTCCTCAGAGAATAAAGCTAGTTGGCCGCAGTTTCCTACTGGGGGCTTCCATTGTGTTGTATCATGGGGGTTGTGTGCAGTTTTTCCCAAGTTGTGTTTGGCCTAAACGCACGATGCGCCCTGTTTCATTGAAGAGGCACAGGAATGCACACAGGAATGCCCCTCAGAGTGTTTGTTGACACTCGTGACCGCTCTGCTCTCAGATGTTGACAAAGACGTTTTGTTGGGGTTCACTCAGTTCACTCCCTGGAGGAACTCGGGGAGCTGTGAGGCTGTCACGCAGGATATCGCGACAGTTTAGAACTGAATGGAAACCGGGGGCCCTGATGCTCAAGGCGGCCTCGTGACCTGGGTACTTGATTTGGATACTCAAATCAATTTCTGCTGTGTTTCGTCTCCTCTCCTTTTTTTTTTTTTTGTTAAATTACAAGCCCTTCCATCCAGCTGAATAGAGAACGATCACTGGGTGTTTTTTTTTCCCTTTCCTCCCTTTCATCTCCATCTGGGGGACCATGAGATGTTCTTGTCCCCCCGCTTGTTGTGAGATGTGACAGCGGGGTCCATTCACTGAGAAATTGGCTGCAATTAGTGCAATTATGCTGATTTTCACTTGTGTCCCATGCAGAACAGAGTTTTCGCTGTGCACAGAGACACCCCCGGGAAACTGCTGCAAAACAAAAACCCATCAATCAACAAAGGCCTTGAATGAAAGGCTCAACTGCAGATAATACCAGGCACATTCCATAATGACAGCGTTTAGTCAGCTGTGACCTGTGTTGCGATGGGGGGCATGACATCTAGAGCTACACTGATTGAGGGGAAATATGCAGCAAAGCCAGTATGAAGGGCAGAAGGCCTAATTGGCAGTGGTGGGTGTGTAACCCAGTCATACAGTAAGGTTATCTGTGAGGTTGGTTACTGTATGACAGTGTTAAACACACCTGAGTTCAGCTCATATCCTGGGATATAACAGAAGGCAAAGCCACTCAATGAAATTTACCCAGTTTTTTTTGCAGGCTATATTGAATTGAATCCACACAGTGAAGCAGAAATCATGGAAGTCACAATGACAAAATAAAAGCTGATAAAACTGAAAGAGATTTGTATATTTTATGGAAAAAAAAGAATAATTTCATGCCTTTTTCCTGAATGTATAATAGTGTTTTTTATGTCTGTGACTGTTTCTCATTGGATGATGAATTAAGTGGAGGTCATAGTTTACCCAACTTTACATTGGTATGTCTGTGTCAATATTGCCCAGGAGACTGACAAGGCTTGCATTCAACGGCGGATTTCAAGGTGTAGGACGGGGGGAGCAGTATCCAAAATGTAATGCATCCACTTGTTAACTGGTGGACTTTTCATAGAAAAATCCATGGGAAAAAAACCACTGCCATTCCTGTGCTGCAGTTTGTAACAACTTTAAATGTGGGACGCACTTGCAAATATGTAAACACCCCAGTCACTCACTGAAAATTTGGGTAATTGTTGATGGCCTGAAAACAGCTTTGCTGATTCAGTAAAAATATAGACTCTTATCCAGGCTACTAACATATCCATATATTTAATGATATTTACTCATTGTCTACAAACCCCCCTCAAAATTGAGAGATGCTATGATTGTATTATATATTTTCAAGATTTTTTTAGGTAACTATATACATCCTTAATCATGTAGCACAGATAAACATTTAATCATCTCAACATGTTTGATTCACACACTTATTTGTCAAAATTATTTCTGATTAACATTGGGGCCTAAAAAGATAAATATCCTTTGGGATCCTTTATGGTCCTTGTTCTTTCTTCATCTTTGTTTGACATCTGGGATTATGAATGATATTAGACCTGGGTTAAATGGGGTCAGAGCAGGGTCAGGGTTAGGGTTAAACACAGGGTCAGGGTTATGGCTTCTCTGTAGAAATTCATCACTCTATAGGTTCAACCATATTGTAAAGTCTGAAGTCACTTATGCCTCCTTGCTATGAAAGCAGCCACATATACATGAACATGTTAACTAAAGAATACACAGTTTGTTTTAGATCGTTGCCTCTTTTGTAAATTTAGGGTAATGACAGAATAAAGGGTCATTTTTAAAATATAGTGTTACAACGATAACTCCCAGCCAGTTTGGTTTTTAGTAAATTATTCTTCATTCCCCCTGGAGGAAGCCCTTGAAGTGGCCCCCAAGTAGCTCTCTGGCCCCCATTTCGACCAATCCCCCCCGGATCCCACCGCCTCCCTCGCCTGAGTCTGGTGGACGGCCGGTCAGAGGTGGAACCAAGCAGAGTGTCTTTAAGACCCAGCGGAGCTCGGCAGGGAAACCCCGCGGCTTTAGTTGTTTCTACTCTCCAGAGTGTCAGCTAGTTATTTGTGGGGAGGCGCTGTAGCCATTTCGCCACATGAAAGCCCGATGAGCTGAACGACCAACATCCGAGTTGTTCATGGAGAAGAGAAATCAGCTTTGAGGAGCTCCGCGCGCGCACACAGACGTACACGAACTCGCGCGCAAAGACGCACGGACACGCACACTTCCTCCTCCTCCGCCGTAGAAAAAAGAGAGAGAGGAACAGAGAGAGAGGGCACACGGAACGCAAACTTCCAACTCTCCCATGTGGAAACCAGAGGTTTGAGGATAAGGTATATTTTTTCCTCTTCAGGGCTCCGTTCCTGCCCCCCTCTCTCCCTCTCTTTCTCTCTCTCAGTGTTTTTGCCCAGAGAGTTGTGTTTCTATGAGAGTCTTGCTTGGTGAGAAGAGAAGTTTGGTTGTTTGCCTGGTCGGCTGAGGAGGAGGAGAAGAGTCGGGTTAAAAGTGGGGGAAGATGGTCCGCAACGCCGCTTGGAGAAGAAGCTTGCTGTGCGTCCTGGTGCTCAGTCTCGGCTTGGCGTCCCCGCCGTGCAAAGCTCGGATTTACACCAACCACTGGGCAGTCAGGATAGCCGGGGGACCCGAGGTGGCCGAGCGGATAGCGGAAAAATATGGCTATAGGAATATGGGACAGGTAGGTCGCCCATTGCTCCATTTAAAGTTACCTCTTATTTCTTATCTATCTTTATTTTTGTGTGTTTTTTTTTGTTTGTTTGTTTGTTTTGTTTTGTTTTTGTCAACTCTTAGAAGTGGGGCATACCACGATGGTCATTATTCATTTACCCGCAGACAAACGCTACAGGGTCAAACGTCAAAGGTCTGAGGTCCAACCCTGAGCCATGAACCTTGTCTGTGATTCTCTAACACAGTCGCTTCTTTCTGTAGCCCACTGACTCTCACGCAAGGAGAGAGAAGCTGCAGGGAACAAAGGGGGAAAAAAGACCCAAGAGCAGGATGGTACAACAGGTGCCTCCTCGCTGTGTTTCCCCGTATCATGTTCAGTTTGCGGGCTGGAGCCACAGGGAGCTCACTATCAGCCTCAGCCGCAGCCACAGCAGTCTCATGTGCATGGTTCTTCTAACACACAAGTGAGACAGCTAATGCTGTTTGGTTTATGGTCTTGGGACTGACATCAAAAGGTCCACAGCCAAACAGATAGTCAATTCTTTAGCATTGTATTGTATTTGTGCCATAAATCCCCTGACTGGCCCCATTTTGCTTGGCAACATTAACTTTTTATTGTAAACTGAGTATGGACTAAGTCAAGATTGAGTACGATCTTGACTTCCATAACTAGGCCCTGCAGAGTCAGCTGTTAGGAAACAGCACTGTTGAGCTCTGTTGACTCCTGGGATTAATTCTTTAGTAGAGACTCCCATACTTTTTGTCAGTGGTCACAAATTGATGGGGTTAAGCTGTTTTTCTTCTGCGTTTCTTAGTGATGATGAGACACCACTACAAGAGAAATAGTTTAACTGCGAAGGTCATATTTCCCTAGAAAAATCTGGGAGAGTATTTTACAGCTTGCATTTTAATAAAATCACCAAGCACATGCGTTCTTCTACGTCATAAGGTCTTTTAATATTCATTATGTTTGGCATTTAAGGACAAATCTAGGGGCCAGTGATTAGCAAAATCTAAAATAACCCAACCACAGCTGTAAAAAAAAATGTAGAGAAAGGGGAATCACTGAGATTTGTCAATCTCTCTTTGTATAATGTCATTTGATTAATCAACAGAAATCTACACAGGCTGAGAAGGAGGAGTGTATCTGGTCACTCTGAAATGTGTTTTGACAGAGTTTAAAGAGAAATCCTGTGTTCTTTGTGGATGAAAGAAATACGCCACACAAACGCGGACCCCACACACACACACACACTCCGGAGTATCGCGTCAGAAATACACGGGTAGCTCAAGCCTGCACTTGCCAGTGCTCGACATGAAGACAGCGTGGAACAGAGGGGGGCATTCTGACAGGTTGTTGTGGGGTAGCCTAGTCAACAGCTATTGAACCCCACCCCCCTACCCCCTTCCCCGCCTTATCCAGCCCGCCCACCCACTATACTCCCCAGAGAGCAGGCCTTAATGGCCTCGTTTATCCCCTCTCTTTGACAGGAACTAATGTGTGGAGTCCTCCCCCCCTTTCCATAGGAATTCCCCTGTGGAGTGTAGTGTCACCACCAACCCCCACCATTCGCCCTAATTTCCATCTCAATATGGAGTGTTCATTGGACTTTGACACCTCATAGACAAGAGTTTTACTTCACTTCCTGGTTTTGGGGTCAGCTGAAAGCCGCTCCCATGGGAGCGATAACAGCACACTCTGGTTTCCTAATGTGAACTTTGACATCCCCATCATCAACCCCCTCCCTCTTATATTGGTAAGCTCTGATGTATATGGAGAATGAAATTACATGTATTAAGTGAGATCACTTGCTGCGGTTTTCTTTCAAATTAGGTTTTAGATTGCAAAGAGATGCACAAGTGTTTTTTTTTTTTCAATTTAATTAAACATGCTTGTACTATTCACAAGGATCAGACTCACCGCGAAGTGAGGAGAGATTTTAAGTTGTGAAGGGGAGCAAAGTAGTTGAAGAGAGAAAAGGGGGATGGGTAGGGAAAACGTGACAGAAGGACAAAATAGTCTTCTTGACAGGGGTGGAAAGAAGAGAAGAGACAAAGATAACCACACACTGAGAGATGGAAGGAGGAGGGAGTGAAAGAAGGGACGATAGATGGACGGATGGATGAAAAGACTTGGCATGGAGTGAGAGAGCACCTCGTTGGGGAATTCTGGGTAATCCTCTTAACCATGGAGCCCCCTTCCCAGACTAAGATACTGGCCCAAATTGAGTCTAAATCAGCTGACAAGGGCCCAGACGTGGATATCTGTTCAAACTGGTGTTTTGAAGAGATGGGAGAGGACTTGGAGCCATTGAGAGGGAGCATGATGACCTGAAGCCAGACATGGACAGGAGGAGGTTGCATCAGTTACAAGTTATGAGATTATTTTTACAGGTTGTACTGATACTACATCAGTTTTTGCAGGCATCAGGCCAATAGGGTGTTGTTATTGGACAGTTTGCTATGCAAAAGTACAGTGTCAAGAGTAACATTTATCTGTGTTTCCACAGACATCTCACCCATACTGACCATCTTTGTCCAAGCTTATCATCCAGTGTCTGCGATGACCCCTAATCAATAATTTACTTCTTATGCTTTTTTGGTTTGTTGATTAAACCTTGGACAGAGTTGAGGTTTTTAATTCTTATTCTGGGCCAGCTGGGGTAAGGGTTATGGGGTCAGAAGGAAGGGGATGAGAATTAGTGGAGACTATTCTGTGGTGTGACACTGCTGAACATTGTAGAGCAGAATAAACAAAATCTCACTAACAGATTGCTTGTATCGGTCTACATTTATTTGCAACTACAAATAAGGAAAATAAATATTTTATCAGTATTGTCCTTGAAGACACATAAGATAAGACTGCTCACAATCGCACGAGTTCAGGCAAAAGTTGAACTTGTATTTTGGTAGTGTGACATACTGCCAAAATAATTTTCATAGGAAAATTGTATCATCTTTGGGTTATCCTGGTAGGATTCTATATCGAGTGACGTGGCATTTTAATACATCCAGTGGAAAAAAAAACATCTGTGAGGCAAGACATTGTGAATCACTGAAGTGCAAGTGGTTTCGCTTCATCAAATTTGTTACAACATATTTCCCAGCAACCAAAGGTTATGCTGAAGCCATGATTCACTATATGGGTTATTGCACCAGAATGAAAGTTCAGTTGATTATAGAACTCTTACATGTCCATCTAAACACAAGTTGTCATAACTACAGCAGCAACAACTCAAGCCCTATTTGTAGACTCAGGTTGGGGATGAAAATGAGGATGCACAGTGACTGTGAGATGTAGTGCAATCTGAAGCTACGATAAAGGTTGTGAATGTGAAAGTGTCACACTGAAATTGGAATGAATGGGTCATTTTTAAAAAAAATGTAAACCCAGTTCAGAGAAGTGCAGCAGTAGGTTAGACCTGGACGTCTTGTTGTTTTCTTTAATTCTGTGTGTAGAGATTTTCCAGAAGCTCCCTATTTGCAAACACTCCTAGAGGGAAGGGTGGCTTGCTAATGGCAGCACAGATGTTGGGTAGATTAAATAGACAGCGGAAGCATGATATGTTGAGACCTGTTTACACTATGAAAAAAACATCCATAGTGGTAGCCGCTTGTTATGGAAGCACATTTTGTTAATATATTGAATGCTGTATGATCTGATTACCCAGGACCTCTGATATGTGCCGCATTTTAGCTTTTAGCTAAGGTTTGATTTTTGCTGAAAGGTGCTCCAGCTAGGCCTATTGGTACTTGGTCGTTTCTCATTTTATCAGTCTGTAAGTTGAAGAATGTGTGTATGTGTAATTGTATGTGCATGAGCACTGAGCTGAAAGCTGATCTAATGGGCTCTGTAGTGGCAGAGCTCAGCCATGGATCAGTGACACGCCACAGGACCCCTGGCAGCCATGACAGTTTGATCATCTGAGGGATTGTATGGTCTTTATCAATTATTAAAACTAATCACCGTCCAGCAGCTTGCCGTCTGTCTGTCACTGTCTGTCTGTGGATCTTCTGGCCTCCTCAGCTCTCTGTCATTCAAAGTCTTTGCCAGTTTGTGTGCGTCTGTACATTTGTCTGACGTTCAAGTCTGTGTCTCTTTTCGTTTTTTTTTCTTCGCCTGTTTTTATTTAACTTGTCTGCACTTTTAGTCCATATCCTATTGTATTTTCTCTGACACGTTTTAAGAGCTCAGCAAAACTTTATGAATTATACATTGAAAAAAACTCAAACATTAGCGCAACAGCATAGAAGAAACTGCCACTTTAAGAGAAGCAACCTCTTTAAAAATATGTATAATATACTTTTTGAATACTTTTGCTCTGGTGGTTGTTGCTCTCAGCAGTTTGCCTTATTCATTAATGACTGAATAAAACTCTGCTGTCATGTGTTTGTATGATGTGGCTACAGTACGTGTGCCTGATATCTGTTCCAGCTGCACATTGGTGCAGAAAAATAATCCTATTTTAATAGTCACAGTAATGATACATGGTGTAGCTGTAGAGAGGGTCATGGAATGAATAGATACACGTTTCTTACATCTATATTTGTGTTTTGCAGATTGGAGATCTCAAAGACCATTATCACTTCTTCCATAGTCGAACCATCAAGCGTTCGACTTTGTCTAGCCGTGGACGCCATAGTTTCATCTCCATGGAGCCCAAGGTAAGACAGTTGTGCTGTTTTGTGAATTACAGGTTTAGAATTGAAGTAGTCTCTTGTGCAATTAGATGATGCTGGATCAGGTCTGAACAATCAGGTCACTAATGTATACAACCCAGAAGCCTGGACAAATTGTGAGGTAAACTTTACACACCAACTCAGATGACTCTGCTTTCATGTCCTTGTTGTTGAAGACAACACCTGCACACAAATGGGTTATTGCAGGGACACAAGGGTTTATGAGGACAGGAACTATTACACTGGAGGAAAATCCCAGTTTTCCTGACATCTCACGCTATACTGATCACAGTCCTGACAGATGAAGTGTAAATGAGGCGTGTTCTGCAACTGTAGGTGTGGTGGATAGGTTTAGAAAACATTTTATAAATATAACTTCTTTTTAACTTAGAAATAATAAAGGAGAAAAGTCAAAAGCCCTGCCAACCGATTTTAAATGCTAGATTCATTACACCCCACAATTAGAAAGAGTAGCATAAAACAAACAAAATACTGTTGAATTTGCCTTTTTTTCCCTTTTGCTGGTTTGAGCTTGCACCATGCTCATTTTTAAGGGGATATCCATCAGTTCTAGTCAGTGGGCGTAATTGAAAACTATTTTATTAAAGTAAGTATGGATTTTAACGTGTTCATTTTCTTTTCTAACTCACCACATCTGTGTAAAATATATGCAGAAACTATATATCCAGCCTGCAGGCTGCAGAATAAATTAACACAGTGGGGCTTCCTGACTACTTCTAGCCAATCAGAAAGTGCGAGGGTACTTAAGGCCACATGGTAGACAGGATGGTGTCCACCATGGATCCATTAAATCAAAATTCAAGGAAATCCTAGAGTTTCCATTCTAAGTATGTGGCTCACAGAAACGTCCTGTTCCAGCAACACAAGTTTACTGAAAGCCTGTGTCTGTTACTGGAGCAGCTGATTTCCTGAAACTAGGCTGCTACATGGCAGATTAACATGATCTTAACCAGAGCTACCACGCTGTGTTTCAGACTTGAACTGTCAACCAGTGGGCAGAACTGGTGCCACAACCTTCCAACTAGAATGAAATTTTGCCTTTTTATTCTACGGCCGCAAGTTGGAATATAAGAAAAAACATTTATTTAACATAACTTGACGTTGTTTCTACTTCACCAAGGTTATGATTGCCTTGTTAAATATAAAATAAAGGCTTGAAAAGCATCTTAGTCAACCAAACAATGTTTCTTTTATTTGTGGTTTGGCTGAACCGGCCCTTCAAGCATGAGTGTGACCTAAGGTAAACCCTTACTCTTGCCCTGTCTGTGCTTCTCTCATCACAGCACCAGGTCATCAAACCCTGGCTGCATTATTAACGAAGTCTGAACCTCACACCACTCGGAACTTCATCAAAATACACAGGACGATCTGCTAAATCAAACAGGATTAGGACTTGAGCCTGTGAAAACAAGAAAAAACTCTCCAGATCCGTTGCAGTGAAACGTAGAGTATCCCATTTATGTGAGTTTTAAAAAATACTGACTTTATGGAGAGTCAGGATTTTCATCCAGCAGCAGTGGCTTTGTGTATGTGTGTTGAACATTGGATTCAAGCACATGTAAGTTTCTCAGTATCCGTGCACGTACCTGAATGCATGCTGACTTCTGAGGAATGATAATGATATATCAGTGTAATTATATAAAGAAAAAGATGAAATGGGAAGAAGAGAACAGAGTGAGCAAACCAGAAAGAAAAGAAAAGACAGTGCCTGACACCTTCCGGTATGCACTCACCTTGTTGTCCTTCAGATCATTGTTCTTTTCAGTTTTCTTGCCTTTCTGTGCTTTTTTCTTTGCTTCACTCAGCTTGTCTTGTCCACCTGCTGTCCTTACCTGTCATCCCTTTCTTTCCTCGTCCTCTGACTCCCTCTCCTCCTTCCTCCTTTTCCCACTGTTGCTTTCAGCGCACTCATCTCCCCCCCTCTGTCTTTGGTTCTCTCGGGCCTGACACTGTGCCATGGTGGTGGAAGGTTTGTGTCCTGATGCCAGCTGGCTGAGAGACTGAGATTTTAAAAGACTAGATCAGAGAGGAGAGGTTAAATGAGAGAAAAGGGAAAAGGAGCTATTACAACAGAAGGAGAGTGAAGAGGAGCTGGGGAGAGAAGGGAAGAGGGAAAAGATGGATTAGAGAAACCAAATAAAGGAAGAGCGGAGTGGAGAGGAATGGAGCTGTCAGTGTTTTCCCCTGAGTCGCTATCCTCTCAGTGTAATCTGCGGAGCTATCTGTGGGTCTGGGATCAACACGACGGCTAGTTTGGCACCTGCGCAGTCTGGCATACTGCTAATGATGTTTTGCAATCAGGTTTTGTAATAATGACAGCCGTGTGTGTTTGTGTGTGAGTGAGTCAGATGGGTGTAGCGGTGCCATGAAAGGCGCACCCTGCCATCCACAGTACTCATTGGCACGCATGTTACCATGGTGATGCAGCACAGCACAGATTACCACTTTATGGCATCCGCCTAACTGCAGTGTCACTTGCCTCTTAGGTCAAACACCAGTTATTTTTCCAGACTGGTGAAAGACTCTGTCAAGGCCTTTGGTCTGGACAGAGTGTGTGTCTCCACCTTGATAGCTAACTGTTCTTTTTTTAAAGACTTTTTCAAAGATTAAATATAAAATATAATCTAAAATATTTTAGCCTGTAAAACTAACTTTGTAGTATGAAGTTAGTTATACCTAATAATGGTTAAGTTTTAATTTCTCATGTTGTTAATGAGGAGATCTTCTCTTTGTTTCTTAAGCAGCGTTCAGCTTGCACCTTGCACCGCTATGCTGATGTACACCCATGACTCATTCATACTGGAAGTTCCAAGAGAGTTTGAACAGCCGCATTTTTTTTTTTTGTTGTAGCTCTGCACTGTTATTAGTTTTTGGTGTGACATGAGTTCAAGTATACTCAGTCTGCTTTGTTTGAAATCTATTTCCAGCCATTTCAAGTTTACTGTAAACAACAATTAGAGTACTATGGTGGTTGTTCCTCCTTTTATAATGTCCTTTTGAAGTCTGTGCAGAGATTAGTTGAGAGAAACAACTGCTGAAGTCCTCCGCCGCCGTTGGTCTTCAGCGTTCTGTTGCAGTAGCATGATGTTTCCAGTCACTTAGTGAGACTCTTGTTTACTTGAATTCAATTTATCTACACATGTGCAGGGAAACTGAGAGCCAGGTGTGGTCTGCAGCTGGATCCTCGCTGGGAAATGCAGAATGGCTGTGACGACAAAATGAAATTTCAGTGTTTTGTGATATTTATGAGTTGCAGGCTTCTAGAAATCATGCCGCATAAGGAAAATATTTTACCACATAGTAAAACTACCCAGGGGGGGGGAGTGAGCTTAAATCCAATTATTAGACAGTTAAAACACTTGAAGTCTGCTCAGTATTTGTCCACTATAGCTCACAGAATTTGTTTCATGCCAACTGCCTTTAGAGCTCAGTGTATCCATGAACATGTGTGGAGGACAAGGACACTCACAGCATCAAGGAGACAACACAGATGGAGCTTGTGTTCCTGTCAGGACCTTAGGAGCAATATGCATACTCGCAGGTATTATGAGGCTCCACATAGTCCCAGGTTCAGATTTCCATGAAGTCAGGATGCTTGTGGGATATTCTGCCATAGACTCCTGAATCTGACTTAAATTTGTTTAACAGATGAACCATTAAGCGTCGACGCCCTGAGTCGAGCACCTACAGCTGGCCAGCATAGCACCCGTCTGTGAAAAGATGCGCGACTGTGTGCTGTGTTTGGGCCGAGGCTCTGAATTGCACTTAAAGAGAGCAGAAGAACTGGCTTCTTGTGTTAGTCCAAAGGTTGTTATGGGTGTTCTGCTACACTAGCCTTTGACCTTTTTTTAAAAAAACACCCAGTGTTCAGTTCTTTTGCCTGCAAACTCAAACGCCGTCTCAAAAACAGCAGTGAAAGTGGATCAATTTGTTCCCATTTGTTCTATTGAAGTGAACTCTTCCCCAGTTTTCCCTGGTTACTGACCCAGCCAGCAAGAGCCACCTGCAAACCCTTACACATTGAGCGAATGAGAGAGAGAGAGAGGGAGAGAGAGGGGGAGGGAGGAAAGGGGGTTGGAGTGGGAACGAGAGAGAAAGACAGGCAATCTCAGAGAGAAATGGGCATCTGTGGAGAAGATCTGAAATTCAGCGAGAAAGAGGCAGATGAGGAAGAGAGACGAGAAAAGTAAGAGAGGGGGGGATAGGAGAGGGAGCGTGGAGTGTGAGAAAAGGAAGAAAAAAAAAGGAGGCTGACAGAGCGGTACAGGTGCTAGCAGATCATTCCTCTGCTCTACCAAGCTGGAGTCAAAAGAATGGAGCAGATCCAATCGTCATGCCTCAGAGCCTGCCAGCGAATTGGCACTGAAACAAAGGCAGTGATACATGGGCAAGTTTTAGAGGCAATAATAGAGGGCAATATTGTCTATGTTTGGATAGGGATTGGCAAACGTGACACAATTGATGTGGATTACTTCAGGCTGTTATCCGTGAGTGATTTTTAGCAGGGACAACAAAGGATGGCATTGCTCTCGATAGCTTTAGAAAAACTGCTGAATACCATTCATCTGCCTCGGGTCATCCTGCAAATAGAGGACAAAAGTGCGTTTTAAAAAGTAAATCCAAGAATCGAAATGCAAATCCACCTGTGTAAGCAGTATCAGAGTGAAAATAAAAGATAGGAAACCACTTTAAAAGTAAAAAGAAATGGATTTTTGTGGACCAGTAGTGGAAGAGATTTAACATTTAACATTACATAGGACACTTAACGATAAAACACATGCACATATTATCCATCGCATCATTTTGGTGGGTACAGTCTGCCTCAGCAGATAGTGTTTCCTGTATAATCATTAGATGATGGTGGAAATGCTCTGTGTTGCTAGACAGATCAATACAAGTTAATTATCTGTCCTTCTGAGAGTGAAATCAGAGTTGTTTATATATATAAACACCAGCAAAGTTGTTTAGATATCATGACATTAATGTCAGTGTTCCCCACATTCCCAGTGAAACCTCTGCACTTTATTTACTTTTCCTCTGCCTTTGTATTTAAATTGATATTGTGGCTTCAGATGTAATTTCTCTCCTCTTATGCTTCATAAACAGAAAATATGCGGTTGTGAGAATTGTGAGGTGTGTGAACATGAGACTGATAATCATGTGTACAGCATCTGCTGCAGCAGAGCTACTGAATCTGTTCCAAACTATGGTGTCATCTACTACATACACTGAAAACAACATATTTCTGCTTTACAAATTTAATATCCAACTTTTACAACTATGTTCTTCTTTTTTTAATAATGAAATTGAGCACATTTTTCAGCCCATTGACCTTTGAAATTAAAGTACTACTCTTTAAACTGTCTTCCTTAATACACCATTTTTCTAGAGTGCATCATATCTTCGAACAGGATATGAAGATATGATACCTGTCTTGCTCAAAGACACTTCAGTACGGTGGACACTTGCCAGCATGTAGCTGCATGAGACTTCAGGTTGATGTCCTTGTTCATTAGGCCACTTTGGCACAGTGTTCTGAAATCAGTTACATTCCTGGGTCTTGTCAGAGACATCTGATATGAAGTACACACTAATTGGGATCCGACTTCAGCGGAATCATTCCTTTTTTTTTTTCCTTTTTTTTTTGGCCATCTGTAAAGTCTTTACTCTGTCTCGTCAGTCTGCAGAAGAATTAATGGCAGTGGGAGAAGACTGGTGGCGACGTGAGAGGCACTGATGCATTCATCATCAGACCTCCCTGGAATTACCAAGTTACGGACAAGAGCGGTTAAGAGTTGCACTGCTGATCAAAGATTGTGCTTGATGCTATGCTAATGTATGCAAATTGTAATGATACACCAGTGGTTTCGTGCAGACACATTCATGCACTATTCCTGATGACAGTGTTGTTTTGAGGCTAATGGCGTGTGTAAAGGGTTGCTTTGAAGCTGATGGTCCTGACAAAACTTGGAGTGAAATGAGCTGAGACCTCAGCAGACGGAGGAGCATCAGGCTAAAACAAAATATCTCAGTGTTTTTTACTCTTTATCTCTCTCTCTCTCTCTCTCTCTCTCTCTCTCTCTCTCTCTCTCTTTCTCTCTCTCTGCCCTGGTTTGCCATTTCTTCCCCCCATATCTTGTTCTCTTAAGGGGGAGGTCTACACACTTGGGTTATTAAATTACGTCACCGACCAAATTCTTTCTCTCCCTCCTTTGTGATCTATAAGGAGTTACATACTTGACTTATTAAATCAGTGTTATTTATAAAATCAATTATCCTCCCTTCACTTGCTGTCTTTCAGTTTCTCTTGCTATTTGTTTTCACTTCCCTCCCCTTCCAGCTCAGTCTTTTTTTATTGACTCTCCTGGGACTCGTTCTCTTCAGCTCTTTATCGCCTCTCCTTCTCTCGTCTTATCTTGTCTCGTTGCCTCGCTCTCCAACTCTCTGGAGAGCCTGGCAGATTGTTTCAGTGCATGAGACCAGATAATCACTCTGCAGTGATTATGTCAGCTATTCTATTCTCTTTTTTCTCCCTTCTCCTTTCCTCTGTCTGCTGGAGCTGTATTGATGTGAAGAAACGCTTGGTCTTTGCAGTCGGACATTGTTCGCTAAAGCCTCAGATTTCTGGCAAACCGAGAAACAAAACAAAAACCCCTTTTGCTGTGTGAAAATTATTCTATTGATTATCTTTTACGAGTGGAGTTTCTTTGTGTGTACGTCATTGGTACAGCTAAACACTTTATGTTCACAGTGGATAGGGTGCACACTTTGAAAATGCTGTATAAATAAGCAGTAGCTCCACAACATTTCATCTGAACATTCACTGTTCCTAAAGTAAATGAATAAAATCCTGATGTAGTCTTTGTAAACTTTAGTCTGAAGAATCCCTAAATCATTTATCACAGAAATATTTACATCTCA